>NW_026690876.1:682033-996376 GCF_020826845.1 Diceros bicornis minor
CTATTCAAACTTGTTCCTACATAGTAACTTGCAACTTTGAAGGAGAATGTGCTTGCTTACAGCAACTTACTATATGTTCTGAATACCCGAATTGGGAATCTGTGTCAAAACTTTGTTAGGAATTCTGTGATCCTTACTAGCTGGAAGTAAGGGAGTTGGGGCATGAAGTTATTTCTAGGAGTTGGAGACATACCAAGTTTACCTCAGTTCTGGGCATCTTGGAAATACCTTTACAAACTTGTTCCCACATAGTAACTTGCTACTTTGAATGAGAATGTGCTTGCTTACAGCAAAGTGCTATATGTTCTGAATGCCCGAATTGGGAATCTGTGTCAAAACTTTGTTAGGAATTATGTGATCCTTACTAGCTGGAAGTAAGGGAGATGGGGCATGAAGTTATTTCTAGGAGTTGGACACATACAAAGTTTAGCACCGTTCGGGGTATCTTTGAAATACCTATACAAACTTGTTCCTACATAATAACTTGCAACTTTGAATGAGAATGTGCTTGCTTACAGCAACGTGCTATATGTTCTTAATGCCCGAATTCGGAATGTGTGTCAAAAGTTTGTTAGGAATTATGTGATCCTTACTAGCTGGTAGTAAGGGAGATGGGGCATGACGTTTTTTCTAGGAGTTGGAGACATACCAAGTTTAGCTCAGTTCTGGGCATCTTTGAAATACCTATACAAACTTGTTCCTACATAGTAACTTGCAACTTTGAATGAGAATGTGCTTGCTTACAGCAACGTGCTATATGTTCTGAATGCCCGAATTGGGAATGTGTGTCAAAAGTTTGTTAGGAATTATGTGATCCTTACTAGCTGGAAGTAAGGGAGATGGGGCATGAAGTTATTTCTAGGAGTTGGAGACATACCACGTTTAGCTCAGTTCTGGGCATCTTTGAAATACCTATACAAACTTGTTCCTACATAATAACTTGCAACTTTGAATGAGAATGTGCTTGCTTACAGCAACGTGCTATATGTTCTTAATGCCCGAATTGGGAATGTGTGTCAAAAGTTTGTTAGGAATTATGTGATCCTTACTAGCTGGTAGTAAGGGAGATGGGGCATGACGTTTTTTCTAGGAGTTGGAGACATACCAAGTTTAGCTCAGTTCTGGGCATCTTTGAAATACCTATACAAACTTGTTCCTACATAGTAACTTGCAACTTTGAATGAGAATGTGCTTGCTTACAGCAACGTGCTATATGTTCTGAATGTCCGAATTGGGAATCTGTGTCAAAACTTTGTTAGGAATTATGTGATCCTTACTAGCTGGAAGTAAGGGAGATGGGGCATGAAGTTATTTCTAGGAGTTGGAGACATACCAAGTTTAGCTCAGTTCTGGGCATCTTTGAAAGTCCTATTCAAACTTGTTCCTACATAGTAACTTGCAACTTTGAATGAGAATGTGCTTTCTTACAGCAACGTGCTATATGATCTGAATGCGCGAATTGGGAATCTGTGTCAAAAGTTTGTTAGGAATTATGTGATCCTTACTAGCTGGAAGTAAGGGAGTTGGGGTATGAAGTTATTTCTAGAGGTTGGACACATACCAAGTTTAGCTCAGTTCTGGGCATCTTTGAAATACCTATACAAACTTGTTCCTACATAGTAACTTGCAACTTTGAATGTGAATGTGCTTGCTTACAGCAACGTGCTATATGTTCTGAATGCCCGAACTGGGAATCTGTGTCAAAACTTTGTTAGGAATTATGTGATCCTTACTAGCTGGAAGTAAGGGTGATGGGGCATGAAGTTATTTCTAGGAGTTGGAGACATACAACGTTTAGCTGAGTTCTGGGCATCTTTGAAATACCTTTACAAACTTGTTTCTACATAGTAACTTGCAACTTTGAATGAGAATGTGCTTGCTTACAGCAACGTGCTATATGTTCTGAATGCCCGAATTGGGAATCTGTGTTAAAACTTTGTTAGGAATTATGTGATCCTTACTAGCTGGAAGTAAGGGAGATGGGGCATGAAGTTATTTCTAGGAGTTGGACACATACAAAGTTTAGCACCGTTCGGGGTATCTTTGAAATACCTATACAAACTTGTTCCTACATAGTAACTTGCAACTTTGAATGAGAATGTGCTTGCTTAAAGCAACGTGCTATATGTTCTGAATGCCCGAATTGGGAATCTGTGTCAAAAGTTTGTTAGGAATTATGAGATCCTTACTAGCTGGAAGCAAGTGAGATGCGGCATGACGTTATTTCTAGGAGTTGGAGACATATCAAGTTTAGCTCAATTCTGGGCATCTTTGAAATACCTATACAAACTTGTTCCTACATAGTAACTTGCAACTTTGAATGAGAATGTGCTTGCTTACAGCAACGTGTTATATGTTCTGCATGCCCCAATTGGGAATCTGTGTCAAAACTTTGTTAGAAATTATGTGATCCTTACTAGCTGGAAGTAAGGGAGTTGGGGCATGAAGTTATTTCTAGAGGTTGGACACATACCAAGTTTAGCTCAGTTCTGGGCATCTTTGAAATACCTTTACAAACTTGTTCCCACATAGTAACTTGCAACTTTGAATGAGAATGTGCTTGCTTACAGCAACGTGCTATATGTTCTGAATGCCCGAATTGGGAATCTGTGTCAAAACTTTGTTAGGAATTATGTTATCCTTACTAGCTGGAAGTAAGGGAGTTGGGGCATGAAGTTATTTCTAGAGGTTGGACACATACCAAGTTTAGCTCAGTTCTGGGCATCTTTGCAATACCTATACAAACTTGTTCCTACATAGTAACTTGCAACTTTGAATGAGAATGTGCTTGCTTACAGCAACGTGCTATATGTTCTGAATGCCCGAATTGGGAATCTGTGTCATATCTTTTTTAGGAATTATGTGATCCTTACTAGCTGGAAGTAAGGGAGATGGGGCATGGAGTTATTTCTAGGAGTTGGAGACATACCAAGTTTATCTCAGTTCTGGGCATCTTTGAAATACCTTTACAAACTTGTTCCCACATAGTAACTTGCAACTTTGAATGAGAATGTGCTTGCTTACAGCAAAGTGCTATATGTTCTGAATGCCCGAATTGGGAATCTGTGTCAAAACTTTGTTAGGAATTATGTGATCCTTACTAGCTGGAAGTAAGGGAGATGGGGCATGAAGTTATTTCTAGGAGTTGGAGACATACCAAGTTTAGCTCAGTTCTGGGCATCTTGGAAATACCTTTACAAACTTGTTCCCACATAGTAACTTGCTACTTTGAATGAGAATGTGCTTGCTTACAGCAAAGTGCTATATGTTCTGAATGCCCGAATTGGGAATCTGTGTCAAAACTTTGTTAGGAATTATGTGATCCTTACTAGCTGGAAGTAAGGGAGATGGGGCATGAAGTTATTTCTAGGAGTTGGACACATACAAAGTTTAGCACCGTTCGGGGTATCTTTGAAATACCTATACAAACTTGTTCCTACATAATAACTTGCAACTTTGAATGAGAATGTGCTTGCTTACAGCAACGTGCTATATGTTCTTAATGCCCGAATTGGGAATGTGTGTCAAAAGTTTGTTAGGAATTATGTGATCCTTACTAGCTGGAAGTAAGGGAGATGGGGCATGACGTTTTTTCTAGGAGTTGGAGACATACCAAGTTTAGCTCAGTTCTGGGCATCTTTGAAATACCTATACAAAATTGTTCCTACATAGTAACTTGCAACTTTGAATGAGAATGTGCTTGCTTACAGCAACGTGCTATATGTTCTGAATTCCCCAATTGGGAATGTGTGTCAAATCTTTGTTAGGAATTATGTGATCCTTACTAGCTGGAAGTAAGGGAGATGGGGCATGAAGTTATTTCTAGGAGTTGGAGACATACCACGTTTAGCTCAGTTCTGGGCATCTTTGAAATACCTATACAAACTTGTTCCTACATAGTAACTTGCAACGTTGAATGAGAATGTGCTTGCTTACAGCAACGTGCTATATGTTCTGAATGCCCGAATTGGGAATGTGTGTCAAAAGCTTGTTAGGAATTATGTGATCCTTACTAGCTGGAAGTAAGGGAGATGGGGCATGTAGTTATTTCTAGGAGTTGGAGACATACCAAGTTTAGCTCAGTTCTGGGCATCTTTGAAAGTCCTATTCAAACTTGTTCCTACATAGTAACTTGCAACTTTGAATGAGAATGTGCTTGCTTACAGCAACTTACTATATGTTCTGAATGCCCGAATTGGGAATCTGTGTCAAAACTTTGTTAGGAATTATGTGATCCTTACTAGCTGGAAGTAAGGGAGTTGGGGCATGAAGTTATTTCTAGGAGTTGGACACATACCAAGTTTAGCTCAGTTCTGGGCATCTTTGAAATACCTATACAAACTTGTTCCTACATAGTAACTTGCAACTTTGAATGAGAATGTGCTTGCTTACAGCAACGTGCTATATGTTCTGAATGCCCGAATTGGGAATCTGTGTCAAAACTTTGTTAGGAATTATGTGATCCTTACTAGCTGGAAGTAAGGGAGTTGGGGCATGAAGTTATTTCTAGAGGTTGGACACATACCAAGTTTAGCTAAGTTCTGGGCATCTTTGAAATACCTATACAAACTTGTTCCTACGTAGTAACTTGCAACTTTGAATGAGAATGTGCTTGCTTACAGCAACGTACTATATGTTCTGAATGTCCGAATTGGGAATCTGTGTCAAATCTTTGTTAGGAATTATGTGATCCTTACTAGCTGAAATCAAGGGAGATGGGGCATGAAGTTATTTCTAGGAGTTGGAGACATACCAAGTTTAGCTCAGTTCTGGGCATCTTTGAAATACCTTTACAAACTTGTTCCCACATAGTAACTTGCAACTTTGAATGAGAATGTGCTTGCTTACAGCAACGTGCTATATGTTCTGAATGCCCGAGTTGGGAATCTGTGTTAAAACTTTGTTAGAAATTATGTGATCCTTACTAGATGGAAGTAAGGGAGATGGGGCATGAAGTTATTTCTAGGAGTTGGAGACATACAACGTTTAGCTCAGTTCTGGGCATCTTTGAAATACCTATACAAACTTGTTCCTACATAGTAACTTGCAACTTTGAATGAGAATGTGCTTTCTTACAGCAACGTGCTATATGATCTGAATGCGCGAATTGGGAATCTGTGTCAAAAGTTTGTTAGGAATTATGTGATCCTTACTAGCTGGAAGTAAGGGAGTTGGGGTATGAAGTTATTTCTAGAGGTTGGACACATACCAAGTTTAGCTCAGTTCTGGGCATCTTTGAAATACCTATACAAACTTGTTCCTACATAGTAACTTGCAACTTTGAATGAGAATGTGCTTGCTTACAGCAACGTGCTATATGTTCTGAATGCCCGAACTGGGAATCTGTGTCAAAACTTTGTTAGGAATTATGTGATCCTTACTAGCTGGAAGTAAGGGTGATGGGGCATGAAGTTATTTCTAGGAGTTGGAGACATACAACGTTTAGCTGAGTTCTGGGCATCTTTGAAATACCTTTACAAACTTGTTCCTACATAGTAACTTGCAACTTTGAATGAGAATGTGCTTGCTTACAGCAACGTGCTATATGTTCTGAATGCCCGAATTGGGAATCTGTGTTAAAACTTTGTTAGAAATTATGTGATCCTTACTAGATGGAAGTAAGGGAGATGGGGCATGAAGTTATTTCTAGGAGTTGGAGACATACAACGTTTAGCTCAGTTCTGGGCATCTTTGAAATACCTATACAAACTTGTTCCTACATAGTAACTTGCAACTTTGAATGAGAATGTGCTTGCTTACAGCAACGTGTTATATGTTCTGAATGCCCCAATTGGGAATCTGTGTCAAAACTTTGTTAGAAATTATGTGATCCTTACTAGCTGGAAGTAAGGGAGTTGGGGCATGAAGTTATTTCTAGAGGTTGGACACATACCAAGTTTAGCTCAGTTCTGGGCATCTTTGAAATACCTTTACAAACTTGTTCCCACATAGTAACTTGCAACTTTGAATGAGAATGTGCTTGCTTACAGCAACGTGCTATATGTTCTGAATGCCCGAATTGGGAATCTGTGTCAAAACTTTGTTAGGAATTATGTGATCCTTACTAGCTGGAAGTAAGGGAGTTGGGGCATGAAGTTATTTCTAGAGGTTGGACACATACCAAGTTTAGCTCAGTTCTGGGCATCTTTGCAATACCTATACAAACTTGTTCCTACATAGTAACTTGCAACTTTGAATGAGAATGTGCTTGCTTACAGCAACGTGCTATATGTTCTGAATACCCGAATTGGGAATCTGTGTCATATCTTTTTTAGGAATTATGTGATCCTTACTAGCTGGAAGTAAGGGAGATGGGGCATGGAGTTATTTCTAGGAGTTGGAGACATACCAAGTTTAGCTCAGTTCTGGGCATCTTTGAAAAACCTTTACAAACTTGTTCCCACATAGTAACTTGCAACTTTGAATGAGAATGTGCTTGCTTACAGCAAAGTGCTATATGTTCTGAATGCCCGAATTGGGAATCTGTGTCAAAACTTTGTTAGGAATTATGTGATCCTTACTAGCTGGAAGTAAGGGAGATGGGGCATGAAGTTATTTCTACGAGTTGGAGACATACAAGGTTTAGCTCAGTTCTGGGCATCTTTGAAAGTCCTATTCAAACTTGTTCCTACATAGTAACTTGCAACTTTGAAGGAGAATGTGCTTGCTTACAGCAACTTACTATATGTTCTGAATACCCGAATTGGGAATCTGTGTCAAAACTTTGTTAGGAATTCTGTGATCCTTACTAGCTGGAAGTAAGGGAGTTGGGGCATGAAGTTATTTCTAGGAGTTGGACACATACCAAGTTTACCTCAGTTCTGGGCATCTTTGAAATACCTATACAAACTTGTTCCTACATAGTAACTTGCAACTTTGAATGAGAATGTGCTTGCTTACAGCAACGTGCTATATGTTCTGAATGCCCGAATTGGGAATCTGTGTCAAAACTTTGTTAGAAATTATGTGATCCTTACTAGCTGGAAGTAAGGGAGTTGGGGCATGAAGTTATTTCTAGAGGTTGGACACATACCAAGTTTAGCTAAGTTCTGGGCATCTTTGAAATACCTATACAAACTTGTTCCTACGTAGTAACTTGCAACTTTGAATGAGAATGTGCTTGCTTACAGCAACGTACTATATGTTCTGAATGTCCGAATTGGGAATCTGTGTCAAATCTTTGTTAGGAATTATGTGATCCTTACTAGCTGAAATCAAGGGAGATGGGGCATGAAGTTATTTCTAGGAGTTGGAGACATACCAAGTTTAGCTCAGTTCTGGGCATCTTTGAAATACCTTTACAAACTTGTTCCCACATAGTAACTTGCAACTTTGAATGAGAATGTGCTTGCTTACAGCAACGTGCTATATGTTCTGAATGCCCGAATTGGGAATCTGTGTTAAAACTTTGTTAGAAATTATGTAATCCTTACTAGATGGAAGTAAGGGAGATGGGGCATGAAGTTATTTCTAGGAGTTGGAGACATACAACGTTTAGCTCAGTTCTGGGCATCTTTGAAATACCTATACAAACTTGTTCCTACATAGTAACTTGCAACTTTGAATGAGAATGTGCTTTCTTATAGCAACGTGCTATATGATCTGAATGCGCGAATTGGGAATCTGTGTCAAAAGTTTGTTAGGAATTATGTGATCCTTACTAGCTGGAAGTAAGGGAGTTGGGGTATGAAGTTATTTCTAGAGGTTGGACACATACCAAGTTTAGCTCAGTTCTGGGCATTTTTGAAATACCTTTACAAACTTGTTCCCACATAGTAACTTGCAACTTTGAATGAGAATGTGCTTGCTTACAGCAACGTGCTATATGTTCTGAATGCCCGAATTGGGAATGTGTGTCAAAAGTTTGTTAGGAATTATGTGATCCTTACTAGCTGGAAGTAAGGGAGATGGGGCATGACGTTTTTTCTAGGAGTTGGAGACATACCAAGTTTAGCTCAGTTCTGGGCATCTTTGAAATACCTATACAAACTTGTTCCTACATAGTAACTTGCAACTTTGAATGAGAATGTGCTTGCTTACAGCAACGTGCTATATGTTCTTAATGCCCGAATTGGGAATGTGTGTCAAAAGTTTGTTACGAATTATGTGATCCTTACTAGCTGGAAGTAAGGGAGATGGGGCATGACGTTTTTTCTAGGAGTTGGAGACATACCAAGTTTAGCTCAGTTCTGGGCATCTTTGAAATACCTATACAAACTTGTTCCTACATAGTAACTTGCAACTTTGAATGAGAATGTGCTTGCTTACAGCAACGTGCTATATGTTCTGAATGCCCGAATTGGGAATGTGTGTCAAAAGTTTGTTAGGAATTATGTGATCCTTACTAGCTGGAAGTAAGGGAGATGGGGCATGACGTTTTTTCTAGGAGTTGGAGACATACCAAGTTTAGCTCAGTTCTGGGCATCTTTGAAATACCTATACAAACTTGTTCCTACATAGTAACTTGCAACTGTGAATGAGAATGTGCTTGCTTACAGCAACGTGCTATATGTTCTGAATGCCCGAATTGGGAATCTGTGTCATATCTTTTTTAGGAATTATGTGATCCTTACTAGCTGGAAGTAAGGGAGATGGGGCATGGAGTTATTTCTAGGAGTTGGAGACATACCAAGTTTAGCTCAGTTCTGGGCATCTTTGAAATACCTTTACAAACTTGTTCCCACATAGTAACTTGCAACTTTGAATGAGAATGTGCTTGCTTACAGCAAAGTGCTATATGTTCTGAATGCCCGAATTGGGAATCTGTGTCAAAACTTTGTTAGGAATTATGTGATCCTTACTAGCTGGAAGTAAGGGAGATGGGGCATGAAGTTATTTCTAGGAGTTGGAGACATACCAAGTTTAGCTCAGTTCTGGGCATCTTGGAAATACCTTTACAAACTTGTTCCCACATAGTAACTTGCTACTTTGAATGAGAATGTGCTTGCTTACAGCAAAGTGCTATATGTTCTGAATGCCCGAATTGGGAATCTGTGTCAAAACTTTGTTAGGAATTATGTGATCCTTACTAGCTGGAAGTAAGGGAGATGGGGCATGAAGTTATTTCTAGGAGTTGGACACATACAAAGTTTAGCACCGTTCGGGGTGTCTTTGAAATACCTATACAAACTTGTTCCTACATAGTAACTTGCAACTTTGAATGAGAATGTGCTTGCTTACAGCAACGTGCTATATGTTCTGAATGCCCGAATTGGGAATCTGTGTCAAAACTTTGTTAGGAATTATGTGATCCTTACTAGCTGGAAGTAAGGGAGTTGGGGCATGAAGTTATTTCTAGAGGTTGGACACATACCAAGTTTAGCTAAGTTCTGGGCATCTTTGAAATACCTATACAAACTTGTTCCTACGTAGTAACTTGCAACTTTGAATGAGAATGTGCTTGCTTACAGCAACGTACTATATGTTCTGAATGTCCGAATTGGGAATCTGTGTCAAATCTTTGTTAGGAATTATGTGATCCTTACTAGCTGAAATCAAGGGAGATGGGGCATGAAGTTATTTCTAGGAGTTGGAGACATACCAAGTTTAGCTCAGTTCTGGGCATCTTTGAAATACCTTTACAAACTTGTTCCCACATAGTAACTTGCAACTTTGAATGAGAATGTGCTTGCTTACAGCAACGTGCTATATGTTCTGAATGCCCGAATTGGGAATCTGTGTTAAAACTTTGTTAGAAATTATGTGATCCTTACTAGATGGAAGTAAGGGAGATGGGGCATGAAGGTATTTCTAGGAGTTGGAGACATACAACGTTTAGCTCAGTTCTGGGCATCTTTGCAATACCTATACAAACTTGTTCCTACATAGTAACTTGCAACTTTGAATGAGAATGTGCTTTCTTACAGCAACGTGCTATATGATCTGAATGCGCGAATTGGGAATCTGTGTCAAAAGTTTGTTAGGAATTATGTGGTCCTTACTAGCTGGAAGTAAGGGAGTTGGGGTATGAAGTTATTTCTAGAGGTTGGACACATACCAAGTTTAGCTCAGTTCTGGGCATCATTGAAATACCTTTACAAACTTGTTCCCACATAGTAACTTGCAACTTTGAATGAGAATGTGCTTGCTTACAGCAACGTGCTATATGTTCTGAATGCCCGAATTGGGAATGTGTGTCAAAAGTTTGTTAGGAATTATGTGATCCTTACTAGCTGGAAGTAAGGGAGTTGGGGCATGAATTTATTTCTAGAGGTTGGACACATACCAAGTTTAGCTCAGTTCTGGGCATCTTTGCAATACCTATACAAACTTGTTCCTACCTAGTAACTTGCAACTTTGAATGAGAATGTGCTTGCTTACAGCAACGTGCTATATGTTCTGAATGCCCGAATTGGGAATCTGTGTCATATCTTTTTTAGGAATTATGTGATCCTTACTAGCTGGAAGTAAGGGAGATGGGGCATGGAGTTATTTCTAGGAGTTGGAGACATACCAAGTTTAGCTCAGTTCTGGGCATCTTTGAAATACCTTTACAAACTTGTTCCCACATAGTAACTTGCAACTTTGAATGAGAATGTGCTTGCTTACAGCAAAGTGCTATATGTTCTGAATGCCCGAATTGGGAATCTGTGTCAAAACTTTGTTAGGAATTATGTGATCCTTACTAGCTGGAAGTAAGGGAGATGGGGCATGACGTTTTTTCTAGGAGTTGGAGACATACCAAGTTTAGCTCAGTTCTGGGCATCTTTGAAATACCTATACAAACTTGTTCCTACATAGTAACTTGCAACTTTGAATGAGAATGTGCTTGCTTACAGCAACGTGCTATATGTTCTGAATGCACGAATTGGGAATGTGTGTCAAAAGTTTGTTAGGAATTATGTGATCCTTACTAGGTGGAAGTAAGGGAGATGGGGCATGAAGTTATTTCTAGGAGTTGGAGACATACCACGTTTAGCTCAGTTCTGGGCATCTTTGAAATATCTATACAAACTTGTTCCTACATAGTAACTTGCATCTTTGAATGAGAATGTGCTTGCTTACAGCAACATGCTATATGTTCTGAATGTCCGAATTGGGAATCTGTGTCAAAACTTTGTTAGGAATTATGTGATCCTTACTAGCTGGAAGTAAGGTAGATGGGGCATGAAGTTATTTCTAGGAGTTGGAGACATACCAAGTTTAGCTCAGTTCTGGGCATCTTTGAAAGTCCTATTCAAACTTGTTCCTTCATAGTAACTTGCAAATTTGAATGAGAATGTGCTTGCTTACAGCAACTTACTATATGTTCTGAATGCCCGAATTGGGAATCTGTGTCAAAACTTTGTTAGGAATTATGTGATCCTTACTAGCTGGAAGTAAGGGAGTTGGGGCATGAAGTTATTTCTAGGATTTGGACACATACCAAGTTTAGCTCAGTTCTGGGCATCTTTGAAATACCTATACAAACTTGTTCCTACATAGTAACTCGCAACTTGAATGAGAATGTGCTTGCTTACAGCAACGTGCTATATGTTCTGAACGCCCGAATTGGGAATCTGTGTCAAAACTTTGTTAGGAATTATGTGATCCTTACTAGCTGGAAGTAAGGGAGTTGGGGCATGAAGTTATTTCTAGAGGTTGGACACATACCAAGTTTAGCTAAGTTCTGGGCATCTTTGAAATACCTATACAAACTTGTTCCTACGTAGTAACTTGCAACTTTGAATGAGAATGTGCTTCCTTACATCAACGTACTATATGTTCTGAATGTCCGAATTGGGAATCTGTGTCAAATCTTTGTTAGGAATTATGTGATCCTTACTAGCTGAAATCAAGGGAGATGGGGCATGAAGTTATTTCTAGGAGTTGGAGACATACCAAGTTTAGCTCAGTTCTGGGCATCTTTGAAATACCTTTACAAACTTGTTCCCACATAGTAACTTGCAACTTTAAATGAGAATGTGCTTGCTTACAGCAACGTGCTATATGTTCTGAATGCCCGAATTGGGAATCTGTGTCAAAACTTTGTTAGGAATTATGTGATCCTTACTAGCTGGAAGTAAGGGAGTTGGGGCATGAATTTATTTCTAGAGGTTGGACACATACCAAGTTTAGCTCAGTTCTGGGCATCTTTGCAATACCTATACAAACTTGTTCCTACATAGTAACTTGCAACTTTGAATGAGAATGTGCTTGCTTACAGCAACGTGCTATATGTTCTGAATGCCCGAATTGGGAATCTGTGTCATATCTTTTTTAGGAATTATGTGATCCTTACTAGCTGGAAGTAAGGGAGATGGGGCATGGAGTTATTTCTAGGAGTTGGAGACATACCAAGTTTAGCTCAGTTCTGGGCATCTTTGAAATACCTTTACAAACTTGTTCCCACATAGTAACTTGCAACTTTGAATGAGAATGTGCTTGCTTACAGCAAAGTGCTATATGTTCTGAATGCCCGAATTGGGAATCTGTGTCAAAACTTTGTTAGGAATTATGTGATCCTTACTAGCTGGAAGTAAGGGAGATGGGGCATGAAGTTATTTCTAGGAGTTGGAGACATACCAAGTTTAGCTCAGTTCTGGGCATCTTGGAAATACCTTTACAAACTTGTTCCCACATAGTAACTTGCTACTTTGAATGAGAATGTGCTTGCTTACAGCAAAGTGCTATATGTTCTGAATGCCCGAATTGGGAATCTGTGTCAAAACTTTGTTAGGAATTATGTGATCCTTACTAGCTGGAAGTAAGGGAGATGGGGCATGAAGTTATTTCTAGGAGTTGGACACATACAAAGTTTAGCACCGTTCGGGGTATCTTTGAAATACCTATACAAACTTGTTCCTACATAATAACTTGCAACTTTGAATGAGAATGTGCTTGCTTACAGCAACGTGCTATATGTTCTTAATGCCCGAATTGGGAATGTGTGTCAAAAGTTTGTTAGGAATTATGTGATCCTTACTAGCTGGAAGTAAGGGAGATGGGGCATGACGTTTTTTCTAGGAGTTGGAGACATACCAAGTTTCGCTCAGTTCTGGGCATCTTTGAAATACCTATACAAACTTGTTCCTACATAGAAACTTGCAACTTTGAATGAGAATGTGCTTGCTTACAGCAACGTGCTATATGTTCTGAATGCCCGAATTGGGAATGTGTGTCAAAAGTTTGTTAGGAATTATGTGATCCTTACTAGCTGGAAGTAAGGGAGATGGGGCATGAAGTTATTTCTAGGAGTTGGAGACACACCACGTTTAGCTCAGTTCTGGGCATCTTTGAAATACCTATACAAACTTGTTCCTACATAGTAACTTGCATCTTTGAATGAGAATGTGCTTGCTTACAGCAACATGCTATATGTTCTGAATGTCCGAATTGGGTATCTGTGTCAAAACTTTGTTAGGAATTATGTGATCCTTACTAGCTGGAAGTAAGGGAGATGGGGCATGAAGTTATTTCTAGGAGTTGGAGACATACCAAGTTTAGCTCAGTTCTGGGCATCTTTGAAAGTCCTATTCAAACTTGTTCCTACATAGTAACTTGCAACTTTGAATGAGAATGTGCTTGCTTACAGCAACTTACTATATGTTCTGAATGCCCGAATTGGGAATCTGTGTCAAAACTTTGTTAGGAATTATGTGATCCTTACTAGCTGGAAGTAAGGGAGTTGGGGCATGAAGTTATTTCTAGGAGTTGGACACATACCAAGTTTAGCTCAGTTCTGGGCATCTTTGAAATACCTATACAAACTTGTTCCTACATAGTAACTTGCAAATTTGAATGAGAATGTGCTTGCTTACAGCAACGTGCTATATGTTCTGAATGCCCGAATTGGGAATCTGTGTCAAATCTTTGTTAGGAATTATGTGATCCTTACTAGCTGGAAGTAAGGGAGATGGGGCATGAAGTTATTTCTAGAAGTTGGAGACATACCAAGTTTAGCTCAGTTCTGGGCATCTTTGAAATACCTTTACAAACTTGTTCCCACATAGTAACTTGCAACTTTGAATGAGATTGTGCTTGCTTACAGCAACGTGCTATATGTTCTGAATGCCCGAATTGGGAATGTGTGTCAAAAGTTTGTTAGGAATTATGAGATCCTTACTAGCTGGAAGTAAGGAATATGGGGCATGACGTTATTTCCAGAGGTTGGACACATACCAAGTTTAGCTCAGTTCTGGGCATCTTTGAAATACCTATACAAACTTGTTCCTACATAGTAACTTGCAACTTTGAATGAGAATGTGCTTGCTTACAGCAACGTGCTATATGTTCTGAATGCCCGAATTGGGAATCTGTGTCAAATCTTTGTTAGGAATTATGTGATCCTTGCTAGCTGGAAGTAAGAGAGATGGGGCATGAAGTTTTCTGTAGAAGTTGGAGACATACAACGTTTAGCTCAGTTCTGGGCATCTTTGAAATACCTTTACAAACTTGTTCCCACATAGTATCTTGCAACTTTGAATGAGAATGTGCTTGCTTACAGCAACGTGCTATATGTTCTGAATGCCCGAATTGGGAATCTGTGTTAAAACTTTGTTCGGAATTACGTGATCCTTAATAGCTGGAAGTAAGGGAGATGGGGCATGAAGTTATTTCTCGGAGTTGGAGACATACAACGTTTAGCTCAGTTCTGGGCATCTTTGAAATACCTATACAAACTTGTTCCTACATAGTAACTTGCAACTTTGAATGAGAATGTGCTTGCTTACAGCAACGTGCTATATGTTCTGAATGCCCGAATTGGGAATCTGTGTCAAATCTTTGTTAGGAATTATGTGATCCTTACTAGCTGGAAGTAAGGGAGATTGGGCATGAAGTTATTTCTAGGAGTTGGAGACATACCAAGTTTAGCTCAGTTCTGGGCATCTTTTAAATACCTATACAAACTTGTTCCTACATAGTAACTTGCAACTTTGAATGAGAATGTGCTTGCTTACAGTAACGTGCTATATGTTCTGAATGCCCGAATTGGGAATCTGGGTCAAAACTTTGTTAGGAATTATGTGATCCTTACTAGCTGGAAGTAAGGGAGTTGGGGTATGAAGTTATTTCTAGAGGTTGGACACATACCAAGTTTAGCTCAGTTCTGGGCATCTTTGAAATACCTATACAAACTTGTTCCTACATAGTAACTTGCAACTTTGAATGAGAATGTGCTTGCTTACAGCAACGTGCTATATGTTCTGAATGCCCGAATTGGGAATCTGTGTCAAAACTTTGTTAGGAATTATGTGATCCTTACTGGCTGGAAGTAATGGTGATGGGGCATGAAGTTATTTCTAGGAGTTGGAGACAGACAAAGTTTAGCTCAGTTCTGGGCATCTTTGAAATACCTTTACAAACTTGTTCCCACATAGTAACTTGCAACTTTGAATGAGAATGTGCTTGCTTACAGCAACGTGCTATATGTTCTGAATGCCCGAATTGGGAATCTGTGTCAAAATTTGTTAGGAATTATGTGATCCTTACTAGCTGGAAGTAAGGGAGTTGGGGCATGAAGTTATTTCTAGAGGTTGGACACATACCAAGTTTAGCTCAGTTCTGGGCATCTTTGCAATACCTATACAAACTTGTTCCTACATAGTAACTTGCAACTTTGAATGAGAATGTGCTTGCTTACAGCAAAGTGCTATATGTTCTGAATGCCCGAATTGGGAATCTGTGTCATATCTTTTTTAGGAATTATGTGATCCTTACTAGCTGGAAGTAAGGGAGATGGGGCATGGAGTTATTTCTAGGAGTTGGAGACATACCAAGTTTAGCTCAGTTCTGGGCATCTTTGAAATACCTTTACAAACTTGTTCCCACATAGTAAAGTGCAACTTTGAATGAGAATGTGCTTGCTTACAGCAAAGTGCTATATGTTCTGAATGCCCGAATTGGGAATCTGTGTCAAAACTTTGTTAGGAATTATGTGATCCTTACTAGCTGGAAGTAAGGGAGATGGGGCATGAAGTTATTTCTAGGAGTTGGAGACATACCAAGTTTAGCTCAGTTCTGGGCATCTTTGAAAGTCCTATTCAAACTTGTTCCTACATAGTAACTTGCAACTTTGAAGGAGAATGTGCTTGCTTACAGCAACTTACCATATGTTCTGAATGCCCGAATTGGGAATCTGTGTCAAAACTTTGTTAGGAATTCTGTGATCCTTACTAGCTGGAAGTAAGGGAGTTGGGGCATGAAGTTATTTCTAGGAGTTGGACACATACCAAGTTTAGCTCAGTTCTGGGCATCTTTGAAATACCTATACAAACTTGTTCCTACATAGTAACTTGCAACTTTGAATGAGAATGTGCTTGCTTACAGCAACGTGCTATATGTTCTGAATGCCCGAATTGGGAATCTGTGTCAAAACTTTGTTAGGAATTATGTGATCCTTACTAGCTGGAAGTAAGGGAGTTGGGGCATGAAGTTATTTCTAGAGGTTGGACACATACCAAGTTTAGCTAAGTTCTGGGCATCTTTGAAATACCTATACAAACTTGTTCCTACGTAGTAACTTGCAACTTTGAATGAGAATGTGCTTGCTTACAGCAACGTGCTATATGTTCTGAATGTCCGAATTGGGAATCTGTGTCAAATCTTTGTTAGGAATTATGTGATCCTTACTAGCTGAAATCAAGGGAGATGGGGCATGAAGTTATTTCTAGGAGTTGGAGACATACCAAGTTTAGCTCAGTTCTGGGCATCTTTGAAATACCTTTACAAACTTGTTCCCACATAGTAACTTGCAACTTTGAATGAGAATGTGCTTGCTTACAGCAACGTGCTATATGTTCTGAATGCCCGAATTGGGAATCTGTGTTAAAACTTTGTTAGAAATTATGTGATCCTTACTAGATGGAAGTAAGGGAGATGGGGCATGAAGTTATTTCTAGGAGTTGGAGACATACAACGTTTAGCTCAGTTCTGGGCATCTTTGAAATACCTATACAAACTTGTTCCTACATAGTAACTTGCAACTTTGAATGAGAATGTGCTTTCTTACAGCAACGTGCTATATGATCTGAATGCGCGAATTGGGAATCTGTGTCAAAAATTTGTTAGGAATTATGTGATCCTTACTAGCTGGAAGTAAGGGAGTTGGGGTATGAAGTTATTTCTAGAGGTTGGACACATACCAAGTTTAGCTCAGTTCTGGGCATTTTTGAAATACCTTTACAAACTTGTTCCCACATAGTAACTTGCAACTTTGAATGAGAATGTGCTTGCTTACAGCAACGTGCTATATGTTCTGAATGCCCGAATTGGGAATGTGTGTCAAAAGTTTGTTAGGAATTATGTGATCCTTACTAGCTGGAAGTAAGGGAGATGGGGCATGACGTTTTTTCTAGGAGTTGGAGACATACCAAGTTTAGCTCAGTTCTGGGCATCTTTGAAATACCTATACAAACTTGTTCCTACATAGTAACTTGCAACTTTGAATGAGAATGTGCTTGCTTACAGCAACGTGCTATATGTTCTTAATGCCCGAATTGGGAATGTGTGTCAAAAGTTTGTTACGAATTATGTGATCCTTACTAGCTGGAAGTAAGGGAGATGGGGCATGACGTTTTTTCTAGGAGTTGGAGACATACCAAGTTTAGCTCAGTTCTGGGCATCTTTGAAATACCTATACAAACTTGTTCCTACATAGTAACTTGCAACTTTGAATGAGAATGTGCTTGCTTACAGCAACGTGCTATATGTTCTGAATGCCCGAATTGGGAATGTGTGTCAAAAGTTTGTTAGGAATTATGTGATCCTTACTAGCTGGAAGTAAGGGAGATGGGGCATGACGTTTTTTCTAGGAGTTGGAGACATACCAAGTTTAGCTCAGTTCTGGGCATCTTTGAAATACCTATACAAACTTGTTCCTACATAGTAACTTGCAACTGTGAATGAGAATGTGCTTGCTTACAGCAACGTGCTATATGTTCTGAATGCCCGAATTGGGAATCTGTGTCATATCTTTTTTAGGAATTATGTGATCCTTACTAGCTGGAAGTAAGGGAGATGGGGCATGGAGTTATTTCTAGGAGTTTGAGACATACCAAGTTTAGCTCAGTTCTGGGCATCTTTGAAATACCTTTACAAACTTGTTCCCACATAGTAACTTGCAACTTTGAATGAGAATGTGCTTGCTTACAGCAAAGTGCTATATGTTCTGAATGCCCGAATTGGGAATCTGTGTCAAAACTTTGTTAGGAATTATGTGATCCTTACTAGCTGGAAGTAAGGGAGATGGGGCATGAAGTTATTTCTAGGAGTTGGAGACATACCAAGTTTAGCTCAGTTCTGGGCATCTTGGAAATACCTTTACAAACTTGTTCCCACATAGTAACGTGCTACTTTGAATGAGAATGTGCTTGCTTACAGCAAAGTGCTATATGTTCTGAATGCCCGAATTGGGAATCTGTGTCAAAACTTTGTTAGGAATTATGTGATCCTTACTAGCTGGAAGTAAGGGAGATGGGGCATGAAGTTATTTCTAGGAGTTGGACACATACAAAGTTTAGCACCGTTCGGGGTATCTTTGAAACACCTATACAAACTTGTTCCTACATAGTAACTTGCAACTTTGAATGAGAATGTGCTTGCTTACAGCAACGTGCTATATGTTCTGAATGCCCGAATTGGGAATCTGTGTCAAAACTTTGTTAGGAATTATGTGATCCTTACTAGCTGGAAGTAAGGGAGTTGGGGCATGAAGTTATTTCTAGAGGTTGGACACATACCAAGTTTAGCTAAGTTCTGGGCATCTTTGAAATACCTATACAAACTTGTTCCTACGTAGTAACTTGCAACTTTGAATGAGAATGTGCTTGCTTACAGCAACGTACTATATGTTCTGAATGTCCGAATTGGGAATCTGTGTCAAATCTTTGTTAGGAATTATGTGATCCTTACTAGCTGAAATCACGGGAGATGGGGCATGAAGTTATTTCTAGGAGTTGGAGACATACCAAGTTTAGCTCAGTTCTGGGCATCTTGGAAATACCTTTACAAACTTGTTCCCACATAGTAACTTGCAACGTTGAATGAGAATGTGCTTGCTTACAGCAACGTGCTATATGTTCTGAATGCCCGAATTGGGAATCTGTGTTAAAACTTTGTTAGAAATAATGTGATCCTTACTAGATGGAAGTAAGGGAGATGGGGCATGAAGTTATTTCTAGGAGTTGGAGACATACAACGTTTAGCTCAGTTCTGGGCATCTTTGAAATACCTATACAAACTTGTTCCTACATAGTAACTTGCAACTTTGAATGAGAATGTGCTTTCTTACAGCAACGTGCTTTATGATCTGAATGCGCGAATTGGGAATCTGTGTCAAAAGTTTGTTAGGAATTATGTGATCCTTACTAGCTGGAAGTAAGGGAGTTGGGGTATGAAGTTATTTCTAGAGGTTGGACACATACCAAGTTTAGCTCAGTTCTGGGCATCATTGAAATACCTTTACAAACTTGTTCCCACATAGTAAATTGCAACTTTGAATGAGAATGTGCTTGCTTACAGCAACGTGCTATATGTTCTGAATGCCCGAATTGGGAATGTGTGTCAAAAGTTTGTTAGGAATTATGTGATCCTTACTAGCTGGAAGTAAGGGAGATGGGGCATGACGTTTTTTCTAGGAGTTGGAGACATATCAAGTTTAGCTCAGTTCTGGGCATCTTTGAAATACCTATACAAACTTGTTCCTACATAGTAACTTGCAACTTTGAATGAGAATGTGCTTGCTTACAGCAACGTGCTATATGTTCTTAATGCCCGAATTGGGAATGTGTGTCAAAAGTTTGTTAGGAATTATGTGATCCTTACTAGCTGGAAGTAAGGGAGATGGGGCATGACGTTTTTTCTAGGAGTTGGAGACATACCAAGTTTAGCTCAGTTCTGGGCATCTTTGAAATACCTATACAAACTTGTTCCTACATAGTAACTTGCAACTTTGAATGAGAATGTGCTTGCTTACAGCAACGTGCTATATGTTCTGAATGCCCGAATTGGGAATGTGTGTCAAAAGTTTGTTAGGAATTATGTGATCCTTACTAGCTGGAAGTAAGGGAGATGGGGCATGACGTTTTTTCTAGGAGTTGGAGACATACCAAGTTTAGCTCAGTTCTGGGCATCTTTGAAATACCTATACAAACTTGTTCCTACATAGTAACTTGCAACTTTGAATGAGAATGTGCTTGCTTACAGCAACGTGCTATATGTTCTGAATGGACGAATTGGGAATGTGTGTCAAAAGTTTGTTAGGAATTATGTGATCCTTACTAGGTGGAAGTAAGGGAGATGGGGCATGAAGTTATTTCTAGGAGTTGGAGACATACCACGTTTAGCTCAGTTCTGGGCATCTTTGAAATATCTATACAAACTTGTTCCTACATAGTAACTTGCATCTTTGAATGAGAATGTGCTTGCTTACAGCAACATGCTATATGTTCTGAATGTCCGAATTGGGAATCTGTGTCAAAAGTTTGTTAGGAATTATGTGATCCTTACTAGCTGGAAGTAAGGGAGATGGGGCATGAAGTTATTTCTAGGAGTTGGAGACATACCAAGTTTAGCTCAGTTCTGGGCATCTTTGAAAGTCCTATTCAAACATGTTCCTTCATAGTAACTTGCAAATTTGAATGAGAATGTGCTTGCTTACAGCAACTTACTATATGTTCTGAATGCCCGAATTGGGAATCTGTGTCAAAACTTTGTTAGGAATTATGTGATCCTTACTAGCTGGAAGTAAGGGAGTTGGGGCATGAAGTTATTTCTAGGAGTTGGACACATACCAAGTTTAGCTCAGTTCTGGGCATCTTTGAAATACCTATACAAACTTGTTCCTACATAGTAACTTGCAACTTGAATGAGAATGTGCTTGCTTACAGCAACGTGCTATATGTTCTGAATGCCCGAATTGGGAATCTGTGTCAAAACTTTGTTAGGAATTATGTGATCCTTACTAGCTGGAAGTAAGGGAGTTGGGGCATGAAGTTATTTCTAGAGGTTGGACACATACCAAGTTTAGCTAAGTTCTGGGCATCTTTGAAATACCTATACAAACTTGTTCCTACGTAGTAACTTGCAACTTTGAATGAGAATGTGCTTGCTTACAGCAACGTACTATATGTTCTGAATGTCCGAATTGGGAATCTGTGTCAAATCTTTGTTAGGAATTATGTGATCCTTACTAGCTGAAATCAAGGGAGATGGGGCATGAAGTTATTTCTAGGAGTTGGAGACATACCAAGTTTAGCTCAGTTCTGGGCATCTTGGAAATACCTTTACAAACTTGTTCCCACATAGTAACTTGCAACGTTGAATGAGAATGTGCTTGCTTACAGCAACGTGCTATATGTTCTGAATGCCCGAATTGGGAATCTGTGTTAAAACTTTGTTAGAAATAATGTGATCCTTACTAGATGGAAGTAAGGGAGATGGGGCATGAAGTTATTTCTAGGAGTTGGAGACATACAACGTTTAGCTCAGTTCTGGGCATCTTTGAAATACCTATACAAACTTGTTCCTACATAGTAACTTGCAACTTTGAATGAGAATGTGCTTTCTTACAGCAACGTGCTTTATGATCTGAATGCGCGAATTGGGAATCTGTGTCAAAAGTTTGTTAGGAATTATGTGATCCTTACTAGCTGGAAGTAAGGGAGTTGGGGTATGAAGTTATTTCTAGAGGTTGGACACATACCAAGTTTAGCTCAGTTCTGGGCATCATTGAAATACCTTTACAAACTTGTTCCCACATAGTAACTTGCAACTTTGAATGAGAATGTGCTTGCTTACAGCAACGTGCTATATGTTCTGAATGCCCGAATTGGGAATGTGTGTCAAAAGTTTGTTAGGAATTATGTGATCCTTACTAGCTGGAAGTAAGGGAGATGGGGCATGACGTTTTTTCTAGGAGTTGGAGACATATCAAGTTTAGCTCAGTTCTGGGCATCTTTGAAATACCTATACAAACTTGTTCCTACATAGTAACTTGCAACTTTGAATGAGAATGTGCTTGCTTACAGCAACGTTCTATATGTTCTTAATGCCCGAATTGGGAATGTGTGTCAAAAGTTTGTTAGGAATTTTGTGATCCTTACTAGCTGGAAGTAAGGGAGATGGGGCATGACGTTTTTTCTAGGAGTTGGAGACATACCAAGTTTAGCTCAGTTCTGGGCATCTTTGAAATACCTATACAAACTTGTTCCTACATAGTAACTTGCAACTTTGAATGAGAATGTGCTTGCTTACAGCAACGTGCTATATGTTCTGAATGCCCGAATTGGGAATGTGTGTCAAAAGTTTGTTAGGAATTATGTGATCCTTACTAGCTGGAAGTAAGGGAGATGGGGCATGACGTTTTTTCTAGGAGTTGGAGACATACCAAGTTTAGCTCAGTTCTGGGCATCTTTGAAATACCTATACAAACTTGTTCCTACATAGTAACTTGCAACTTTGAATGAGAATGTGCTTGCTTACAGCAACGTGCTATATGTTCTGAATGGACGAATTGGGAATGTGTGTCAAAAGTTTGTTAGGAATTATGTGATCCTTACTAGGTGGAAGTAAGGGAGATGGGGCATGAAGTTATTTCTAGGAGTTGGAGACATACCACGTTTAGCTCAGTTCTGGGCATCTTTGAAATATCTATACAAACTTGTTCCTACATAGTAACTTGCATCTTTGAATGAGAATGTGCTTGCTTACAGCAACATGCTATATGTTCTGAATGTCCGAATTGGGAATCTGTGTCAAAACTTTGTTAGGAATTATGTGATCCTTACTAGCTGGAAGTAAGGGAGATGGGGCATGAAGTTATTTCTAGGAGTTGGAGACATACCAAGTTTAGCTCAGTTCTGGGCATCTTTGAAAGTCCTATTCAAACATGTTCCTTCATAGTAACTTGCAAATTTGAATGAGAATGTGCTTGCTTACAGCAACTTACTATATGTTCTGAATGCCCGAATTGGGAATCTGTGTCAAAACTTTGTTAGGAATTATGTGATCCTTACTAGCTGGAAGTAAGGGAGTTGGGGCATGAAGTTATTTCTAGGAGTTGGACACATACCAAGTTTAGCTCAGTTCTGGGCATCTTTGAAATACCTATACAAACTTGTTCCTACATAGTAACTTGCAACTTGAATGAGAATGTGCTTGCTTACAGCAACGTGCTATATGTTCTGAATGCCCGAATTGGGAATCTGTGTCAAAACTTTGTTAGGAATTATGTGATCCTTACTAGCTGGAAGTAAGGGAGTTGGGGCATGAAGTTATTTCTAGAGGTTGGACACATACCAAGTTTAGCTAAGTTCTGGGCATCTTTGAAATACCTATACAAACTTGTTCCTACGTAGTAACTTGCAACTTTGAATGAGAATGTGCTTGCTTACATCAACGTACTATATGTTCTGAATGTCCGAATTGGGAATCTGTGTCAAATCTTTGTTAGGAATTATGTGATCCTTACTAGCTGAAATCAAGGGAGATGGGGCATGAAGTTATTTCTAGGAGTTGGAGACATACCAAGTTTAGCTCAGTTCTGGGCATCTTTGAAATACCTTTACAAACTTGTTCCCACATAGTAACTTGCAACTTTGAATGAGAATGTGCTTGCTTACAGCAAAGTGCTCTATGTTCTGAATGCCCGAATTGGGAATCTGTGTCAAAACTTTGTTAGGAATTATGTGATCCTTACTAGCTGGAAGTAAGGGAGATGGGGCATGAAGTTATTTCTAGGAGTTGGAGACATACCAAGTTTAGCTCAGTTCTGCGCATCTTGGAAATACCTTTACAAACTTGTTCCCACATAGTAACTTGCTACTTTGAATGAGAATGTGCTTGCTTACAGCAAAGTGCTACATGTTCTGAATGCCCGAATTGGGAATCTGTGTCAAAACTTTGTTAGGAATTATGTGATCCTTACTAGCTGGAAGTAAGGGAGATGGGGCATGAAGTTATTTCTAGGAGTTGGACACATACAAAGTTTAGCACCGTTCGGGGTATCTTTGAAATACCTATACAAACTTGTTCCTACATAATAACTTGCAACTTTGAATGAGAATGTGCTTGCTTACAGCAACGTGCTATATGTTTTTAATGCCCGAATTGGGAATGTGTGTCAAAAGTTTGTTAGGAATTATGTGATCCTTACTAGCTGGAAGTAAGGGAGATGGGGCATGACGTTTTTTCTAGGAGTTGGAGACATACCAAGTTTCGCTCAGTTCTGGGCATCTTTGAAATACCTATACAAACTTGTTCCTACATAGTAACTTGCAACTTTGAATGAGAATGTGCTTGCTTACAGCAACGTGCTATATGTTCTGAATGCCCGAATTGGGAATGTGTGTCAAAAGTTTGTTAGGAATTATGTGATCCTTACTAGCTGGAAGTAAGGGAGATGGGGCATGAAGTTATTTCTAGGAGTTGGAGACATACCACGTTTAGCTCAGTTCTGGGCATCTTTGAAATACCTATACAAACTTGTTCCTACATAGTAACTTGCATCTTTGAATGAGAATGTGCTTGCTTACAGCAACATGCTATATGTTCTGAATGTCCGAATTGGGTATCTGTGTCAAAACTTTGTTAGGAATTATGTGATCCTTACTAGCTGGAAGTAAGGGAGATGGGGCATGAAGTTATTTCTAGGAGTTGGAGACATACCAAGTTTAGCTCAGTTCTGGGCATCTTTGAAAGTCCTATTCAAACTTGTTCCTACATAGTAACTTGCAACTTTGAATGAGAATGTGCTTGCTTACAGCAACTTACTATATGTTCTGAATTGCCGAATTGGGAATCTGTGTCAAAACTTTGTTAGGAATTATGTGATCCTTACTAGCTGGAAGTAAGGGAGTTGAGGCATGAAGTTATTTCTAGGAGTTGGACACATACCAAGTTTAGCTCAGTTCTGGGCATCTTTGAAATACCTATACAAACTTGTTCCTACATAGTAACTTGCAACTTTGAATGAGAATGTGCTTGCTTACAGCAACGTGCTATATGTTCTGAATGCCCGAATTGGGAATCTGTGTCAAATCTTTGTTAGGAATTATGTGATCCTTACTATCTGGAAGTAAGGGAGATGGGGCATGAAGTTATTTCTAGACGTTGGAGACATACCAAGTTTAGCTCAGTTCTGGGCATCTTTGAAATACCTATACAAACTTGTTCCTACATAGTAACTTGCAACTTTGAATGAGAATGTGCTTGCTTACAGCAACGTGCTATATGTTCTGAATGCCCGAATTGGGAATCTGTGTCAAATCTTTGTTAGGAATTATGTGATCCTTGCTAGCTGGAAGTAAGAGAGATGGGGCATGAAGTTTTCTGTAGAAGTTGGAGACATACAACGTTTAGCTCAGTTCTGGGCATCTTTGAAATACCTTTACAAACTTGTTCCCACATAGTATCTTGCAACTTTGAATGAGAATGTGCTTGCTTACAGCAACGTGCTATATGTTCTGAATGCCCGAATTGGGAATCTGTGTTAAAATTTTGTTAGGAATTATGTGATCCTTAATAGCTGGAAGTAAGGGAGATGGGGCATGAAGTTATTTCTCGGAGTTGGAGACATACAACGTTTAGCTCAGTTCTGGGCATCTTTGAAATACCTATACAAACTTGTTCCTACATAGTAACTTGCAACTTTGAATGAGAATGTGCTTGCTTACAGCAACGTGCTATATGTTCGTGCTATATGCCCGAATTGGGAATCTGTGTCAAATCTTTGTTAGGAATTATGTGATCCTTACTGGCTGGAAGTAATGGTGATGGGGCATGAAGTTATTTCTAGGAGTTGGAGACAGACAACGTTTAGCTCAGTTCTGGGCATCTTTGAAATACCTTTACAAACTTGTTCCTACATAGTAACTTGCAACTTTGAATGAGAATGTGCTTGCCTACAGCAACGTGCTATATGTTCTGAATGCCCGAATTGGGAATCTGTCATAAAACTTTGTTAGAAATTATGTGATCCTTACTAGATGGAAGTAAGGGAGATGGGGCATGAAGTTATTTCTAGGAGTTGGAGACATACAACGTTTAGCTCAGTTCTGGGCATCTTTGAAATACCTATACAAACTTGTTCCTTCATGGTAACTTGCAACTTTGAATGAGAAAGTGCTTGCTTACAGCAACGCGCTACATGTTCTGAATGCCCGAATTGGGAATCTGTGTCAAAACTTTGTTAGGAATTATGTGATCCTTACTAGCTGGAAGTAAGGGAGTTGGGGCATGAAGTTATTTCTAGAGGTTGGACACATGCCAAGTTTAGCTCAGTTCTGGGCATCTTTGAAATACCTATACAAACTTGTTCCTACATAGTAACTTGCAACTTTGAATGAGAATGTGCTTGCTTACAGCAACGTGCTATATGTTCTGAATGCCCGAATTGGGAATCTGTGTCAAATCTTTGTTAGGAATTATGTGATCCTTACTAGCTGGAAGTAAGGGAGATGGGGCATGAAGTTATTTCTAGGAGTTGGACACATACAAAGTTTAGCACCGTTCGGGGTATCTTTGAAATACCTATACAAACTTGTTCCTACATAGTAACTTGCAACTTTGAATGAGAATGTGCTTGCTTACAGCAACGTGCTATATGTTCTGAATGCCCGAATTGGGAATGTGTGTCAAAAGTTTGTTAGGAATTATGTGATCCTTACTAGCTGGAAGTAAGGGAGATGGGGCATGACGTTATTTCTAGGAGTTGGAGACATACCAAGTTTAGCTCAGTTCTGGGTATCTTTGAAATACCTATACAAACTTGTTCCTACATAGTAACTTGCAACTTTGAATGAGAATGTGCTTGCTTACAGCAACGTGCTATATGTTCTGAATGCCCGAATTGGGAATCTGTGTCAAAACTTTGTTAGGAATTATGTGATCCTTACTAGCTGGAAGTAGGGGAGTTGGGGCATGAAATTATTTCTAGAGGTTGGACACATACCAAGTTTAGCTCAGTTCTGGGCATCTTTGAAATACCTATACAAACTTGTTCCTACATAGTAACTTGCAACTTTGAATGAGAATGTGCTTGCTTACAGCAACGTGCTATATGTTCTGAATGCCCGAATTGGGAATCTGTGTCAAAACTTTGTTAGGAATTATGTGATCCTTACTAGCTGGAAGTAAGGGAGATGGGGCATGAAGTTATTTCTAGGAGTTGGAGACATACCAAGTTTAGCTCAGTTCTGGGCATCTTTGAAATACCTATACAAACTTGTTCCTACATAGTAACTTGCAACTTTGAATGAGAATGTGCTTGCTTACAGCAACGTGCTATATGTTCTGAATGCCCGAATTGGGAATCTGTGTCAAAACTTTGTTAGGAATTATGTGATCCTTACTAGCTGGAAGTAAGGGTGATGGGGCATGAAGTTATTTCTAGGAGTTGGAGACATACAAGGTTTAGCTCAGTTCTGGGCATCTTTGAAATACCTTTACAAACTTGTTCCTACATAGTAACTTGCAACTTTGAATGAGAATGTGCTTGCTTACAGCAACGTGCTATATGTTCTGAATGCCCGAATTGGTAATCTGTGTTAAAACTTTGTTAGAAATTATGTGATCCTTAATAGATGGAAGTAAGGGAGAAGGGGCATGAAGTTATTTCTAGGAGTTGGAGACATACAACGTTTAGCTCAGTTCTGGGCATCTTTGAAATACCTATACAAACTGGTTCCTTCATAGTAACTTGCAACTTTGAATGAGAAAGTGCTTGCTTACAGCAACGCGCTACATGTTCTGAATGCCCGAATTGGGAATCTGTGTCAAAACTTTGTTAGGAATTATGTGATCCTTACTAGCTAGAAGTAAGGGAGATGGGGCATCAAGTTATTTCTAGGAGTTGGAGACATACCAAGTTTAGCTCAGTTCTGGGCATCTTTGAAATACATATACAAACTTGTTCCTACATAGTAACTTGCAACTTTGAATGAGAATGTGCTTGCTTACAGCAACGTGCTACATGTTCTGAATGCCCGAATTGGGAATCTGTGTCAAAACTTTGTTAGGAATTATGTGATCCTTACTAGCTGGATGTAAGGGTGATGGGGCATGAAGTTATTTCTAGGAGTTGGACACATACCAAGTTTAGCACAGTTCTGGGCATCTTTGAAATACCTTTACAAACTAGTTCCTACATAGTAACTTGCAACTTTGAATGAGAATGTGCTTGCTTACAGCAACGTGCTATATGATCTGAATGCCCAAATTGGGAATCTGTGTCAAAACTTTGTTAGGAATTATGTGATCCTTACTAGCTGGAAGTAAGGGAGATGGGGCATGAAGTTATTTCAAGGAGTTGGAGACATACAAAGTTTAGCACCGTTCGGGCTATCTTTGAAGTACCTATACAAACTTGTTCCTACATAGTAACTTGCAACTTTGAAGGAGAATGTGCTTGCTTACAGCAACGTGCTATATGTTCTGAATGCCCGAATTGGGAATGTGTGTCAAAAGTTTGTTAGGAATTATGTGATCCTTACTAGCTGGAAGTAAGGGAGATGGGGCATGAAGTTATTTCTAGGAGTTGGAGACATACCACGTTTAGCTCAGTTCTGGGCATCTTTGAAATACCTATACAAACTTTTTCCTACATAGTAACTTGCAACTTTGAATGAGAATGTGCTTGCTTACAGCAACGTGCTATATGTTCTGAATGCCCGAATTGGGAATCTGTGTCAAAACTTTGTTAGAAATTATGTGATCCTTACTAGCTGGAAGTAAGGGAGATGGGGCATGAAGTTATTTCTAGGAGTTGGAGACATACCAAGTTTAGCTCAGTTCTGGGCATCTTTGAAAGTCCTATTCAAACTTGTTCCTACATAGTAACTTGCAACTTTGAATGAGAATGTGCTTGCTTACAGCAACGTGCTATATGTTCTGAATGCCCGAATTGGGAATCTGTGTCAAAACTTTGTTAGGAATTATGTGATCCTTACTAGCTGGAAGTAAGCGAGTTGGGGCATGAAGTTATTTCTAGAGGTTGGACACATACCAAGTTTAGCTCAGTTCTTGGCATCTTTGAAATACCTATACAAACTTGTTCCTACATAGTAACTTGCAACTTTGAATGAGAATGTGCTTACTTACAGCAACGTGCTATATGTTCTGAATGCCCGAATTGGGAATCTGTGTCAAATCTTTGTTAGGAATTATGTGATCCTTACTAGCTGGAAGTAAGGGAGATGGGGCATGAAGTTATTTCTAGGAGTTGGAGACATACCAAGTTTAGCTCAGTTCTGGGCATCTTTGAAATACCTTTACAAATTTGTTCCCACATAGTAACTTGCAACTTTGAATGAGAATGTGCTTGCTTACAGCAACGTGCTATATGTTCTGAATGCCCGATTTGGGAATCTGTGTTAAAACTTTGTTAGAAATTATGTGATCCTTACTAGATGGAAGTAAGGGAGTTGGGGCATGAAGTTATTTCTAGGAGTTGGAGACATACAACGTTTAGCTCAGTTCTGGGCATCTTTGAAATACCTATGCAAACTTGTTCCTACATAGTAACTTGCAACTTTGAATGAGAATGTGCTTGCTTACAGCAACGTGCTATATGTTCTGAATGCCCGAATTGGGAATCTGTTTCAAAACTTTGTTAGGAATTATGTGATCCTTACTAGCTGGAATAAGGGAATTGGGGTATGAAGTTATTTCTAGAGGTTGGACACATACCAAGTTTAGCTCAGTTCTGGGCATCTTTGAAATACCTATACAAACTTGTTCCTACATAGTAACTTGCAACTTTGAATGAGAATGTGCTTGCTTACAGCAACGTGCTACATGTTCTGAATGCCCGAATTGGGAATCTGTGTCAAAACTTTGTTAGGAATTATGTGATCCTTACTAGCTGGAAGTAAGGGAGTTGGGGCATGAAGTTATTTCTAGAGGTTGGACACATACCAAGTTTAGCTAAGTTCTGGGCATCTTTGAAATACCTATACAAACTTGTTCCTACGTAGTAACTTGCAACTTTGAATGAGAATGTGCTTGCTTACAGCAACGTACTATATGTTCTGAATGTCCGAATTGGGAATCTGTGTCAAATCTTTGTTAGGAATTATGTGATCCTTACTAGCTGAAATCAAGGGAGATGGGGCATGAAGTTATTTCTAGGAGTTGGAGACATACCAAGTTTAGCTCAGTTCTGGGCATCTTGGAAATACCTTTACAAACTTGTTCCCACATAGTAACTTGCAACGTTGAATGAGAATGTGCTTGCTTACAGCAACGTGCTATATGTTCTGAATGCCCGAATTGGGAATCTGTGTTAAAACTTTGTTAGAAATAATGTGATCCTTACTAGATGGAAGTAAGGGAGATGGGGCATGAAGTTATTTCTAGGAGTTGGAGACATACAACGTTTAGCTCAGTTCTGGGCATCTTTGAAATACCTATACAAACTTGTTCCTACATAGTAACTTGCAACTTTGAATGAGAATGTGCTTTCTTACAGCAACGTGCTTTATGATCTGAATGCGCGAATTGGGAATCTGTGTCAAAAGTTTGTTAGGAATTATGTGATCCTTACTAGCTGGAAGTAAGGGAGTTGGGGTATGAAGTTATTTCTAGAGGTTGGACACATACCAAGTTTAGCTCAGTTCTGGGCATCATTGAAATACCTTTACAAACTTGTTCCCACATAGTAACTTGCAACTTTGAATGAGAATGTGCTTGCTTACAGCAACGTGCTATATGTTCTGAATGCCCGAATTGGGAATGTGTGTCAAAAGTTTGTTAGGAATTATGTGATCCTTACTAGCTGGAAGTAAGGGAGATGGGGCATGACGTTTTTTCTAGGAGTTGGAGACATACCAAGTTTAGCTCAGTTCTGGGCATCTTTGAAATACCTATACAAACTTGTTCCTACATAGTAACTTGCAACTTTGAATGAGAATGTGCTTGCTTACAGCAACGTGCTATATGTTCTGAATGCCCGAATTGGGAATGTGTGTCAAAAGTTTGTTAGGAATTATGTGATCCTTACTAGCTGGAAGTAAGGGAGATGGGGCATGACGTTTTTTCTAGGAGTTGGAGACATACCAAGTTTAGCTCAGTTCTGGGCATCTTTGAAATACCTATACAAACTTGTTCCTACATAGTAACTTGCAACTTTGAATGAGAATGTGCTTGCTTACAGCAACGTGCTATATGTTCTGAATGGACGAATTGGGAATGTGTGTCAAAAGTTTGTTAGGAATTATGTGATCCTTACTAGGTGGAAGTAAGGGAGATGGGGCATGAAGTTATTTCTAGGAGTTGGAGACATACCACGTTTAGCTCAGTTCTGGGCATCTTTGAAATATCTATACAAACTTGTTCCTACATAGTAACTTGCATCTTTGAATGAGAATGTGCTTGCTTACAGCAACATGCTATATGTTCTGAATGTCCGAATTGGGAATCTGTGTCAAAACTTTGTTAGGAATTATGTGATCCTTACTAGCTGGAAGTAAGGGAGATGGGGCATGAAGTTATTTCTAGGAGTTGGAGACATACCAAGTTTAGCTCAGTTCTGGGCATCTTTGAAAGTCCTATTCAAACATGTTCCTTCATAGTAACTTGCAAATTTGAATGAGAATGTGCTTGCTTACAGCAACTTACTATATGTTCTGAATGCCCGAATTGGGAATCTGTGTCAAAACTTTGTTAGGAATTATGTGATCCTTACTAGCTGGAAGTAAGGGAGTTGGGGCATGAAGTTATTTCTAGGAGTTGGACACATACCAAGTTTAGCTCAGTTCTGGGCATCTTTGAAATACCTATACAAACTTGTTCCTACATAGTAACTTGCAACTTGAATGAGAATGTGCTTGCTTACAGCAACGTGCTATATGTTCTGAATGCCCGAATTGGGAATCTGTGTCAAAACTTTGTTAGGAATTATGTGATCCTTACTAGCTGGAAGTAAGGGAGTTGGGGCATGAAGTTATTTCTAGAGGTTGGACACATACCAAGTTTAGCTAAGTTCTGGGCATCTTTGAAATACCTATACAAACTTGTTCCTACGTAGTAACTTGCAACTTTGAATGAGAATGTGCTTGCTTACATCAACGTACTATATGTTCTGAATGTCCGAATTGGGAATCTGTGTCAAATCTTTGTTAGGAATTATGTGATCCTTACTAGCTGAAATCAAGGGAGATGGGGCATGAAGTTATTTCTAGGAGTTGGAGACATACCAAGTTTAGCTCAGTTCTGGGCATCTTTGAAATACCTTTACAAACTTGTTCCCACATAGTAACTTGCAACTTTGAATGAGAATGTGCTTGCTTACAGCAAAGTGCTCTATGTTCTGAATGCCCGAATTGGGAATCTGTGTCAAAACTTTGTTAGGAATTATGTGATCCTTACTAGCTGGAAGTAAGGGAGATGGGGCATGAAGTTATTTCTAGGAGTTGGAGACATACCAAGTTTAGCTCAGTTCTGCGCATCTTGGAAATACCTTTACAAACTTGTTCCCACATAGTAACTTGCTACTTTGAATGAGAATGTGCTTGCTTACAGCAAAGTGCTACATGTTCTGAATGCCCGAATTGGGAATCTGTGTCAAAACTTTGTTAGGAATTATGTGATCCTTACTAGCTGGAAGTAAGGGAGATGGGGCATGAAGTTATTTCTAGGAGTTGGACACATACAAAGTTTAGCACCGTTCGGGGTATCTTTGAAATACCTATACAAACTTGTTCCTACATAATAACTTGCAACTTTGAATGAGAATGTGCTTGCTTACAGCAACGTGCTATATGTTTTTAATGCCCGAATTGGGAATGTGTGTCAAAAGTTTGTTAGGAATTATGTGATCCTTACTAGCTGGAAGTAAGGGAGATGGGGCATGACGTTTTTTCTAGGAGTTGGAGACATACCAACTTTCGCTCAGTTCTGGGCATCTTTGAAATACCTATACAAACTTGTTCCTACATAGTAACTTGCAACTTTGAATGAGAATGTGCTTGCTTACAGCAACGTGCTATATGTTCTGAATGCCCGAATTGGGAATGTGTGTCAAAAGTTTGTTAGGAATTATGTGATCCTTACTAGCTGGAAGTAAGGGAGATGGGGCATGAAGTTATTTCTAGGAGTTGGAGACATACCACGTTTAGCTCAGTTCTGGGCATCTTTGAAATACCTATACAAACTTGTTCCTACATAGTAACTTGCATCTTTGAATGAGAATGTGCTTGCTTACAGCAACATGCTATATGTTCTGAATGTCCGAATTGGGTATCTGTGTCAAAACTTTGTTAGGAATTATGTGATCCTTACTAGCTGGAAGTAAGGGAGATGGGGCATGAAGTTATTTCTAGGAGTTGGAGACATACCAAGTTTAGCTCAGTTCTGGGCATCTTTGAAAGTCCTATTCAAACTTGTTCCTACATAGTAACTTGCAACTTTGAATGAGAATGTGCTTGCTTACAGCAACTTACTATATGTTCTGAATTGCCGAATTGGGAATCTGTGTCAAAACTTTGTTAGGAATTATGTGATCCTTACTAGCTGGAAGTAAGGGAGTTGAGGCATGAAGTTATTTCTAGGAGTTGGACACATACCAAGTTTAGCTCAGTTCTGGGCATCTTTGAAATACCTATACAAACTTGTTCCTACATAGTAACTTGCAACTTTGAATGAGAATGTGCTTGCTTACAGCAACGTGCTATATGTTCTGAATGCCCGAATTGGGAATCTGTGTCAAATCTTTGTTAGGAATTATGTGATCCTTACTATCTGGAAGTAAGGGAGATGGGGCATGAAGTTATTTCTAGACGTTGGAGACATACCAAGTTTAGCTCAGTTCTGGGCATCTTTGAAATACCTATACAAACTTGTTCCTACATAGTAACTTGCAACTTTGAATGAGAATGTGCTTGCTTACAGCAACGTGCTATATGTTCTGAATGCCCGAATTGGGAATCTGTGTCAAATCTTTGTTAGGAATTATGTGATCCTTGCTAGCTGGAAGTAAGAGAGATGGGGCATGAAGTTTTCTGTAGAAGTTGGAGACATACAACGTTTAGCTCAGTTCTGGGCATCTTTGAAATACCTTTACAAACTTGTTCCCACATAGTATCTTGCAACTTTGAATGAGAATGTGCTTGCTTACAGCAACGTGCTATATGTTCTGAATGCCCGAATTGGGAATCTGTGTTAAAATTTTGTTAGGAATTATGTGATCCTTAATAGCTGGAAGTAAGGGAGATGGGGCATGAAGTTATTTCTCGGAGTTGGAGACATACAACGTTTAGCTCAGTTCTGGGCATCTTTGAAATACCTATACAAACTTGTTCCTACATAGTAACTTGCAACTTTGAATGAGAATGTGCTTGCTTACAGCAACGTGCTATATGTTCGTGCTATATGCCCGAATTGGGAATCTGTGTCAAATCTTTGTTAGGAATTATGTGATCCTTACTGGCTGGAAGTAATGGTGATGGGGCATGAAGTTATTTCTAGGAGTTGGAGACAGACAACGTTTAGCTCAGTTCTGGGCATCTTTGAAATACCTTTACAAACTTGTTCCTACATAGTAACTTGCAACTTTGAATGAGAATGTGCTTGCCTACAGCAACGTGCTATATGTTCTGAATGCCCGAATTGGGAATCTGTCATAAAACTTTGTTAGAAATTATGTGATCCTTACTAGATGGAAGTAAGGGAGATGGGGCATGAAGTTATTTCTAGGAGTTGGAGACATACAACGTTTAGCTCAGTTCTGGGCATCTTTGAAATACCTATACAAACTTGTTCCTTCATGGTAACTTGCAACTTTGAATGAGAAAGTGCTTGCTTACAGCAACGCGCTACATGTTCTGAATGCCCGAATTGGGAATCTGTGTCAAAACTTTGTTAGGAATTATGTGATCCTTACTAGCTGGAAGTAAGGGAGTTGGGGCATGAAGTTATTTCTAGAGGTTGGACACATGCCAAGTTTAGCTCAGTTCTGGGCATCTTTGAAATACCTATACAAACTTGTTCCTACATAGTAACTTGCAACTTTGAATGAGAATGTGCTTGCTTACAGCAACGTGCTATATGTTCTGAATGCCCGAATTGGGAATCTGTGTCAAATCTTTGTTAGGAATTATGTGATCCTTACTAGCTGGAAGTAAGGGAGATGGGGCATGAAGTTATTTCTAGGAGTTGGACACATACAAAGTTTAGCACCGTTCGGGGTATCTTTGAAATACCTATACAAACTTGTTCCTACATAGTAACTTGCAACTTTGAATGAGAATGTGCTTGCTTACAGCAACGTGCTATATGTTCTGAATGCCCGAATTGGGAATGTGTGTCAAAAGTTTGTTAGGAATTATGTGATCCTTACTAGCTGGAAGTAAGGGAGATGGGGCATGACGTTATTTCTAGGAGTTGGAGACATACCAAGTTTAGCTCAGTTCTGGGTATCTTTGAAATACCTATACAAACTTGTTCCTACATAGTAACTTGCAACTTTGAATGAGAATGTGCTTGCTTACAGCAACGTGCTATATGTTCTGAATGCCCGAATTGGGAATCTGTGTCAAAACTTTGTTAGGAATTATGTGATCCTTACTAGCTGGAAGTAGGGGAGTTGGGGCATGAAATTATTTCTAGAGGTTGGACACATACCAAGTTTAGCTCAGTTCTGGGCATCTTTGAAATACCTATACAAACTTGTTCCTACATAGTAACTTGCAACTTTGAATGAGAATGTGCTTGCTTACAGCAACGTGCTATATGTTCTGAATGCCCGAATTGGGAATCTGTGTCAAAACTTTGTTAGGAATTATGTGATCCTTACTAGCTGGAAGTAAGGGAGATGGGGCATGAAGTTATTTCTAGGAGTTGGAGACATACCAAGTTTAGCTCAGTTCTGGGCATCTTTGAAATACCTATACAAACTTGTTCCTACATAGTAACTTGCAACTTTGAATGAGAATGTGCTTGCTTACAGCAACGTGCTATATGTTCTGAATGCCCGAATTGGGAATCTGTGTCAAAACTTTGTTAGGAATTATGTGATCCTTACTAGCTGGAAGTAAGGGTGATGGGGCATGAAGTTATTTCTAGGAGTTGGAGACATACAAGGTTTAGCTCAGTTCTGGGCATCTTTGAAATACCTTTACAAACTTGTTCCTACATAGTAACTTGCAACTTTGAATGAGAATGTGCTTGCTTACAGCAACGTGCTATATGTTCTGAATGCCCGAATTGGTAATCTGTGTTAAAACTTTGTTAGAAATTATGTGATCCTTAATAGATGGAAGTAAGGGAGAAGGGGCATGAAGTTATTTCTAGGAGTTGGAGACATACAACGTTTAGCTCAGTTCTGGGCATCTTTGAAATACCTATACAAACTGGTTCCTTCATAGTAACTTGCAACTTTGAATGAGAAAGTGCTTGCTTACAGCAACGCGCTACATGTTCTGAATGCCCGAATTGGGAATCTGTGTCAAAACTTTGTTAGGAATTATGTGATCCTTACTAGCTAGAAGTAAGGGAGATGGGGCATCAAGTTATTTCTAGGAGTTGGAGACATACCAAGTTTAGCTCAGTTCTGGGCATCTTTGAAATACATATACAAACTTGTTCCTACATAGTAACTTGCAACTTTGAATGAGAATGTGCTTGCTTACAGCAACGTGCTACATGTTCTGAATGCCCGAATTGGGAATCTGTGTCAAAACTTTGTTAGGAATTATGTGATCCTTACTAGCTGGATGTAAGGGTGATGGGGCATGAAGTTATTTCTAGGAGTTGGACACATACCAAGTTTAGCACAGTTCTGGGCATCTTTGAAATACCTTTACAAACTAGTTCCTACATAGTAACTTGCAACTTTGAATGAGAATGTGCTTGCTTACAGCAACGTGCTATATGATCTGAATGCCCAAATTGGGAATCTGTGTCAAAACTTTGTTAGGAATTATGTGATCCTTACTAGCTGGAAGTAAGGGAGATGGGGCATGAAGTTATTTCAAGGAGTTGGAGACATACAAAGTTTAGCACCGTTCGGGCTATCTTTGAAGTACCTATACAAACTTGTTCCTACATAGTAACTTGCAACTTTGAAGGAGAATGTGCTTGCTTACAGCAACGTGCTATATGTTCTGAATGCCCGAATTGGGAATGTGTGTCAAAAGTTTGTTAGGAATTATGTGATCCTTACTAGCTGGAAGTAAGGGAGATGGGGCATGAAGTTATTTCTAGGAGTTGGAGACATACCACGTTTAGCTCAGTTCTGGGCATCTTTGAAATACCTATACAAACTTTTTCCTACATAGTAACTTGCAACTTTGAATGAGAATGTGCTTGCTTACAGCAACGTGCTATATGTTCTGAATGCCCGAATTGGGAATCTGTGTCAAAACTTTGTTAGGAATTATGTGATCCTTACTAGCTGGAAGTAAGGGAGATGGGGCATGAAGTTATTTCTAGGAGTTGGAGACATACCAAGTTTAGCTCAGTTCTGGGCATCTTTGAAAGTCCTATTCAAACTTGTTCCTACATAGTAACTTGCAACTTTGAATGAGAATGTGCTTGCTTACAGCAACGTGCTATATGTTCTGAATGCCCGAATTGGGAATCTGTGTCAAAACTTTGTTAGGAATTATGTGATCCTTACTAGCTGGAAGTAAGCGAGTTGGGGCATGAAGTTATTTCTAGAGGTTGGACACATACCAAGTTTAGCTCAGTTCTTGGCATCTTTGAAATACCTATACAAACTTGTTCCTACATAGTAACTTGCAACTTTGAATGAGAATGTGCTTACTTACAGCAACGTGCTATATGTTCTGAATGCCCGAATTGGGAATCTGTGTCAAATCTTTGTTAGGAATTATGTGATCCTTACTAGCTGGAAGTAAGGGAGATGGGGCATGAAGTTATTTCTAGGAGTTGGAGACATACCAAGTTTAGCTCAGTTCTGGGCATCTTTGAAATACCTTTACAAATTTGTTCCCACATAGTAACTTGCAACTTTGAATGAGAATGTGCTTGCTTACAGCAACGTGCTATATGTTCTGAATGCCCGATTTGGGAATCTGTGTTAAAACTTTGTTAGAAATTATGTGATCCTTACTAGATGGAAGTAAGGGAGTTGGGGCATGAAGTTATTTCTAGGAGTTGGAGACATACAACGTTTAGCTCAGTTCTGGGCATCTTTGAAATACCTATGCAAACTTGTTCCTACATAGTAACTTGCAACTTTGAATGAGAATGTGCTTGCTTACAGCAACGTGCTATATGTTCTGAATGCCCGAATTGGGAATCTGTTTCAAAACTTTGTTAGGAATTATGTGATCCTTACTAGCTGGAATAAGGGAATTGGGGTATGAAGTTATTTCTAGAGGTTGGACACATACCAAGTTTAGCTCAGTTCTGGGCATCTTTGAAATACCTATACAAACTTGTTCCTACATAGTAACTTGCAACTTTGAATGAGAATGTGCTTGCTTACAGCAACGTGCTACATGTTCTGAATGCCCGAATTGGGAATCTGTGTCTAAACATTGTTAGGAATTATGTGATCCTTACTAGCTGGAAGTAAGGGAGATGGGGCATGAAGTTATTTCTAGGAGTTGGACACATACCAAGTTTAGCTCAGTTCTGGGCATCTTTGAAATAACTATACAAACTTGTTCCTACATAGTAACTTGCAACATTGTATGAGAATGTGCTTGCTTACAGCAATGTGCTATATGTTCTGAATGCCCGAATTGGGAATCTGTGTCAAAACTTTGTTAGGAATTATGTGATCCTTACTAGATGGAAGTAAGGGAGATGGGGCATGAAGTTAATTCTAAGAGTTGGATACATACAACGTTTAGCTCAGTTCTGGGCATCTTTGAAATACCTATACAAACTTGTTCCTACATGGTAACTTGCACCTTTGAATGAGAATGTGCTTGCTTATCATCAACGTGCTATGTGTTCTGAATGCCCGAATTGGGAATCTGTGTCAAAACTTTGTTAGGAATTATGTGATCCTTACTAGCTGGAAGTAAGGGAGATTGGGCATGAAGTTATTTCTAGGAGTTGGAGACATACAACGTTTAGCTCAGTTCTGGGCATCTTTGAAATACCTATACAAACTTGTTCCTACATAGTAACTTGCAACTTTGAATGAGAATGTGCTTGCTTACAGCAACGTGCTATATGTTCTGAATGCCCGAATTGGGAATCTGTGTCAAAACTTTGTTAGGAATTATGTGATCCTTGTTAGCTGGAAGTAAGGGAGATGGGGCATGAAGTTATTTCTAGGAGTTGGAGACATGCAACGATTAGCTCAGTTCTGGGCATCTTTGAAATACCTATACAAACTTGTTCCTACATAGTAACTTGCAACTTTGAATGAGAATGTGCTTGCTTACAGCAACGTGCTATATGTTCTGAATGCCCGAATTGGGAATCTGTGTCAAAACTTTGTTAGGAATTATGTGATCCTTACTAGCTGGAAGTAAGGGAGATGGGGCATGAAGGTATTTCTAGGAGTTGGAGACATACCATTTTAGCTCAGTTCTGGGCATCTTTGAAAGTCCTATACGAACTTTTTCCTACATGTTAAATTGCAACTTTGAATGAGAATGTGCTTGCTTACAGCAACGTGCTATATGTTCTGAATGACCGAATTGGGAATCTGTGTCAAAATTTGTTAGTAAATATGTGATCCTTACTAGCTGGAAGTAAGGGAGCTGGGGCATGAAGTTATTTCTAGGAGTTGGAGACATACAACGTTTAGCTCAGTTCTGGGCATCTTTGAAATACCTATACAAACTTGTTCCTACATAGTAACTTGCAACTTTGAATGAGAATGTGCTTGCTTATCATCAACGTGCTATATGATCTGAATGCCCGAATTGGGAATCTGTGTCAAAACTTTGTTAGGAATTATGTGATCCTTACTAGCTGGAAGTAAGGGAGATTGGGCATGAAGTTGTTTCTAGGAGTTGGAGACATACAACGTTTAGCTCAGTTCTGGGCATCTTTGAAATACCTATACAAACTTGTTCCTACATAGTAACTTGCACCTTTGAATGAGAATGTGCTTGCTTACAGCAACGTGCTATATGTTCTGAATGCCCGAATTGGGAATCTGTGTCAAAACTTTGTTAGGAATTATGTGATCCTTACTAGCTGGAAATAAGGAAGTTGGGGCATGAAGTTATTTCTAGGAGTTGGACACATACCAAGTTTAGCTCAGTTCTGGGCATCTTTGAAAGTCCTATACAAACTTGTTCTTACATAGTAACTTGCAACTTTGAATGAGAATGTGCTTGCTGACAGCAACGTGCTATATGTTCTGAATGCCCGAATTGGGAATCTGTGCCAAAACATTGTTAGGAATTCTGTGATCCTTACTAGCTGGAAGTAAGGGAGATGGGGCATGAAGTTATTTCTAGGAGTTGGAGACATACAACGTTTAGCTCAGTTCTGGGCATCTTTGAAATACCTATACAAACTTGTTCCTACATAGGAACTTACAACTTTGATTGAGAATGTGCTTGCTTACAGCAACGTGCTATATGTTCTGAATGCCCGAATTGGGAATCTGTGTCAAAACTTTGTTAGGAATTATGTGATCCTTACTGGCTGGAAGTAATCGTGATGGGGCATGAAGTTATTTCTAGGAGTTGGAGACATACAACGTTTAGCTCAGTTCTGGGCATCTTTGAAATACCTTTACAAACTTGTTCCTACATAGTAACTTGCAACTTTGAATGAGAGTGTGTTTGCATACAGCAACGTGCTATATGTTCTGAATGCCCGAATTGGGAATCTGTGTTAAAACTTTGTTAGAAATTATGTGATCCTTACTAGATGGAAGTAAGGGAGATGGGGCATGAAGTTATTTCCAGGAGTTGGAGACATACAGCGTTTAGCTCAGTTCTGGGCATCTTTGAAAGTCCTATACAACCTTGTTCCTAGATAGTAACTTGCAACTTTGAATGAGAATGTGCTTGCTTACAGCAACGTGCTACATGTTCTGAATGATCGAATTGGGAATCTGTGTTAAAACTTTGTTAGGAATTATGTGATCCTTCCTAGCTGGAAGTAAGGGAGATGGGGCTTGAAGTTATTTCTAGGAGTTGGAGACATACCAAGTTTAGCTCAGTTCTGGGCATCTTTGAAATACCTATACAAACCTGTTCCTACATAGTAACTTGCAACATTGTATGAGAATGTGCTTGCTTACAGCAACGTGCTATATGTTCTGAATGCCCGAATTGGGAATCTGTGTCAAAACTTTGTTAGGAATTATGTGATCCTTACTAGCTAGAAGTAAGGGAGTTGGGGCATGAAGTTATTTCTAGGAGTTGGACACATACCAAGTTTAGCTCAGTTCTGGGCATCTTTGAAAGTCCTATACAAACTTGTTCTTACATAGTAGCTTGCAACTTTGAATGAGAATGTGCTTGCTGACAGCAACGTGGTATATGTTCTGAATGCCCGAATTGGGAATCTGTGTCAAAACATTGTTAGGAATTCTGTGATCCTTACTAGCTGGAAGTAAGGGAGATGGGGCATGAAGTTGTTTCTAGGAGTTGGAGACATACAACGTTTAGCTCAGTTCTGGGAATCTTTGAAATACCTATACAAACTTGTTCCTACATAGGAACTTACAACTTTGAAAGAGAATGTGCTTGCTTACAGCAACGTGCTATATGTTCTGAATGCCCGAATTGGGAATCTGTGTCAAAACTTTGTTAGGAATTATGTGATCCTTACTGGCTGGAAGTAATGGTGATGGGGCATGAAGTTATTTCTAGGAGATGTAGACATACAACGTTTAGCTCAGTTCTGGGCATCTTTGAAATACCTTTACAAACTTGTTCTTACATAGTAACTTGCAACATTGAATGAGAGTGTGTTTGCTTACAGCAACGTGCTATATGTTCTGAATGCCCGAATTGGGAATCTGTGTTAAAACTTTGTTAGAAATTATGTGATCCTTACTAGATGGAAGTAAGGGAGATGGGGCATGAAGTTATTTCCAGGAGTTGGAGACATACAGCGTTTAGCTCAGTTCTGGGCATCTTTGAAATACCTATACAAATTTGTTCCTACATAGTAACTTGCAACTTTGAATGAGAATGTTCTTGCTTACAGCAACGTGCTACATGTTCTGAATGATCGAATTGGGAATCTGTGTCAAAACATTGTTAGGAATTATGTGATCCTTACTAGCTGGAAGTAAGGGAGATGGGGCTTGAAGTTATTTCTAGGAGTTGGAGACATACCAAGTTTAGCTCAGTTCTGGGCATCTTTGAAATACCTATACAAACTTGTTCCTACATAGTAACTTGCAACTTTGAATGAGAATGTGCTTGCTTACAGCAACGTGGTATATGTTCTGAATGCCCGAATTGGGAATCTGTGTCAAAACTTTGTTAGGAATTATGTGATCCTTACTAGCTGGAAGTAAGGGAGATGGGGCATGAAGTTATTTCTAGGTGTTGGACACATACCAAGTTTAGCTCAGTTCTGGGCATCTTTGAAATACCTATACGAACTTGTTCCTACATGTTAAATTGCAACTTTGAATGAGAATGTGCTTGCTTACAGCAACGCGCTATATGTTCTGAATGCCCGAATTGGGAAGCTGTGTCAAAATTTGTTAGGAAATATGTGATCCTTACTAGCTGGAAGTAAGGGAGGTGGGGCATGAAGTTATTTCTAGGAGTTGGAGACATACAACGTTTAGCTCAGGTCTGGGCATCTTTGAAATACCTATACAAACTTGTTCCTACATAGTAACTTGCAACTTTGAATGAGAATGTGCTTGCTTACAGCAACTTGCTATATGTTCTGAATGCCCGAATTGGGAATCTGTGTAAAAACTTTGTTAGGAATTATGTGATCCTTACTAGCTGGAAGTAAGGGAGTTGGGGCAGGAAGTTATTTCTAGAGGTTGGACACATACCAAGTTTAGCTCAGTTCTGGGCATCTTTGAAATACCTATACAAACTTGTTCCTACATAGTAACTTGCAACTTTGAATGAGAATGTGCTTGCTTACAGCAACGTGCTATATGTTCTGAATGCCCGAATTGGGAATCTGTGTCAAAACTTTGTTAGGAATTATGTGATCCTTACTAGCTGGAAGTAAGGGAGATGGGGCATGAAGTTATTTCTAGGAGTTGGAGACATACAACGTTTAGCTCAGTTCTGGGCATCTTTGATATACCTACACAAACTTGTTCCTAGATAGGAACTTACAACTTTGAAAGAGAATGTGCTTGCTTACAGCAACGTGCTATATGTTCTGAATGCCCGAATTGGGAATCTGTGTCAAAACTTTGTTAGGAATTATGTGATCCTTGCTGGCTGGAAGTAATGGTGATGGGGCATGAAGTTATTTCTAGGAGTTGGAGACATACAACGTTTAGCTCAGATCTGGGCATCTTTGAAATACCTTTACAAACTTGTTCCTACATAGTAACTTGCAACTTTGAATGAGAGTGTGTTTGCTTACAGCAACGTACTATATGTTCTGAATGCCCGAATTGGGAATCTATGTTAAAACTTTGTTAGAAATTATGTGATCCTTACTAGATGGAAGTAAGGGAGATGGGGCATGAAGTTATTTCCAGGAGTTCAAGACATACAACGTTTAGCTCAGGTCTGGGCATCTTTGAAATACCTATACAAACTTGTTCCTACATAGTAACTTGCAACTTTGAATGAGAATGTGCTTGCTTACAGCAACGTGCTACATGTTCTGAATGCCCGAATTGGGAATCTGTGTCAAAACTTTGTTAGGAATTATGTGATCCTTACAAGCTGGAAGTAAGGGAGATTGGGCCTGAAGTTGTTTCTAGGAGTTGGAGACATACAACGTTTAGCTCAGTTCTGGGCATCTTTGAAATACCTATACAAACTTGTTCCTACATAGTAACTTGCAACTTTGAATGAGAATGTGCTTGCTTACAGCAACGTGCTATATGTTCTGAATGCCAGAATTGGGAATCTGTGTCAAAACTTTGTTAGGAATTATGTGATCATTACTAGCTGGAAGTAAGGGAGATGGGGCATGAAGTTATTTCTAGGAGTTGGAGACATACCAAGTTTAGCTCAGTTCTGGGCATCTTTGAAATACCTATACAAACTTGTTCCTACATAGTAACTTGCAACTTTGAATGAGAATGTGCTTGCTTACAGCAACGTGCTATATGTTCTGAATGCCCGAATTGGGAATCTGTGTCAAAACTTTGTTAGGAATTATGTGATCCTTACTAGCTGGAAGTAAGGGAGTTGGGGCATGAAGTTATTTCTAGGAGTTGGACACATACCAAGTTTAGCTCAGTTCTGGGCATCTTTGAAAGTCCTATACATACTTGTTCTTACATAGTAACTTGCAAGTTTGAATGAGAATGTGCTTGCTGACAGCAACGTGGTATATGTTCTGAATGCCCGAATTGGGAATCTGTGTCAAAACATTGTTAGGAATTCTGTGATCCTTACTAGCTGGAAGTAAGGGAGATGGGGCATGAAGTTATTTCTTGGAGTTGGAGACATACAACGTTTAGCTCAGTTCTGGGCATCTTTGAAATACCTATACAAACTTGTTCCTACATAGGAACTTACAACTTTGAAAGAGAATGTGCTTGCTTACAGCAACGTGCTATATGTTCTGAATGCCCGAATTGGGAATCTGTGTCAAAACTTTGTTAGGAATTATGTGATCCTTACTGGCTGGAAGTAATGGTGATGGGGCATGAAGTTATTTCTAGGAGATGTAGACATACAACGTTTAGCTCAGTTCTGGGCATCTTTGAAATACCTTTACAAACTTGTTCCTACATAGTAACTTGCAACTTTGAATGAGAGTGTGTTTGCTTACAGCAACGTGCTATATGTTCTGAATGCCCGAATTGGGAATCTGTGTTAAAACTTTGTTAGAAATTATGTGATCCTTACTAGATGGAAGTAAGGGAGATGGGGCATGAAGTTATTTCCAGGAGTTGGAGACATACAGCGTTTAGCTCAGTTCTGGGCATCTTTGAAATACCTATACAAACTTGTTCCTACATAGTAACTTGCAACTTTGAATGAGAATGTTCTTGCTTACAGCAACGTGCTACATGTTCTGAATGATCGAATTGGGAATCTGTGTCAAAACATTGTTAGGAATTATGTGATCCTTACTAGCTGGAAGTAAGGGAGATGGGGCTTGAAGTTATTTCTAGGAGTTGGAGACATACCAAATTTAGCTCAGTTCTGGGCATCTTTGAAATACCTATACAAACTTGTTCCTACATAGTAACTTGCAACTATGAATGAGAATGTGCTTGCTTACAGCAACGTGCTATATGTTCTGAATGCCCGAATTGGGAATCTGTGTCAAAACTTTGTTAGAAATTATGTGATCCTTACTAGATGGAAGTAAGGGAGATGGGGCATGAAGTTATTTCTATGAGTTAGAGACATACAACGTTTAGCTCAGTTCTGGGCATCTTTGAAATACCTATACAAACTTGTTCATACATAGTAACTTGCAACTTTGAATTGAATGTGCTTGCTTACAGTAACGTGCTACATGTTCTGAATGCCCGAATTGGGAATCTGTGTCAAAACTTTGTTAGGAATTATGTGATCCTTACTAGCTGGAAGTAAGGGAGATTGGGCATGAAGTTGTTTCTAGGAGTTGGAGACATACAACCTTTAGCTCAGTTCTGGGCATCTTTGAAATACCTATACAAACTTGTTCCTACATAGTAACTTGCAACTTTGAATGAGAATGTGCTTGCTTACAGCAACGTGCTACATGTTCTGAATGATCGAATTGGGAATCTGTGTCAAAACTTTGTTAGGAATTATGTGATCCTTACTAGCTGGAATTAAGGGAGATGGGGCATGAAGTTATTTCTAGGAGTTGGTGACATACCAAGTTTAGCTCAGTTCTAGGCATCTTTGAAATACCTATACAAACTTGTTCCTACATAGTAACTTGCAACTTTGAATGAGAATGTGCTTGCTTACAGCAAAGTGCTATATGTTCTGAATGCCCGAATTGGGAATCTGTGTCAAAACTTTGTTAAGAATTATGTGATCCTTACTAGCTGTAAGTAAGGGATATGGGGCATGAAATTATTTCTAGGAGTGGAGACATACAACGTTTAGCTCAGTTCTGGGCATCTTTGAAATACCTATACAAACTTGTTCCTACATAGTAACTTGCAACTTTGAATTGAATGTGCTTGCTTACAGTAACGTGCTACATGTTCTGAATGCCCGAATTGGGAATCTGTGTCAAAACTTTGTTAGGAATTATGTTATCCTTACTAGCTGGAAGTAAGGGATATGGGGCATGAAGTTATTTCTAGGAGTTGGAGACATAAAACGTTTAGCTCAGTTCTGGCCATCTTTGAACTACCTATACAAACTTGTTCCTACATAGTAACTTGCAACTTTGAATGAGAATGTGCTTGCTTACAGCAACGTGCTACATGTTCTGAATGCCCGAATTGGGAATCTGTGTCAAAACTTTGTTAGGAATTATGTGATCCTTACTAGCTGGAAGTAAGGGAGATGGGGCATGAAGTTATTTCTAGGTGTTGGACACATACCAAGTTTAGCTCAGTTCTGGGCATCTTTGAAATACCTATACGAACTTGTTCCTACATGTTAAATTGCAACTTTGAATGAGAATGTGCTTGCTTACAGCAACGCGCTATATGTTCTGAATGCCCGAATTGGGAATCTGTGTCAAAACTTTGTTAGGAATTATGTGATCCTTACTAGCTGGAATTAAGGGAGTTGGGGCATGAAGTTATTTCTAGAGGTTGGAGACATACCAAGTTTAGCTCAGTTCTGGGCATCTTTGAAATACCTATACAAACTTGTTACTACATAGTAACTTGCAACTTTGAATGAGAATGTGCTTGCTTACAGCAACGTGCTATATGTTCTGAATGCCCGAATTGGGAATCTGTGTCAAAACTTTGTTAGGAATTATGTGATCCTTACTAGCTGGAAGTAAGGGAGATGGGGCATGAAGTTATTTCTAGGAGTTGGAGACATACCAAGTTTAGCTCAGTTCTGGGCATCTTTGAAATACCTATACAAACTTGTTCCTACATAGTAACTTGCAACTTTGAATGAGAATGTGCTTGCTTACAGCAACGTGCTATATGTTCTGAATGCCCGATTGGGAATCTGTGTCAAAACTTTGTTAAGAATTATGTGATCCTTACTAGCTGTAAGTAAGGGATATGGGGCATGAAGTTATTTCTAGGAGTGGAGACATACAACGTTTAGCTCAGTTCTGGGCATCTTTGAAATACCTATACAAACTTGTTCCTACATAGTAACTTGCAACTTTGAATGAGAATGTGCTTGCTTACAGCAACGTGCTACATGTTCTGAAGGCCCGAATTGGGAATCTGTGTCAAAACTTTGTTAGGAATTATGTGATCCTTACTAGCTGGAAGTAAGGGAGATGGGGCATGAAGTTATTTCTAGGAGTTGGACACATACCAAGTTTAGCTCAGTTCTGGGCATCTTTGAAATTCCCAAACGAACTTGTTCCTACATATTAACTTGCAACTTTGAATGAGAATGTGCTTGCTTACAGCAACGTGCTATATGTTCTGAATGCCCGAATTGGGAATCTGTGTCAAAACTTTGTTAGAAATTATGTGATCCTTACTAGATGGAAGTAAGGGAGATGGGGCATGAAGTTATTTCTAGGAGTTGGAGACATACCAAGTTTAACTCAGTTCTGGGCATCTTTGAAATGCCTATACATACTTGTTCCTACATAGTAACTTGCAACTTTGAATGTGAATGTGCTTGCTTACAGCAACGTGCTATATGTTCTGAATCCCCGAATTGGGAATCTGTGTCAAAACTTTGTTATGAATTATGTGATCCTTACTAGCTGGAAGTAAGGGTGATGGGACATGAAGTTATTTCTAGGAGTTGGAGACATACCAAGTTTAGCTCAGTTCTGGGCATCTTTGAAATACCTTTACAAACTTGTTCCTACATAGTAACTTGCAACTTTGAATGAGAATGTGCTTGCTTACAGCAACGTACTATATGTTCTGAATGCCCGAATTGGGAATCTATGTTAAAACTTGTTAGAAATTATGTGATCCTTACTAGATGGAAGTAAGGGAGATGGGGCATGAAGTTATTTCCAGGAGTTCAAGACATACAACGTTTAGCTCAGGTCTGGGCATCTTTGAAATACCTATACAAACTTGTTCCTACATAGTAACTTGCAACTTTGAATGAGAATGTGCTTGCTTACAGCAACGTGCTACATGTTCTGAATGCCCGAATTGGGAATCTGTGTCAAAACTTTGTTAGGAATTATGTGATCCTTACTAGCTGGAAGTAAGGGAGATTGGGCCTGAAGTTGTTTCTAGGAGTTGGAGACATACAACGTTTAGCTCAGTTCTGGGCATCTTTGAAATACCTATACAAACTTGTTCCTACATAGTAACTTGCAACTTTGAATGAGAATGTGCTTGCTTACAGCAACGTGCTATATGTTCTGAATGCCAGAATTGGGAATCTGTGTCAAAACTTTGTTAGGAATTATGTGATCATTACTAGCTGGAAGTAAGGGAGATGGGGCATGAAGTTATTTCTAGGAGTTGGAGACATACCAAGTTTAGCTCAGTTCTGGGCATCTTTGAAATACCTATACAAACTTGTTCCTACATAGTAACTTGCAACTTTGAATGAGAATGTGCTTGCTTACAGCAACGTGCTATATGTTCAGAATGCCCGATTGGGAATCTGTGTCAAAACTTTGTTAAGAATTATGTGATCCTTACTAGCTGTAAGTAAGGGATATGGGGCATGAAGTTGTTTCTAGGAGTGGAGACATACAACGTTTAGCTCAGTTCTGGGCATCTTTGAAATACCTATACAAACTTGTTCCTACATAGTAACTTGCAACTTTGAATGAGAATGTGCTTGCTTACAGCAACGTGCTACATGTTCTGAAGGCCCGAATTGGGAATCTGTGTCAAAACTTTGTTAGGAATTATGTGATCCTTACTAGCTGGAAGTAAGGGAGATGGGGCATGAAGTTATTTCTAGGAGTTGGACACATACCAAGTTTAGCTCAGTTCTGGGCATCTTTGAAATTCCCAAACGAACTTGTTCCTACATATTAACTTGCAACTTTGAATGAGAATGTGCTTGCTTACAGCAACGTGCTATATGTTCTGAATGCCCGAATTGGGAATCTGTGTCAAAACTTTGTTAGAAATTTTGTGATCCTTACTAGCTGGAAGTAAGGGAGATGGGGCATGAAGTTATTTCTAGGAGTTGGAGACATACCAAGTTTAATTCAGTTCTGGGCATCTTTGAAATGCCTATACAAACTTGTTCCTACATAGTAACTTGCAACTTTGAATGTGAATGTGCTTGCTTACAGCAACGTGCTATATGTTCTGAATCCCCGAATTGGGAATCTGTGTCAAAACTTTGTTAGGAATTATGTGATCCTTACTAGCTGGAAGTAAGTGTGATGGGACATGAAGTTATTTCTAGGAGTTGGAGACATACCAAGTTTAGCTCAGTTCTGGGCATCTTTGAAATACCTTTACAAACTTGTTCCTACATAGTAACTTGCAACTTTGAATGAGAATGTGCTTGCTTACAGCAACGTACTATATGTTCTGAATGCCCGAATTGGGAATCTATGTTAAAACTTTGTTAGAAATTATGTGATCCTTACTAGATGGAAGTAAGGGAGATGGGGCATGAAGTTATTTCCAGGAGTTCAAGACATACAACGTTTAGCTCAGGTCTGGGCATCTTTGAAATACCTATACAAACTTGTTCCTACATAGTAACTTGCAACTTTGAATGAGAATGTGCTTGCTTACAGCAACGTGCTACATGTTCTGAATGCCCGAATTGGGAATCTGTGTCAAAACTTTGTTAGGAATTATGTGATCCTTACTAGCTGGAAGTAAGGGAGATTGGGCCTGAAGTTGTTTCTCGGAGTTGGAGACATACAACGTTTAGCTCAGTTCTGGGCATCTTTGAAATACCTATACAAACTTGTTCCTACATAGTAACTTGCAACTTTGAATGAGAATGTGCTTGCTTACAGCAACGTGCTATATGTTCTGAATGCCAGAATTGGGAATCTGTGTCAAAACTTTGTTAGGAATTATGTGATCATTACTAGCTGGAAGTAAGTGAGATGGGGCATGAAGTTATTTCTAGGAGTTGGAGACATACCAAGTTTAGCTCAGTTCTGGGCATCTTTGAAATACCTATACAAACTTGTTCCTACATAGTAACTTGCAACTTTGAATGAGAATGTGCTTGCTTACAGCAACGTGCTATATGTTCTGAATGCCCGAATTGGGAATCTGTGTCAAAACTTTGTTAGGAATTATGTGATCCTTACTAGCTGGAAGTAAGGGAGTTGGGGCATGAAGTTATTTCTAGGAGTTGGACACATACCAAGTTTAGCTCAGTTCTGGGCATCTTTGAAAGTCCTATACAAACTTGTTCTTACATAGAAACTTGCAACTTTGAATGAGAATGTGCTTGCTGACAGCAACGTGGTATATGTTCTGAATGCCCGAATTGGGAATCTGTGTCAAAACATTGTTAGGAATTCTGTGATCCTTACTAACTGGAAGTAAGGGAGATGGGGCATGAAGTTATTTCTAGGAGTTGGAGACATACAACGTTTAGCTCAGTTCTGGGAATCTTTGAAATACCTATACAAACTTGTTCCTACATAGGAACTTACAACTTTGAAAGAGAATGTGCTTGCTTACAGCAACGTGCTACATGTTCTGAATGATCGAATTGGGAATCTGTGTCAAAACATTGTTAGGAATTATGTGATCCTTACTAGCTGGAAGTAAGGGAGATGGGGCTTGAAGTTATTTCTAGGAGTTGGAGACATACCAAGTTTAGCTCAGTTCTGGGCATCTTTGAAATACCTATACAAACTTGTTCCTACATAGTAACTTGCAACTTTGAATGAGAATGTGCTTGCTTACAGCAACGTGCTATATGTTCTGAATGCCCGAATTGGGAATCTGTGTCAAAACTTTGTTAGAAATTATGTGATCCTTACTAGATGGAAGTAAGGGACATGGGGCATGAAGTTTTTTCTATGAGTTAGAGACATACAACGTTTAGCTCAGTTCTTTGCATCTTTGAAATACCTATACAAACTTGTTCATACATAGTAACTTGCAACTTTGAATTGAATGTGCTTGCTTACAGTAACGTGCTACATGTTCTGAATGCCCGAATTGGGAATCTGTGTCAAAACTTTGTTAGGAATTATGTTATCCTTACTAGCTGGAAGTAAGGGATATGGGGCATGAAGTTATTTCTAGGAGTTGGAGACATGAAACGTTTAGCTCAGTTCTGGCCATCTTTGAACTACCTATACAAACTTGTTCCTACATAGTAACTTGCAACTTTGAATGAGAATGTGCTTGCTTACAGCAACGTGCTACATGTTCTGAATGCCCGAATTGGGAATCTGTGTCAAAACTTTGTTAGGAATTATGTGATCCTTACTAGCTGGAAGTAAGGGAGATGGGGCATGAAGTTATTTCTAGGTGTTGGACACATACCAAGTTTAGCTCAGTTCTGGGCATCTTTGAAATACCTATACGAACTTGTTCCTACATGTTAAATTGCAACTTTGAATGAGAATGTGCTTGCTTACAGCAACGCGCTATATGTTCTGAATGCCCGAATTGGGAAGCTGTGTCAAAATTTGTTAGGAAATATGTGATCCTTTCTAGCTGGAAGTAAGGGAGGTGGGGCATGAAGTTATTTCTAGGAGTTGGAGACATACAACGTTTAGCTCAGTTCTGGGCATCTTTGAAATACCTATACAAACTTGTTCCTACATAGTAACTTGCAACTTTGAATGAGAATGTGCTTGCTTACAGCAACTTGCTATATGTTCTGAATGCCCGAATTGGGAATCTGTGTCAAAACTTTGTTATGAATTATGTGATCCTTACTAGCTGGAATTAAGGGAGTTGGGGCATGAAGTTATTTCTAGAGGTTGGAGACATACCAAGTTTAGCTCAGTTCTGGGCATCTTTGAAATACCTATACGAACTTGTTCCTACATGATAAATTGCAACTTTGAATGAGAATGTGCTTGCTTACAGCAACGCGCTATATGTTCTGAATGCCCGAATTGGGAAGCTGTGTCAAAATTTGTTAGGAAATATGTGATCCTTACTAGCTGGAAGTAAGGGAGGTGGGGCATGAAGTTATTTCTAGGAGTTGGAGACATACAACGTTTAGCTCAGTTCTGGGCGTCTTTGAAATACCTATACAAACTTGTTCCTACATAGTAACTTGCAACTTTGAATGAGAATGTGCTTGCTTACAGCAACTTGCTATATGTTCTGAATGCCCGAATTGGGAATCTGTGTCAAAACTTTGTTAGGAATTATGTGATCCTTACTAGCTGGAAGTAAGGGAGATGGGGCATGAAGTTATTTCTAGGAGTTGGAGACATACAACGTTTAGCTCAGTTCTGGGCATCTTTGAAATACCTATACAAACTTGTTCCTACATAGTAACTTGCAACTTTGAATGAGAATGTGCTTGCTTACAGCAACGTGCTATATGTTCTGAATGCCCTAATTGGGAATCTGTGTCAAAACTTTGTTAGGAATTATGTGATCCTTACTAGATGGAAGTAAGGGAGATGGGGCATGAAGTTATTTCTAGGAGTTGGAGACATACAAAGTTTACCTCAGTTCTGGGCATCTTTGAAATACCTATACAAACTTGTTCCTACATAGTACCTTGCAATTTTGAATGAGAATGTGCTTGCTTAACATCAACGTGCTATATGTTCTGAATGCCCGAATTGGGAATCTGTGTCAAAACTTTGTTAGGAATATGTGATCCTTACTAGCTGGAAGTAAGGGAGATTGGGCATGAAGTTGTTTCTAGGAGTTGGAGACATACAACGTTTAGCTCAGTTCTGGGCATCTTTGAAATACCTATACAAACTTGTTCCTACATAGTAACTTGCAACTTTGAATGAGAATGTGCTTGCTTACAGCAACGTGCTATATGTTCTGAATGCCAGAATTGGGAATCTGTGTCAAAACTTTGTTAGGAATTATGTGATCATTACTAGCTGGAAGTAAGGGAGATGGGGCATGAAGTTATTTCTAGGAGTTGGAGACATACCAAGTTTAGCTCAGTTCTGGGCATCTATGAAATACCTATACAAACTTGTTCCTACATAGTAACTTGCAACTTTGAATGAGAATGTGCTTGCTTACAGCAACGTGCTATATGTTCTGAATGCCCGATTGGGAATCTGTGTCAAAACTTTGTTAAGAATTATGTGATCCTTACTAGCTGTAAGTAAGGGATATGGGGCATGAAGTTATTTCTAGGAGTGGAGACATACAACGTTTAGCTCAGTTCTGGGCATCTTTGAAATACCTATACAAACTTGTTCCTACATAGTAACTTGCAACTTTGAATGAGAATGTGCTTGCTTACAGCAACGTGCTACATGTTCTGAAGGCCCGAATTGGGAATCTGTGTCAAAACTTTGTTAGGAATTATGTGATCCTTACTAGCTGGAAGTAAGGGAGATGGGGCATGAAGTTATTTCTAGGAGTTGGACACATACCAAGTTTAGCTCAGTTCTGGGCATCTTTGAAATTCCCAAACGAACTTGTTCCTACATATTAACTTGCAACTTTGAATGAGAATGTGCTTGCTTACAGCAACGTGCTATATGTTCTGAATGCCCGAATTGGGAATCTGTGTCAAAACTTTGTTAGAAATTTTGTGATCCTTACTAGCTGGAAGTAAGGGAGATGGGGCATGAAGTTATTTCTAGGAGTTGGAGACATACCAAGTTTAACTCAGTTCTGGGCATCTTTGAAATGCCTATACAAACTTGTTCCTACATAGTAACTTGCAACTTTGAATGTGAATGTGCTTGCTTACAGCAACGTGCTATATGTTCTGAATCCCCGAATTGGGAATCTGTGTCAAAACTTTGTTAGGAATTATGTGATCCTTACTAGCTGGAAGTAAGTGTGATGGGACATGAAGTTATTTCTAGGAGTTGGAGACATACCAAGTTTAGCTCAGTTCTGGGCATCTTTGAAATACCTTTACAAACTTGTTCCTACATAGTAACTTGCAACTTTGAATGAGAATGTGCTTGCTTACAGCAACGTACTATATGTTCTGAATGCCCGAATTGGGAATCTATGTTAAAACTTTGTTAGAAATTATGTGATCCTTACTAGATGGAAGTAAGGGAGATGGGGCATGAAGTTATTTCCAGGAGTTCAAGACATACAACGTTTAGCTCAGGTCTGGGCATCTTTGAAATACCTATACAAACTTGTTCCTACATAGTAACTTGCAACTTTGAATGAGAATGTGCTTGCTTACAGCAACGTGCTACATGTTCTGAATGCCCGAATTGGGAATCTGTGTCAAAACTTTGTTAGGAATTATGTGATCCTTACTAGCTGGAAGTAAGGGAGATTGGGCCTGAAGTTGTTTCTCGGAGTTGGAGACATACAACGTTTAGCTCAGTTCTGGGCATCTTTGAAATACCTATACAAACTTGTTCCTACATAGTAACTTGCAACTTTGAATGAGAATGTGCTTGCTTACAGCAACGTGCTATATGTTCTGAATGCCAGAATTGGGAATCTGTGTCAAAACTTTGTTAGGAATTATGTGATCATTACTAGCTGGAAGTAAGGGAGATGGGGCATGAAGTTATTTCTAGGAGTTGGAGACATACCAAGTTTAGCTCAGTTCTGGGCATCTTTGAAATACCTATACAAACTTGTTCCTACATAGTAACTTGCAACTTTGAATGAGAATGTGCTTGCTTACAGCAACGTGCTATATGTTCTGAATGCCCGAATTGGGAATCTGTGTCAAAACTTTGTTAGGAATTATGTGATCCTTACTAGCTGGAAGTAAGGGAGTTGGGGCATGAAGTTATTTCTAGGAGTTGGACACATACCAAGTTTAGCTCAGTTCTGGGCATCTTTGAAAGTCCTATACAAACTTGTTCTTACATAGAAACTTGCAACTTTGAATGAGAATGTGCTTGCTGACAGCAACGTGGTATATGTTCTGAATGCCCGAATTGGGTATCTGTGTCAAAACATTGTTAGGAATTCTGTGATCCTTACTAACTGGAAGTAAGGGAGATGGGGCATGAAGTTATTTCTAGGAGTTGGAGACATACAACGTTTAGCTCAGTTCTGGGAATCTTTGAAATACCTATACAAACTTGTTCCTACATAGGAACTTACAACTTTGAAAGAGAATGTGCTTGCTTACAGCAACGTGCTACATGTTCTGAATGATCGAATTGGGAATCTGTGTCAAAACATTGTTAGGAATTATGTGATCCTTACTAGCTGGAAGTAAGGGAGATGGGGCTTGAAGTTATTTCTAGGAGTTGGAGACATACCAAGTTTAGCTCAGTTCTGGGCATCTTTGAAATACCTATACAAACTTGTTCCTACATAGTAACTTGCAACTTTGAATGAGAATGTGCTTGCTTACAGCAACGTGCTATATGTTCTGAATGCCCGAATTGGGAATCTGTGTCAAAACTTTGTTAGAAATTATGTGATCCTTACTAGATGGAAGTAAGGGAGATGGGGCATGAAGTTTTTTCTATGAGTTAGAGACATACAACGTCTAGCTCAGTTCTTTGCATCTTTGAAATACCTATACAAACTTGTTCATACATAGTAACTTGCAACTTTGAATTGAATGTGCTTGCTTACAGCAACGTGCTACATGTTCTGAATGCCCGAATTGGGAATCTGTGTCAAAACTTTGTTAGGAATTATGTTATCCTTACTAGCTGGAAGTAAGGGATATGGGGCATGAAGTTATTTCTAGGAGTTGGAGACATGAAACGTTTAGCTCAGTTCTGGCCATCTTTGAACTACCTATACAAACTTGTTCCTACATAGTAACTTGCAACTTTGAATGAGAATGTGCTTGCTTACAGCAACGTGCTACATGTTCTGAATGCCCGAATTGGGAATCTGTGTCAAAACTTTGTTAGGAATTATGTGATCCTTACTAGCTGGAAGTAAGGGAGATGGGGCATGAAGTTATTTCTAGGTGTTGGACACATACCAAGTTTAGCTCAGTTCTGGGCATCTTTGAAATACCTATACGAACTTGTTCCTACATGTTAAATTGCAACTTTGAATGAGAATGTGCTTGCTTACAGCAACGCGCTATATGTTCTGAATGCCCGAATTGGGAAGCTGTGTCAAAATTTGTTAGGAAATATGTGATCCTTTCTAGCTGGAAGTAAGGGAGGTGGGGCATGAAGTTATTTCTAGGAGTTGGAGACATACAACGTTTAGCTCAGTTCTGGGCATCTTTGAAATACCTATACAAACTTGTTCCTACATAGTAACTTGCAACTTTGAATGAGAATGTGCTTGCTTACAGCAACTTGCTATATGTTCTGAATGCCCGAATTGGGAATCTGTGTCAAAACTTTGTTATGAATTATGTGATCCTTACTAGCTGGAATTAAGGGAGTTGGGGCATGAAGTTATTTCTAGAGGTTGGAGACATACCAAGTTTAGCTCAGTTCTGGGCATCTTTGAAATACCTATACAAACTTGTTCCTACATAGTAACTTGCAACTTTGAATGAGAATGTGCTTGCTTACAGCAACGTGCTATATGTTCTGAATGCCCGAATTGGGAATCTGTGTCAAAACTTTGTTAGGAATTATGTGATCCTTACTAGCTGGAAGTAAGGGAGATGGGGCATGAAGTTATTTCTAGGAGTTGGAGACATACAACGTTTAGCTCAGTTCTGGGCATCTTTGAAATACCTATACAAACTTGTTCCTACATAGTAACTTGCAACTTTGAATTGAATGTGCTTGCTTACAGTAACGTGCTACATGTTCTGAATGCCCGAATTGGGAATCTGTGGCAAAACTTTGTTAGGAATTATGTTATCCTTACTAGCTGGAAGTAAGGGATATGGGGCATGAAGTTATTTCTAGGAGTTGGAGACATAAAACGTTTAGCTCAGTTCTGGCCATCTTTGAACTACCTATACAAACTTGTTCCTACAAAGTAACTTGCAACTTTGAATGAGAATGTGCTTGCTTACAGCAACGTGCTACATGTTCTGAATGCCCGAATTGGGAATCTGTGTCAAAACTTTGTTAGGAATTATGTGATCCTTACTAGCTGGAAGTAAGGGAGATGTTGCATGAAGTTATTTCTAGGTGTTGGACACATACCAAGTTTAGCTCAGTTCTGGGCATCTTTGAAATACCTATACGAACTTGTTCCTACATGTTAAATTGCAACTTTGAATGAGAATGTGTTTGCTTACAGCAACGCGCTATATGTTCTGAATGCACGAATTGGGAAGCTGTGTCAAAATTTGTTAGGAAATATGTGATCCTTACTAGCTGGAAGTAAGGGAGGTGGGGCATGAAGTTATTTCTAGGAGTTGGAGACATACAACGTTTAGCTCAGTTCTGGGCATCTTTGAAATACCTATACAAACTTGTTCCTACATAGTAACTTGCAACTTTGAATGAGAATGTGCTTGCTTACAGCAACTTGCTATATGTTCTGAATGCCCGAATTGGGAATCTGTGTCAAAACTTTGTTAGGAAATATGTGATCCTTACTAGCTGGAATTAAGGGAGTTGGGACATGAAGTTATTTCTAGAGGTTGGAGACATACCAAGTTTAGCTCAGTTCTGGGCATCTTTGAAATACCTATACAAACTTGTTCCTACATAGTAACTTGCAACTTTGAATGAGAATGTGCTTGCTTACAGCAACGTGCTATATGTTCTGAATGCCCGAATTGGGAATCTGTGTCAAAACTTTGTTAGGAATTATGTGATCCTTACTAGCTGGAAGTAAGGGAGATGGGGCATGAAGTTATTTCTAGGAGTTGGAGACATACAACGTTTAGCTCAGTTCTGGGCATCTTTGAAATACCTATACAAACTTGTTCCTACATAGTAACTTGCAACTTTGAATGAGAATGTGCTTGCTTACAGCAACGTGCTATATGTTCTGAATGCCCGAATTGGGAATCTGTGTCAAAACTTTGTTAGGAATTATGTGATCCTTACTAGCTGGAAGTAAGGGAGATGGGGCATGAAGTTATTTCTAGGAGTTGGAGACATACAAAGTTTACCTCAGTTCTGGGCATCTTTGAAATACCTATACAAACTTGTTCCTACATAGTACCTTGCAATTTTGAATGATAATGTGCTTGCTTAACATCAACGTGCTATATGTTCTGAATGCCCAAATTGGGAATCTGTGTCAAAACTTTGTTAGGAATTATGTGATCCTTACTAGCTGGAAGTAAGGGAGATTGGGCATGAAGTTGTTTCTAGGAGTTGGAGACATACAACGTTTAGCTCAGTTCTGGGCATCTTTGAAATACCTATACAAACTTGTTCCTACATAGTAACTTGCAACTTTGAATGAGAATGTGCTTGCTTACAGCAACGTGCTACATGTTCTGAATGATCGAATTGGGAATCTGTGTGAAAACTTTGTTAGGAATTATGTGATCCTTACTAGCTGGAATTAAGGGAGATGGGGCATGAAGTTATTTCTAGGAGTTGGAGACATACCAAGTTTAGCTCAGTTCTGGGCATCTTTGAAATACCTATACAAACTTGTTCCTACATAGTAACTTGCAACTTTGAATGAGAATGTGCTTGCTTACAGCAACGTGCTATATGTTCTGAATGCCCGAATTGGGAATCTGTGTCAAAACTTTGTTAAGAATTATGTGATCCTTACTAGCTGTAAGTAAGGGATATGGGGCATGAAATTATTTCTAGGAGTGGAGACATACAACGTTTAGCTCAGTTCTGGGCATCTTTGAAATACCAATACAAACTTGTTCCTACATAGTAACTTGCAACTTTGAATGAGAATGTGCTTGCTTACAGCAATGTGCTACATGTTCTGAAGGCCCGAATTGGGAATCTGTGTCAAAACTTTGTTAGGAATTATGTGATCCTTACTAGCTGGAAGTAAGGGAGATGGGGCATGAAGTTATTTCTAGGAGTTGGACACATACAAAGTTTAGCTCAGTTCTGGGCGTCTTTGAAATTCCCAAACGAACTTGTTCCTACATATTAACTTGCAACTTTGAATGAGAATGTGCTTGCTTACAGCAACGTGCTATATGTTCTGAATGCCCGAATTGGGAATCTGTGTCAAAACTTTGTTAGAAATTATGTGATCCTTACTAGATGGAAGTAAGGGAGATGGGGCATGAAGTTATTTCTAGGAGTTGGAGACATACCAAGTTTAACTCAGTTCTGGGCATCTTTGAAATACCTATACAAACTTGTTCCTACATAGTAACTTGCAACTTTGAATGTGAATGTGCTTGCTTACAGCAACGTGCTATATGTTCTGAATCCCCGAATTGGGATTCTGTGTCAAAACTTTGTTAGGAATTATGTGATCCTTACTAGCTGGAAGTAAGGGTGATGGGGCATGAAGTTATTTCTAGGAGTTGGAGACATACCAAGTTTAGCTCAGTTCTGGGCATCTTTGAAATACCTTTACAAACTTGTTCCTACATAGTAACTTGCAACTTTGAATGAGAATGTGCTTGCTTACAGCAACGTACTATATGTTCTGAATGCCCGAATTGGGAATCTATGTTAAAACTTTGTTAGAAATTATGTGATCCTTACTAGCTGGAAGTAAGGGAGATGGGGCATGAAGTTATTTCTAGGAGTTGGACACATACCAAGTTTAGCTCAGTTCTGGGCATCATTGAAATACCTATACGAACTTGTTCCTACATATTAAATTGCAACTTTGAATGAGAATGTGCTTGCTTACAGCAACGTGCTATATGTTCTGAACACCCGAATTGGGAATCTGTGTCAAAATTTGTTAGGAAATATGTGATCCTTACTAGCTGGAAGTAAGGGAGTTGGGGCATGAAGGTATTTCTAGGAGTTGGACACATACCAAGTTTAGCACAGTTCTGGGCATCTTTGAAATACCTATACAAACTTGTTCCTACATAGTAACTTGCAACTTTGAATGAGAATGTGCTTGCTTACAGCAACGTGCTATATGTTCTGAATGCCCGAATTGGGAATCTGTGTCAAAACTTTGTTAGGAATTATGTGATCCTTACTAGCTGGAAGTAAGTGTGATGGGGCATGAAGTTATTTCTAGGAGTTGGAGACATACCAAGTTTAGCTCAGTTCTGGGCATCTTTGAAATACCTTTACAAACTTGTTCCTACATAGTAATTTGCAACTTTGAATGAGAATGTGCTTGCTTACAGCAACGTGCTATATGTTCTGAATTCCCGAATTGGGAATCTGTGTCAGAACTTTGTTAGTAATTATGTGATCCTTACTAGCTGGAAGTAAGGGATATGGAGCATGAAGTTATTTCTAGGAGTTGGAGAAATACAACGTTTAGCTCGGTTCTGGGCATCTTTGAAATACCTATACAAACTTGTTCCTACATAGTAACTTGCAACTTTGAATGAGAATGTGCTTGCTTACAGCAACGTGCTACATGTTCTGAATGCCCGAATTGGGAATCTGTGTCAAAACATTGTTAGGAATTATGTGATCCTTACTACCTGGAAGTAAGGGAGATGGGGCATGGAGTTATTTCTTGGAGTTGGACACAGACCAAGTTTAGCTCAGTTCTGGGCATCTTTGAAATACCTATACGAACTTGTTCCTACATATTAAATTGCAACTTTGAATGAGAATGTGCTTGCTTACAGCAACGTGCTATATGTTCTGAATGCCCGAATTGGGAATCTGTGTCAAAATTTGTTAGGAAATATGTGATCCTTACTAGCTGGAAGTAAGGGAGTTGGGGCATGAAGGTATTTCTAGGAGTTGGACACATACCAAGTTTAGCACAGTTCTGGGCATCATTGAAATACCTATACAAACTTGTTCCTACATAGTAACTTGCAACTTTGAATGAGAATGTGCTTGCTGACAGCAACGTGGTATATGTTCTGAATGCCCGAATTGGGAATCCGTGTCAAAACATTGTTAGGAATTATGTGATCCTTGGTAGCTGGAAGTAAGGGAGATGGGGCATGAAGTTATTTTTAGGAGTTGCAGACATACCAAGTTTAGCTCAGTTCTGGGCATCTTTGAAATACCTATACAAACTTGTTCCTACATAGTAACTTGCAACTTTGAATGAGAATGTGCTTGCTTACAGCAACGTGCTATATATTTTGGATGCCCGAATTTGGAATCTGTGTCAAAACTTTGTTAGAAATTATGTGATCCTTACTAGATGGAAGTAAGGGAGATGGGGCATGAAGTTATTTCTAGGAGTTGGAGACATACCAAGTTTAGCTCAGTTCTGGGCATCTTTGAAATACCTATACAAACTTGTTCCTACATAGTAACTTGCAACTTTGAATGAGAATGTGCTTGCTTACAGCAACGTGCTATATGTTCTGAATGCCCGAATTGGGAATCTGTGTCAAAACTTTGTTAGGAATTATGTGATCCTTACTAGCTGGATGTAAGGGAGTTGGGGCATGAAGTTTTTTCTAGAGGTTGGACACATACCAAGTTTAGCTCAGTTCTGGGCATCTTTGAAATACCTATACAAACTTGTTCCTACATAGTAACTTGCAACTTTGAATGAGAATGTGCTTGCTTACAGCAACGTGCTATATGTTCTGAATGCCCGAATTGGGAATCTGTGTCAAAACTTTGTTAGGAATTATGTGATCCTTACTAGCTGCAAGTAAGGGTGATGGGGCATGAAGTTATTTCTAGGAGTTGGAGACATACCAAGTTTAGCTGAGTTCTGGGCATCTTTGAAATACCTTTACAAACTTGTTCCTACATAGTAACTTGCAACTTTGAATGAGAATGTGCTTGCTTACAGCAACGTGATATATGTTCTGAATGCCCGAATTGGGAATCTGTGTCAAAACTTTGTTAGAAATTATGTGATCCTTACTAGATGGACGTAAGGGAGATGGGGCATGAAGTTATTTCTAGGAGTTGGAGACATACCAAGTTTAGCTCAGTTCTGGGCATCTTTGAAATACCTATACAAACTTGTTCCTACATAGTAACTTGCAAATTTAAATGAGAATGTGCTTGCTTACAGCAACTTGCTATATGTTCTGAATACCCGAATTGGGAATCTGTGTCAAAACTTTGTTAAGAAATACGTGATCCTTACTAGCTGGAAGTAAGGGAGTTGGGGCATGAAGTTATTTCTAGGAGTTGGAGACATACCAAGATTAGCTCAGTTCTGGGCATCTTTGAAATACCTATACAAACTTGTTCCTACATAGTAACTTGCAACTTTGAATGAGAATGTGCTTGCTTACAGCAACGTGCTATATGTTCTGAATGCCCGAATTGGGAATCTGTGTCAAAACTTTGTGAGAAATTATGTGATCCTTACTAGATGGAAGTAAGGGAGATGGGGCATGAAGTTATTTCAAGGAGTTGGAGACATACAACGTTTAGCACAGTTCTGGGCATCTTTGAAATACCTATACAAACTTGTTCCTACATAGTAACTTGCAACTTTGAATGAGAATGTGCTTGCTTATCATCAACGTGCTATATGTTCTGAGTGCCCGAATTGGGAATCTGTGTCAAAACTTTGTTAGGAATTATGTGATCCTTACTAGCTGGATGTAAGTGAGATGGGGCATGAAGTTATTTCTAGGAGTTGGAGACATACAACGTTTAGCTCAGTTCTGGGCATCTTTGAAATACCTATACAAACTTGTTCCTACATAGTAACTTGCAACTTTGAATGAGAATGTGCTTGCTTACAGCAACGTGCTACATGTTCTGAATGCCCGAATTAGGAATCTGTGTCAAAACTTTGTTAGAAATTATGTGATCCTTACTAGATGGAAGTAAGGGAGATGGGGCATGAAGTTATTTCTAGGAGTTGGAGACATACCAAGTTTAGCTCAGTTCTGGGCATCTTTGAAATACCTATACAAACTTGTTCCTACATAGTAACTTGCAACTTTGAATGAGAATGTGCTTGCTTACAGCAACTTGCTATATGTTCTGAATGCCCGAATTGGGAATCTGTGTCAAAACTTTGTTAGGAATTATGTGATCCTTACTAGCTGCAAGTAAGGGTGATGGGGCATGAAGTTATTTCTTGGAGTTGGACACATACCAAGTTTAGCTCAGTTCTGGGCATCTTTGAAATACCTATACGAACTTGTTCCTACATATTAACTTGCAACTTTGAATGAGAATGTGCTTGCTTACAGCAACGTGCTATATGTTCTGAATGCCCGAATTGGGAATCTGTGTCAAAACTTTGTTAGGAATTATGTGATCCTTACTAGATGGAAGTAAGGGAGATGGGGCATGAAGTTATTTCTAGGAGTTGGAGACATACCAAGTTTAGCTCAGTTCTGGGCATCTTTGAAATACCTATACAAACTTGTTCCTACATAGTAACTTGCATCTTTGAATGAGAATGTGCTTGCTTACAGCAACGTGCTATATGTTCTGAATGCCCGAATTGGGAATCTGTGTCAAAATTTATTAGGAATTCTGTGATCCTTACTAGCTGGAAGTAAGGGAGATGGGGCATGAAGTTATTTCTAGGATTTGGAGACATACCAAGTTTAGCTCAGTTCTGGGCATCTTTGAAATACCTATACAAACTTGTTCCTACATAGTAACTTGCATCTTTGAATGAGAATGTGCTTGCTTACAGCAACGTGCTATATGTACTGAATGCCCGAATTGGGAATCTGTGTCAAAATTTGTTAGAAATTATGAGATCCTTACTAGCTGGAAGTAAGGGAGTTGGGGCATGAAGGTATTTCTAGGAGTTGGACACATACCAAGTTTAGCAGAGTTCTGAGCATCTTTGAAATACCTTTACAAACTTGTTCCTACATAGTAACTTGCAAATTTGAATGAGAATGTGCTTGCTTACAGCAACGTGCCATATGTTCTGAATGCCCGAATTGGGAATCTATGTGAAAACTTTGTTAGGAATTATGTGATCCTTACTAGCTGGAAGTAAGGGAGATGGGGCATGAAGTTATTTCTAGGAGTTGGACATATACCAAGTTTAGCTCAGTTCTGGGCATCTTTGAAAGTCCTATTCAAACTTGTTCCTACATAGTAACTTGCAACTTTGAATGAGAATGTGCTTGCTTACAGCAACGTGCTATATGTTCTGAATGCCCGAATTGGGAATCTGTCTCAAAACTTTGTTAGGAATTATGTGCTCCTTACAAGCTGGAAGTAAGGGAGTTGGTGCATGAAGTTATTTCTAGGAATTGTACTCATACCAAGTTTAGCTCAGTTCTGGGCATCTTTGAAATACCTATACAAACTTGTTCCTACATAGTAACTTGCAACTTTGAATGAGAATGTGCTTGCTTACAGCAACGTGCTATATGTTCTGAATGCCCGAATTGGGAATCTGTGTCAAAACTTTGTTAGGAATTATGTGATCCTTACTAGCTGGAAGTAAGGGAGATGGGGCATGAAGTCATTTCAAGGAGTTGGACGCATACCAAGTTTAGCTCAGTTCTGGGCATTTTTGAAATACCTATACAAACTTGTACCTACATAGTAACTTGCAACTTTGAATGAGAATGTGCTTGCTTACAGCAACGTGCTATATGTTCTGAATGCCCGAATTGGGAATCTGTGTCAAATCTTTGTTAGGAATTATGTGATCCTTACTAGATGGAAGTAAGGGAGTTGGGGCATGAAGTTATTTCTAGAGGTTTGACACATACCAAGTTTAGCTCAGTTCTGGGCATCTTTGAAATACCTATACAAACTTGTTCCTACATAGTAACTTGCAACTTTGAATGAGAATGTGCTTGCTTACAGCAACGTGCTACATGTTCTGAATGCCCGAATTGGGAATCTGTGTCAAAACTTTGTTAGGAATTATGTGATCCTTACTAGCTGGAAGTAAGGGAGATGGGGCATGGAGTTATGTCTAGGAGTTGGACACATACCAAGTTTAGCTCAGTTCTGGGCATCTTTGAAATACCTATACAAACTTGTTCCTACATATTAAATTGCAACTTTGAATGAGAATGTGCTTCCTTACAGCAACGTGCTATATCTTCTGAATGCCCGAATTGGGAATCTGTGTCAAAATTTTTTAGGAAATATGTGATCCTTACTAGCTTGAAGTAAGGGAGTTGGGCATGAAGGTATTTCTAGGAGTTGGACACATACCAAGTTTAGCTCAGTTCTGGGCATCTTTGAAATACCTATACAAACTTGTTCCTACATAGTAACTTGCAACTTTGAATGAGAATGTGCTTGCTTACAACAACGTGCTATATGTTCTGAATGCCCGAATTGGGAATCTGTGTCAAAACATTGTTGGTAATTATGTGATCCTTACTGGCTGGAAGAAAGGGAGATGGGGCATGAAGTTATTTCTAGGATTTGGAGACATACCAAGTTTAGCTCAGTTCTGGGCATCTTTGAAATACCTATACAAACTTGTTCCTACATAGTAACTTGCAACTTTGAATGAGAATGTGCTTGCTTACAGCAACGTGCTATATGTTCTGAATGCCCGAATTGGTAATCTGTGTCAAAACTTTGTTAGAAATTATGTGATCCTTACTAGATGGAAGTAAGGGAGATGGGGCATGAAGTTATTTCTAGGAGTTGGAGACATACCAAGTTTAACTCAGTTCTGGGCATCTTTGAAATACCTATACAAACTTGTTCCTACATAGTAACTTGCAACTTTGAATGAGAATGTGCTGCTTACAGCAACGTGCTATATGTTCTGAATGCCCGAATTGGGAGTCTGTGTCAAAACTTTGTTAGGAATTATGTGATCCTTACTAGCTGGAAGTAAGGGAGTTAGGGCATGAAGTTATTTCTAGAGGTTGGACACATACCAAGTTTAGCTCAGTTCTGGGCATCTTTGAAATACCTATACAAACTTGTTCCTACATACTAACTTTCAACTTTGAATGAGAATGTGCTTGCTTACAGCAAACGTGCTATATGTTCTGAATGCCCTAATTAGGAATCTGTGTCTAAACTTTGTTAGGAATTATGTGATCCTTACTAGCTGGTAGTAAGGGTGATGGGGCATGAAGTTATTTCTAGGAGTTGGAGACATACCAAGTTTAGCTCAGTTCTGGGCATCTTTGAAATACCTTTACAAACTTGTTCCTACATACTAACTTGCAACTTTGAATGAGAATGTGCTTGCTTACAGCAACGTGCTATATGTTCTGAATGCCCGAATTGGGAATCTGTGTCAAAACTTTGTTAGAAATTATGTGATCCTTACTAGATGGAAGTAAGGGAGATGGGGCATGAAGTTATTTCTAGGAGTTGGAGACATACAACGTTTAGCTCAGTTCTGGGCATCTTTGAAATACCTATACAAACTTGTTCCTACATAGTAACTTGCAACTTTTAATGAGAATGTGCTTGCTTACAGCAACCTGCTATATGTTCTGAATGCCCGAAGTGGGAATCTGTGTCAAAAGTTTGTTAGGAATTATGTGATCCTTACTAGATGGAAGTAAGTGAGAAGCGGCATGAAGTTATTTCTGGGAGTTTTAGACATACAACGTTTAGCTCAGTTCTGGGCATCTTTGAAATACCTATACAAACTTGTTCCTACATAGTAACTTGCAACTTTCAATGAGAATGTGCTTGCTTACAGCAACGTGCTATATGTTCTGAATGCCCGAATTGGGAATCTGTGTCAAAATTTTGTTAGGAATTATGTGATCCTTATTAGCTGGAAATAAGGGAGTTGGGGCATGAAGTTATTTCTAGAGGTTGGACACATGCCAAGTTTAGCTCAGTTCTGGGCATCTTTGAAATACCTATACAAACTTGATCCTACATAGTAACTTGCAACTTTGAATGAGAATGTGCTTGCTTACAGCAACGTGCTATATGTTCTGAATGCCCGAATTGGGAATCTGTGTCAAAACTTTGTTAGGAATTATGTGATCCTTACTAGCTGGAAGTAAGGGAGTTGGGGCATGAAGGTATTTCTAGGAGTTGGACACATACAATGTTTAGCTCAGTTCTGTGCATCTTTCAAATACCTATGCAAACTTGTTCCTACATAGTAACTTGCAACTTTGAATGAGAATGTGCTTGCTTACAGCAACGTGCTATATGTTCTGAATGCCCGAATTGGGAATCTGTGTCAAAATTTGTTAGAATTTATGTGATCCTTACTAGCTGGAAGTAAGGGAGTTGGGGCATGAAGGTATTTCTAGGAGTTGGACACATACCAAGTTTAGCAGAGTTCTGGGCATGTTTGAAATACCTTTACAAACTTGTTCCTACATAGTAACTTGCAACTTTGAATGAGAATGTGCTTGCTTACAGCAACGTGCCATATGTTCTGAATGCCCGAATTGGGAATCTTTGTGAAAAATTTGTTAGGAATTATGTGATCCTTACTAGCTGGAAGTAAGGGAGATGGGACATGAAGTTATTTCTAGGAGTTGGACACATACCAAGTTTAGCTCAGTTCTGGGCACCTTTAAAGTCCTATTCAAACTTGTTCCTACATAGTAACTTGCAACTTTGAATGAGAATGTGCTTGCTTACAGCAACGTGCTATATGTTCTGAATGCCCGAATTGGGAATCTGTGTCAAAACTTTGTTAGGAATTATGTGATCCTTACTAGCTGGAAGTAAGGGAGATGGGGCATGAAGTCATTTCAAGGAGTTGGACGCATACCAAGTTTAGCTCAGTTCTAAGCATCTTTGAAATACCTATACAAACTTGTTCCTACATAGTAACTTGCAACTTTGATTGAGAATGTGCTTGCTTACAGCAACGTGCTATATGTTCTGAATGCCCGAATTGGGAATCTGTGTCAAAACTTTGTTAGGAATTATGTGATCCTTACTAGCTGGAAGTAAGGGAGTTGGGGCAAGAAGTTATTTCTAGAGGTTGGACACATACCAAGTTTAGCTCAGTTCTGGGCATCTTTGAAATACCTATACAAACTTGTTCCTACATACTAACTTTCAACATTGAATGAGAATGTGCTTGCTTACAGCAAACGTGCTATATGTTCTGAATGCCCGAATTGGGAATCTGTGTCAAAACTTTGTTAGGAATTATGTGATCCTTACTAGCTGGAAGTAAGGGTGATGGGGCATGAAGTTATTTCTAGGAGTTGGAGACATACCAAGTTTAGCTCAGTTCTGGGCATCTTTGAAATACCTTTACAAACTTGTTCCTACATACTAACTTGCAACTTTGAATGAGAATGTGCTTGCTTACAGCAACGTGCTGTATGTTCTGAATGCCCGAATTGGGAATCTGTGTCAAAACTTTGATAGAAATTATGTGATCCTTACTAGATGGAAGTAAGGGAGATGGGGCATGAAGTTATTTCTAGGAGTTGGAGACATACAACGTTTAGCTCAGTTCTGGGCATCTTTGAAATACCTATACAAACTTGTTCCTACATAGTAACTTGCAACTTTTAATGAGAATGTGCTTGCTTACAGCAACCTGCTATATGTTCTGAATGCCCGAAGTGGGAATCTGTGTCAAAATTTTGTTAGGAATTATGTGATCCTTACTAGATGGAAGTAAGTGAGAAGCGGCATGAAGTTATTTCTAGGAGTTTTAGACATACAACGTTTAGCTCAGTTCTGGGCATCTTTGAAATACCTATACTAACTTGTTCCTACATAGTAACTTGCAACTTTGAATGAGAATGTGCTTGCTTACAGCAACGTGCTATATGTTCTGAATGCCCGAATTGGGAATCTGTGTCAAAACTTTGTTAGGAATTATGTGATCCTTACTAGCTGGAAATAAGGGAGTTGGGGGATGAAGTTATTTCTAGAGGTTGGACACATACCAAGTTTAGCTCAGTTCTGGGCATCTTTAAAATACCTATACAAACTTGATCCTACATAGTAACTTGCAACTTTGAATGAGAATGTGCTTGCTTACAGCATCGTGCTATATGTTCTGAATGCCCGACTTGGGAATCTGTGTCAAAACTTTGTTAGGAATTATGTGATCCTTACTAGCTGGAAGTAAGGGAGTTGGGGCATGAAGGTATTTCTAGGAGTTGGACACATACCAAGTTTAGCACAGTTCTGGGCATCTTTGAAATACCTATACAAACTTGTTCCTACATAGTAACTTGCAACTTTGAATGAGACTGTGCTTGCTTACAGCAACGTGCTATATGTTCTGAATGCCCGAATTGGGAATCTGTGTCAAAACTTTGTTAGAAATTATGTGATCCTTACTAGCTGGAGGTAAGGAAGATGGGGCATGAAGTTATTTCTAGGAGTTGGACACATACCAAGTTTAGCTCAGTTCTGGGCATCTTTGAAATACCTATACAAACTTGTTCCTACATAGTATCTTGCAACTTTGAATGAGAATGTGCTTGCTAACAGCAACGTGCTATATGTTCTAAATGCCCGAATTGGGAATCTGTTTCAAAACTTTGTTAGGAATTATGTGATCCTTACTAGCTGGAAGTAAGGGAGTTGGGGCATGAAGTTATTTCTAGAGATTGGACACAAACCAAGTTTAGCTCAGTTCTGGGCATCTTTGAAACACCTATACAAACTTGTTCCTACATAGTAACTTGCAACTTTGAATGAGAATGTGCTTGCTTACGGCAACGTGCCGTATGTTCTGAATGCCCGAATTGGGAATCTGTGTCAAAACTTTGTTAGGAATTATGTGATCCTTACTAGCTGGACGTAAGGGAGATGGGGCATGAAGTTATTTCTAGGAATTGGACACATACCAAGATTAGCTCAGTTCTGGGCATCTTTGAAATACCTATACAAACTTGTTCCTACATAGTAACTGGCAACTTTGAATGAGAATGTGCTTGCTTACAGCAACGTGCTATATGTTCTGAATGCTCGAATTGGGAATCTGTGTCAAAACTTTGTTAGAAATTATGTGATCCTTACTAGCTGGAAGTAAGTGAGATGGGGCATGAAGTTATTTCTAGGAGTTGGAGACATACAAAGTTTAGCTCAGTTCTGGGCATCTTTGAAATACCTATACAAACTTGTTCCTACATAGTAACTTGCAACTTTGAATGAGAATGTGCTTGCTTACAGCAACGTGCTACATGTTCTGAATGCCCGAATTGGGAATGTGTGTCAAAACTTTGTTAGGAATTATGTGATCCTTACTAACTGGAAGTAAGGGAGATGGGGCATGAAGTTATTTCTAGGAGTTGGAGACATACCAAGTTTAGCTCAGTTCTGGGCATCTTAGAAATACTTATACAAACTTGTTCCTACATATTAACTTGCAACTTTGAATGAGAATGTGCTTGCTTACAGCAACGTGCTATATGTTCTTAATGCCCGAATTTGAATCTGTGTCAAAACTTTGTTAGGAATTATGTGATCCTTACTAGCTGGAAGTAAGGGAGTTGGGGCATGAAGGTATTTCTAGGATTTGGACACATACCAAGTTTACCACAGTTCTGGGCATCTTTGAAATACATATACAAACTTGTTCCTACATAGTAACTTGCAACTTTGAATGAGAATGTGCTTGCTTACAGCAACGTGCTACATGTTCTGAATGATCGAATTGGGAATCTGTGTCAAAACTTTGTTAGGAATTATGTGATCCTTACTAGCTGAAGTAATGGATATGGGGCATGAAGTTATTTCTAGGAGTTGGAGACATACCAAGTTTAGCTCAGTTCTGGGCATCTTTGAAATACCTATACAAACTTGTTCCTACATAGTAACTTGCAACTTTGAATGAGAATGTGCTTGCTTACAGCAACGTGCTATATGTTCTGAATGCCCGAATTGGGAATCTGTGTCAAAACTTTGTTAGGAATTATGTGATCCTTACTAGCTGGAAGTAAGGGAGATGGGGCATGAAGTTATTTCTAGGAGTTGGAGACATACCACGTTTAGCTCAGTTCTGGGCATCTTTGAAATACCTATACAAACTTGTTCCTACATAGTAACTTGCAACTTTGAATGAGAATGTGCTTGCTTACAGCAACTTGCTATATGTTCTGAATTCCCGAATTGGGAATCTGTGTCAAAACTTTGTTAGGAATTATGTGATCCTTACTACCTGGAAGTAAGGGAGTTGGGGCATGAAGTTATTTCTAGGAGTTGGAGACATACCAAGTTTAGCTCAGGTCTGGGCATCTTTGAAATACCTTTACAAACTTGTTCCTACATAGTAACTTGCAACTTTGAATGAGAATGTGCTTGCTTACAGCAACGTGCTTTATGTTCTGAATGCCTGAATTGGGAATCTGTGTCAAAACTTTGTTAGAAATTATGTGATCCTAACTAGATGGAAGAAAGGGAGATGGGGCATGAAGTCATTTCTTGGAGTTGGAGACATACAACGTTTAGTTCAGTTCTGGGCATCTTTCAAATACCTATACAAACTTGTTCCTACATAGTAACTTGCAACCTTGAATGAGAATGTTCTTCCTTACAGCAACGTACTATATGTTCTAAATGCCCGAATTGGGAATCTGTGTCAAAACTTTGTTAGGAATTATGTGATCCTTACTAGCTGTAAGTAAGGGAGATGGGGCATGAAGTTATTTCTAGGAGTTGGACACATACAAAGTTTAGCACCGTTCGGAGTATCTTTTAAATACCTATACAAACTTGTTCCTACATAGTAACTTGCAACTTTGAATGAGAATGTGCTTGCTTACAGCAACGTGCTATATGTTCTGAATGCCCGAATTGGGAATCTGTGTCAAAACTTTGTTAGGAATTATGTGATCCTTACTAGCTGGAAGTAAGGGAGATGGGGCATGAAGTTATTTCTAGGAGTTGGAGACATACAACGTTTAGCTCAGTACTGGACATCTTTGAAATACCTATACAAACTTGTTCCTACATAGTAACTTGCAACTTTGAATGAGAATGTGCTTGCTTACAGCAACGTGCTATATGTTCTGAATGCCCGAATTGGGAATCTGTGTCAAAACTTTGATAGGAATTATGTGATCCTTACTAGCTGGAAGTAAGGGAGTTGGGGCATGAAGTTATTTCTAGAGGTTGGACACATACCAAGTTTAGCTCAGTTCTGAGCATCTTTGAAATACCTATACAAACTTGTTCCAACATAGTAACTTGCAACTTTGAATGAGAATGTGCTTGCTTACAGCAACGTGCTATATGTTCTGAATCCCCGAATTGGGAATCTGTGTCAAAACTTTGTTAGGAATTATGTGATCCTTACTAGCTGGAAGTAAGGGAGATGGGCCATGAAGTTATTACTAGGAGTTGGACACATACAACGTTTAGCTCAGTTCTGGGCATCTTTGAAATACCTTTACAAACTTGTTCCTACATAGTAACTTGCAACTTTGAATGAGAATGTGCTTGCTTACAGCAACGTGCTATATGTTCTGAATGCCCGAATTGGGAATCTGTGTCAAAACTTTGTTAGGAATTATGTGATCCTTACTAGCTGGAAGTAAGGGAGATGGGGCATGAAGTTATTTCTAGGAGTTGGAGACATACAACGTTTAGCTCAGTTCTGGGCATCTTTGAAATACCTATACAAACTGGTTCCTACATAGTAACTTGCAACTTTGAATGAGAATGTGCTTGCTTACAGCAACGTGCTATATGTTCTGAATGCCCGAATTTGGAATCTGTGTCAAAACATTGTTAGGAATTACGTGATCCTTACTAGCTGGAAGTAAGGGAGATGGGGCATGGAGTTATTTCTCGTAGTTGGAGAAATACCAAGTTTAGCTCAGTTCTGGGCATCTTTGAAATACCTATACAAACTTGTTCCTACATAGTAACTTGCAACTTTGAATGAGAATGTGCTTGCTTACAGCAACTTGCTATATGTTCTGAATTCCCGAATTGGGAATCTGTGTCAAAACTTTGTTAGGAATTATGTGATCCTTACTACCTGGAAGTAAGGGAGTTGGGGCATGAAGTTATTTCTAGGAGTTGGAGACATACCAAGTTTAGCTCAGGTCTGGGCATCTTTGAAATACCTTTACAAACTTGTTCCTACATAGTAACTTGCAACTTTGAATGAGAATGTGCTTGCTTAGAGCAACGTGCTTTATGTTCTGAATGCCTTAATTGGGAATCTGTGTCAAAACTTTGTTAGAAATTATGTGATCCTAACTAGATGGAAGAAAGGGAGATGGGGCATGAAGTCATTTCTTGGAGTTGGAGACATACAACGTTTAGTTCAGTTCTGGGCATCTTTCAAATACCTATACAAACTTGTTCCTACATAGTAACTTGCAACCTTGAATGAGAATGTTCTTGCTTACAGCAACGTACTATATGTTCTAAATGCCCGAATTGGGAATCTGTGTCAAAACTTTGTTAGGAATTATGTGATCCTTACTAGCTGTAAGTAAGGGAGATGGGGCATGAAGTTATTTCTAGGAGTTGGACACATACAAAGTTTAGCACCGTTCGGGGTATCTTTTAAATACCTATACAAACTTGTTCCTACATCGTAACTTGCAACTTTGAATGAGAATGTGCTTGCTTACAGCAACGTGTTATATGTTCTGAATGCCCGAATTGGGAATCTGTGTCAAAACTTTGTTAGGAATTATGTGATCCTTACTAGCTGGAAGTAAGGGAGATGGGGCATGAAGTTATTTCTAGGAGTTGGAGACATACAACGTTTAGCTCAGTACTGGACATCTTTGAAATACCTATACAAACTTGTTCCTACATAGTAACTTGCAACTTTGAATGAGAATGTGCTTGCTTACAGCAACGTGCTATATGTTCTGAATGCCCGAATTGGGAATCTGTGTCAAAACTTTGATAGGAATTATGTGATCCTTACTAGCTGGAAGTAAGGGAGTTGGGGCATGAAGTTATTTCTAGAGGTTGGACACATACCAAGTTTAGCTCAGTTCTGAGCATCTTTGAAATACCTATACAAACTTGTTCCAACATAGTAACTTGCAACTTTGAATGAGAATGTGCTTGCTTACAGCAACGTGCTATATATTCTGAATCCCCGAATTGGGAATCTGTGTCAAAACTTTGTTAGGAATTATGTGATCCTTACTAGCTGGAAGTAAGGGAGATGGGCCATGAAGTTATTACTAGGAGTTGGACACATACAACGTTTAGCTCAGTTCTGGGCATCTTTGAAATACCTTTACAAACTTGTTCCTACATAGTAACTTGCAACTTTGAATGAGAATGTGCTTGCTTACAGCAACGTGCTATATGTTCTGAATGCCCGAATTGGGAATCTGTGTCAAAACTTTGTTAGGAATTATGTGATCCTTATTAGCTGGAAGTAAGGGAGATGGGGCATGAAGTTATTTCTAGGAGTTGGAGACATACAACGTTTATCTCAGTTCTGGGCATCTTTGAAATACCTATACAAACTTGTTCCTACATAGTAACTTGCAACTTTGAATGAGAATGTGCTTGCTTACAGCAACGTGCTATATGTTCTGAATGCCCGAATTTGGAATCTGTGTCAAAACATTGTTAGGAATTATGTGATCCTTACTAGCTGGAAGTAAGGGAGATGGGGCATGGAGTTATTTCTCGTAGTTGGAGAAATACCAAGTTTAGCTCAGTTCTGGGCATCTTTGAAATACCTATACAAACTTGTTCCTACATAGTAACTTGCAACTTTGAATGAGAATGTGCTTTCTTACAGCAACGTGCTATATGTTCTGAATGCCCGAATTGGGAAACTGTGTCAAAATTTTGTTAGGAATTATGTGATCCTTACTAGCTGGAAGTAAGGGAGTTGGGGCATGAAGGTATTTCTAGGAGTTGGATACATACCAAGTTTAGCACAGTTCTGGGCATCTTTGAAATACCTATACAAACTTGTTCCTACATAGTAACTTGCAACTTTGAATGAGAATGTGCTTGCTTACAGCAACGTGCTATATGTTCTGAATGCCCGAATTGGGAATCTGTGTCAAAACTTTGTTAGGAATTATGTGATCCTTACTAGCTGGAATTAAGGGAGATGGGGCATGAAGTTATTTCCAGGAGTTGGACACATACCAAGTTTAGCTCAGTTCTGGGCATCTTTGAAATACCTTTACAAACTTGTTCCTACATAGTAACTTGCAACTTTGAATGAGAATGTGCTTGCTTACAGCAACGTGCTATATGTTCTGAATGCCCGAATTGGGAATCTGTGTCAAAACTTTGTTAGGAATTATGTGATCCTTACTACCTGGAAGTAAGGGTGATGGGGCATGAAGTTATTTCTAGGAGTTGATGACATACCAAGTTTAGCTGAGTTCTGGGCATCTTTGAAATACCTTTACAAACTTGTTCCTACATAGTAACTTGCAACTTTGAATGAGAATGTGCTTGCTTACAGCAACGTGCTATATGTTCTGAAAGCCCGAATAGGGAATCTGTGTCAAAACTTTGTTAGGAATTATGTGATCCTTACTAGCTGGAAGTAAGGGTGATGGGGCATGAAGTTATTTCTAGGAGTTGATGACATACCAAGTTTAGCTCAGTTCTGGGCATCTTTGAAATACCTTTACAAACTTGTTCCTACATAGTAACTTGCAACTGTGAATTAGAATGTGCTTGCTTACAGCAACGTGCTATATGTTCTGAATGCCCGAATTGGGAATCTGTGTCAAAACTTTGTTAGGAATTATGTGATCCTTACTAGCTGGATGTAAGGGAGTTGGGGCATGAAGGTATTTCTAGGATTTGGACACATACCAAGTTTAGCACAGTTCTGGGCATCTTTGAAATACCTATACTAACTTGTTCCTACATAGTAACTTGCAACTTTGAATGAGAATGTGCTTGCTTACAGCAACGTGCTATATGTTCTGAATGCCCGAATTGGGAATCTGTGTCAAAACTTTGTTAGGAATTATGTGATCCTTACTAGCTGGAATTAAGGGAGATGGGGCATGAAGTTATTTCTAGGAGTTGGACACATACCAAGTTTAGCTCAGTTCTGGGCATCTTTGAAATACCTATACAAACTTGTTCCTACATAGTAAATTGCAACTTTGAATGAGAATGTGCTTGCTTACAGCAACGTGCTATATGTTCTGAATGCCCGAATTGGGAATCTGTGTCAAAACTTTGTTAGGAATTATGTGATCCTTACTAGCTGTAAGTAAGTGAGTTGGGGCATGAAGTTCTTTCTAGAGGTTGGACACATACGAAGTTTAGCTCAGTTCTGGGCATCTTTGAAATACCTATACATCTTGTTCCTACATAGTAACTTGCAACTTTGAATGAGAATGTGCTTGCTTACAGCAACGTGCTGTATGTTCTGAATGCCCGAATTGGGAATCTGTGTCAAAACTTTGTTAGGAATTATGTGATCCTTACTAGGTGGAATTAAGGGAGATGGGGCATGAAGTTATTTCTAGGAGTTGGACACATACCAAGTTTAGCTCAGTTCTGGGCATCTTTGAAATACCTATACAAACTTGTTCCTACATAGTAACTTGCAACTTTGAATGAGAATGTGCTTGCATACAGCAACGTGCTACATGTTCTGAATGCCCGAATTGGGAATCTGTGTCAATACTTTGTTAGGAATTATGTGATCCTTACTAGCTGGAAGTAAGGGAGATGGGGCATGAAGTTATTTCTAGGAGTTGAAGACATACCAAGTTTAGCTCAGTTCTGGGCATCTTTGAAATACCTTTACAAATTTGTTCCTACATAGTAACTTGCAACCTTGAATGAGAATGTGCTTGCTTACAGCAACGTGCTATATGTTCTGAATGCCCGATTAGGGAATCTGTGTCAAAACTTTGTTAGGAATTATGTGATCCTTACTAGATGGAAGTAAGGGAGATGGGGCATGAAGTTATTTCTAGGAGTTGGAGAAATACCAAGTTTAGCTCAGTTCTGGGCATCTTTGAAATACCTATACAAACTTGTTCCTACATAGTAACTTGCAACTTTGAATGAGAATGTGCTTGCTTACAGCAACGTGCTACATGTTCAGAATGCCCGAATTGGGAATCTGTGTCAAAACTTTGTTAGGAATTATGTGATCCTTACTAGCTGGAAGTAAGGGAGATGGGGCATGATGTTATTTCTAGGAGTTGGAGACATACAACGTTTAGCTCAGTTCTGGGCATCTTTGAAACACCTATACAAACTTGTTCCTACATATTAACTTGCAACTTTGAATGAGAATGTGCTTGCTTACAGCAACGTGCTATATGTTCTGAATGCCCGAATTGGGAATCTGTGTCAAAACTTTGTTAGGAATTATGTGATCCTTACTAGCTGGAAGTAAGGGAGATTGGGCATGAAGTTATTTCTAGCAGTTGGAGACATACAACGTTTAGCTCAGTTCTGGGCATCTTTGAAATACCTATACAAACTTGTTCCTACATAGTACCTTGCAACTTTGAATGAGAATGTGCTTGCTTACAGCAACTTACTATATGTTCTGAATGCCTGAATTGGGAATCTGTGTCAAAACTTTGTTAGGAATTATGCGATCCGTACTAGCTGGAAGTAAGTGAGTTGGGGCATGAAGTTATTTCTAGGAGTTGGAGACATACAACTTTTAGCTCAGTTCTGTGCATCTTTGAAATACCTATACAAACTTGTTCCTACATAGTAACTTGCAACATTGAATGAGAATGTGCTTGCTTACAGCAACGTGCTATATTTTCTTAATGCCCGAATTGGGAATCTGTGTCAAAATTTTGTTAGGAATTATGTGATCCTTACTAGCTGGAAGTAAGGGAGTTGGGGCATGAAGGTATTTCTAGGAGTTAGACACATACCAAGTTTAGCACAGTTCTGGGCATCTTTGAAATACCTATACAAACTTGTTCCTACATAGTAACTTGCAACTTTGAATGAGAATGTGCTTGCTTACAGCAACGTGCTACATGTTCTGAATGCCCGAATTGGGAATCTGTGTCAAAACTTTGTTAGGAATTATGTGATCCTTACTAGCTGGAAGTAAGGGAGATGAGGCATGAAGTTATTTCTAGGAGTTGGAGACATACAACGTTTAGCTCAGTTCTGGGCATCTTTGAAATACCTATACAAACTTGTTCCTACATAGTAACTTGCAACTTTGAATGAGAATGTGCTTGCTTACAGCAACGTGCTATATGTTCTGAATGCCCGAAATGGGAATCTGTGTCAAAACTTTGTTAGGAATTATGAGATCCTTACTAGCTGGAAGTAAGGGAGATGGGGCATCATGTTATTTCTAGGAGTTGGACACATACCAAGTTTAGCTCAGTTCTGGGCATCTTTGACAGTCCTATTCAAACTTGTTCCTACATAGTAACTTGCAACTTTGAATGAGAATGTGCTTGCTTACAGCAACGTGCTATATGTTCTGAATGCCCGAATTGGGAATCTGTGTCAAAACTTTGTTAGGAATTATGTGATCCTTACTGGCTGGAAGTAAGGGAGTGGGGCATGAAGGTATTTCTAGGAGTTGGACACATACCAAGTTTAGCACAGTTCTGGGCATCTTTGAAACACCTATACAAACTTGTTCCTACATAGTAACTTGCAACTTTGAATGAGAATGTGCTTGCTTACAGCAACGTGCTATATGTTCTGAATGCCCGAATTGGGAATCTGTGTCAAAACTTTGTTAGGAATTATGTGATCCTTACTGGCTAGAAGTAAGGGAGTTGGGTCATGAAGTTATTTCTAGAGGTTGGACACATACCACGTTTAGCTCAGTTCTGGAAATCTTTGAAATACCTATACAAACTTGTTCCTACATAGTAACTTGCAACTTTGAATGAGAATGTGCTTGCTTACAGCAACGTGCTATATGTTCTGAATGCCCGAATTGTGAATCTGTGTCAAAACTTTGTTAGGAATTATGTGATCCTTACTGGCTGGAAGTAAGGGTGATGGGGCATGAAGTTAATTCCAGGAGTTGGAGACATACAACGTTTAGCTCAGTTCTGGTCATCTTTGAAATACCTTTACAAACTTGTTCCTACATAGTAACTTGCAACTTTGAATGAGTATGTGCTTGCTTACAGAAACGTGCTATATGTTCTGAATGCCCGAATTGGGAATCTGTGTCAAAACTTTATTAGGAATTATGTGATCCTTACTAGCTGGAAGTAAGGGAGATGGGGCATGATGTTATTTCTAGGAGTTGGAGACATACAACGTTTAGCTCAGTTCTGGGCATCTTTGAAATACCTATACAAACTTGTTCCTACATATTAACTTGCAACTTTGAATGAGAATGTGCTTGCTTACAGCAACGTGGTATATGTTCTGAATGCCCGAAATGGGAATCTGTTTCAAAACTTTGTTAGGAATTATGTGATCCTTACTATCTGGAAGTAAGGGAGATTGGGCATGAAGTTATTTCTAGGAGTTGGAGACATACAACGTTTAGCTCAGTTCTGGGCATCTTTGAAATACCTATACAAACTTGTTCCTACATAGTACCTTGCAACTTTGAATGAGAATGTGCTTGCTTACAGCAACTTACTATATGTTCTGAATGCCTGAATTGGGAATCTGTGTCAAAACTTTGTTAGGAATTATGCGATCCTTACTAGCTGGAAGTAAGTGCGTTGGGGCATGAAGTTATTTCTAGGAGTTGGAGACATACATCGTTTAGCTCAGTTCTGGGCATCTTTGAAATACCTATACAAACTTGTTCCTACATAGTAACTTGCAACATTGAATGAGAATGTGCTTGCTTACAGCAACGTGCTATATTTTCTGAATGCCCGAATTGGGAATCTGTGTCAAAATTTTGTTAGGAATTATGTGATCCTTACTAGCTGGAAGTAAGGGAGTTGGGGGAGGAAGGTATTTCTAGGAGTTGGACACATACCAAGTTTAGCACAGTTCTGGGCATCTTTGAAATACCTATACAAACTTGTTCCTACATAGTAACTTGCAACTTTGAATGAGAATGTGCTTGCTTACAGCAACGTGCTATATGTTCTGAATGCCCGAATTGGGAATCTGTGTCAAAACTTTGTTAGGAATTATGTGATCCTTACTAGCTGGAATTAAGGGAGATGGGGCATGAAGTTATTTCCAGGAGTTGGACACATACCAAGTTTAGCTCAATTCTGGGCATCTTTGAAATACCTATACAAACTTGTTCCTACATAGTAAATTGCAACTTTGAATGAGAATGTGCTTGCTTACAGCAACGTGCTATATGTTCTGAATGCCCGAATTGGGAATCTGTGTCAAAACTTTGTTAGGAATTATGTGATCCTTACTAGCTAGAAGTAAGGGTGTTGGGGCATGAAGTTCTTTCTAGAGGTTGGAGACATACCAAGTTTAGCTCAGTTCTGGGCATCTTTAAATACCTATACAAACTTGTTCCTACATAGTAACTTGCAACTTTGAATGAGAATGTGCTTGCTTGCAGCAACGTGCTATATGTTCTGAATGCCCGAATTGGGAATCTGTGTCAAAACTTTGTTAGGAATTATGTGATCCTTACTAGCTGGAATTAAGGGAGATGGGGCATGAAGATATTTCTAGGAGTTGGAGACATACAACGTTTAGCTCAGTTCTGGGCATCTTTGAAATACCTATACAAACTTGTTCCTACATAGTAACTTGCAACTTTGAATGAGAATGTGCTTGCATACAGCAACGTGCTACATGTTCTGAATGCCCGAATTGGGAATCTGTGTCAAAACTTTGTTAGAGATTATGTGATCCTTACTAGCTGGAAGTAAGTGAGAGGGGGCATGAAGTTATTTCTAGGATTTGGAGACATACATCGTTTAGCTCAGTTCTGGGCATCTTTGAAACACCTATACAAACTTGTTCCTACATAGTAACTTGCAACTTTGAATGAGAATGTGCTTGCTTACAGCAACGTGCTACATGTTCTGAATGCACGAATTGGGAATCTGTGTCAAAACTTTGTTAGGAATTATGTGATCCTTACTAGCTGGAAGTAAGGGAGATGAGGCATGAAGTTATTTCTAGGAGTTGGAGACATACCAAGTTTAGCTCTGTTCTGGGCATCTTTGAAATACCTATACAAACTTGTTCCTACATAGTAACTTGCAACTTTGAATGAGAATGTGCTTGCTTACAGCAACGTGCTATATGTTCTGAATGCCCGAAATGGGAATCTGTGTCAAAACTTTGTTAGGAATTATGTGATCCTTACTAGCTGGAAGTAAGGGAGATGGGGCATGAAGTTATTTCTAGGAGTTGGAAACATACCAAGTTTAGCTCAGTTCTGGGCATCTTTGAAATACCTATACAAACTTGTTCCTACATAGTAACTTGCAACTTTGAATGAGAATGTGCTTGCTTACAGCAACGTGCTATATGTTCTGAATGCCCGAATTGGGAATCTGTGTCAAAACTTTGTTAGGAATTATGTGATCCTTACTAGCTGGATTTAAGGGAGATGGGGCATGAAGATATTTCTAGGAGTTGGAGACATACAACGTTTAGCTCAGTTCTGGGCATCTTTGAAATACCTATACAAACTTGTTCCTACATAGTAACTTGCAACTTTGAATGAGAATGTGCTTGCATACAGCAACGTGCTACATGTTCTGAATGCCCGAATTGGGAATCTGTGTCAAAACTTTTTAGGAATTATGTGATCCTTAATAGCTGGAAGTAAGGGAGATGGGGCATGAAGTTATTTCTAGGAATTGGAGACATACCAAGTTTAGCTCAGTTCTGGGCATCTTTGTAATACCTATACAAACTTGTTCCTACATAGTAACTTGCAACTTTGAATGAGAATGTGCTTGCTTACAGCAACGTGTTACATGTTCTGAATGCCCGAATTGGGAATCTGTGTCAAAACTTTGTTAAAAATTATGTGATCCTTACTAGCTGGAAGTAAGTGAGAGGGGGCATGAAGTTATTTCTAGGATTTGGAGACATACGTCGTTTAGCTCAGTTCTGGGCATCTTTGAAACACCTATACAAACTTGTTCCTACATAGTAACTTGCAACTTTGAATGAGAATGTGCTTGCTTACAGCAACGTGCTACATTTTCTGAATGCCCGAATTGGGAATCTGTGTCAAAACTTTGTTAGGAATTATGTGATCCTTACTAGCTGGAAGTAAGGGAGATGAGGCATGAAGTTATTTCTAGGAGTTTGAGACATACCAAGTTTAGCTCTGTTCTGGGCATCTTTGAAATACCTATACAAACTTGTTCCTACATAGTAACTTGCAACTTTGAATGAGAATGTGCTTGCTTACAGCAACGTGCTATATGTTCTGAATGTCCGAAATGGGAATCTGTGTCAAAACTTTGTTAGGAATTATGTGATCCTTACTAGCTGGAGGTAAGGGAGATGGGGCATGAAGTTATTTCTAGGAGTTGGAAACATACCAAGTTTAGCTCAGTTCTGGGCATCTTTGAAATACCTATACAAACTTGTTCCTACATAGTAACTTGCAACTTTGAATGAGAATGTGCTTGCATACAGCAACGTGCCACATGTTCTGAATGCCCGAATTGGGAATCTGTGTCAAAAGTTTGTTAGGAATTATGTGATCCTTACTAGCTGGAAGTAAGGGAGATGGGGCATGAAGTTATTTCTAGGAGTTGGACACATACCAAGTTTAGCTCAGTTCTGGGCATCTTTGAAATACCTATACAAACTTGTTCCTACTTAGTAACTTGCAACTTTGAATGAGAATGTGCTTGCTTACAGCAACGTGCTACATGTTCTGAATGCCCGAATTGGGAATCTGTGTCAAAACTTTGTTAGAAATTATGTGATCCTTACTAGCTGGAAGTAAGGGAGTTTGGGCATGAAGTTATTTCTAGGAGTTGGAGACATACAACGTTTAGCTCAGTTCTGGGGATCTTTGAAATACCTATACGAACTTGTTCCTACATAGTAACATGCAACTTTGAATGAGAATGTGCTTGCTTACAGCAACGTGCTATATGTTCTGAATGCCCGAATTGGGAATCTGTGTCAAAACTTTGTTAGAAATTATGTGATCCTTACTAGATGGAAGTAAGGGAGATGGGGCATGAAGTTATTTCTAGGAGTTGGAGACCTACCAAGTTTAGCTCAGTTCTGGGCATCTTTGAAATACCTATACGAACTTGTTCCTACATAGTAACTTGTAACTTTGAATGAGAATGTGCTTGCTTACAGCAACGTGCTATATGTTCTGAATGCCCGAATTGGGAATCTGTGTCAAAACTTTGTTAGGAATTATGTGATCCTTACTAGCTGGAAGTAAGGGAGTTGGGGCATGAAGTTATTTCTAGGAGTTGGAGACATACCAAGATTAGCTCAGTTCTGGGCATCTTTGAAAGACCTATACAAACTTGTTCCTACATAGTAACTTGCAACTTTGAATGAGAATGTGCTTGCTTACAGCAACGTGCTATATGTTCTGAATGCCCGAATTGGGAATCTGTGTCAAAACTTTGTTAGGAATTATGTGATCATTACTAGCTGGAAGTAAGGGAGTTGGGGCATGAAGTTATTTGTAGAGGTAGGACACATACCAAGTTTAGCTCAGTTCTGGACATCTTTGAAATACCTATACAAACTTGTTCCTACATAGTAACTTGCAACTTTGAATGAGAATGTGCTTGCTTACAGCAACGTGCTATATGTTCTGAATGCCCGAATTGGGAATCTGTGTCAAAACTTTGTTAGGAATTATGTGATCCTTACTAGCTGGAAGTAAGGGAGATGGGGCATGAAGTTATTTCTAGGAGTTGGAGACATACCAAGTTTAGCTCTTTTCTGGGCATGTTTGAAATACCTACACTACCTTGTTCCTACATAGTAACTTGCAACTTTGAATGTGAATGTGCTTGCTTACATCAACGTGCTACATTTTTTGAATTCCCGATTTGGGATTCTGTGTCAAAACTTTGTTAGAAATTATGTGATCCTTACTAGCTGGATGTAAGGGAGATGGGGCATGAAGTTATTTCTAGGAGTTGGAGACATACAACGTTTAGCTCAGTTCCGGGCATCTTTGAAATACCTATACAAACTTGTTCCTACATAGTAACTTGCAACTTTGAATGAGAATGTGCTTGCTTACAGCAACGTGCTACATGTTCTGAATGCCCGAATTGGGAATCTGTGTCAAAACTTTGTTAGAAATTATGTGATCCTTACTAGCTGGAAGTAAGGGAGATGGGGCATGAAGTTATTTCTACGAGTTGGAGACATACAACGTTTAGCTCAATTCTGGGCATCTTTGAAATACCTATACAAACTTGTTCCTACATAGCAACTTGCAACTTTGAATGAGCATGTGCTTGCTTACAGCAACGTGCTATATGTTCTGAATGCCCGAATTGGGAATCTGTGTCAAAACTTTGTTAGGAATTATGTGATCCTTACTAGCTGGAAGTAAGGGAGTAGGGGCATGATGTTTTTTCTAGAGGTTGGACACATACCAAGTTTAGCTCAGTTCTGGGCATCTTTGAAATACCTATACAAACTTGTTCCTACATAGTAACTTGCAACTTTGAATGAGAATGTGCTTGCTTACAGCAACGTGCTATATGTTCTGAATGCCCGAATTGGGAATCTGTGTCAAAACTTTGTTAGGAATTATGTGATCCTTACTAGCTAGAAGTAAGGGAGATGGGGCATGAAGTTATTTCTAGGAGTTGAAGACATACCAAGTTTAGCTCTTTTCTGGGCATGTTTGAAATACCTACACAAACTTGTTCCTACATAGTAAATTGCAACTTTGAATGAGAATGTGCTTGCTTACATCAACGTGCTACATTTTCTGAATGCCCGATTTGGGATTCTGTGTCAAAACTTTGTTAGAAATTATGTGATCCTTACTACCTGGAAGTAAGGGAGATGGGGCATGAAGTTATTTCTAGGAGTTGGAGACATACAACGTTTAGCTCAGTTCTGGGCATCTTTGAAATACCTATACAAACTTGTTCCTACATAGTAACTTGCAACTTTGAATGAGAATGTGCTTGCTTACAGCAACGTGCTACATGTTCTGAATGCCCGAATTGGGAATCTGTGTCAAAACTTTGTTAGAAATTATGTGATCCTTACTAGCTGGAAGTAAGTGAGAGGGGGCATGAAGTTATTTCTAGGATTTGGAGACATACAACGTTTAGCTCAGTTCTGGGCATCTTTGAAATACCTATACAAACTTGTTCCTACATAGTAACTTGCAACTTTGAATGAGAATGTGCTTGCTTACAGCAACGTGCTACATGTTCTGAATGCCCGAATTGGGAATCTGTGTCAAAACTTTGTTAGGAATTATGTGATCCTTACTAGCTGGAAGTAAGGGAGATGAGGCACGAAGTTATTTCTACGAGTTGGAGACATACCAAGTTTAGCTCAGTTCTGGGCATCTTTGAAATACCTATACAAACTTGTTCCTACATAGTAACTTGCAACTTTGAATGAGAATGTGCTTGCTTACAGCAACGTGCTATATGTTCTGAATGCCCGAATTGGGAATCTGTGTCAAAACTTTGTTAGGAATTATGTGATCCTTACTAGCTGGAAGTAAGGGAGATGGGGCATGAAGTTATTTCTAGGAGTTGGACACATACCAAGTTTAGCTCAGTTCTGGGCATCTTTGACAGTCGTATTCAAACTTGTTCCTACATAGTAACTTGCAACTTTGAATGAGAATGTGCTTGCTTACAGCAACGTGTTATATGATCTGAATGCCCGAATTTGGAATCTGTGTCAAAACTTTGTTAGGAATTATGTGATCCTTACTGGCTGAAGTAAGGGAGTGGGGGCATGAAGGTATTTCTAGGAGTTGGACACATACCAAGTTTAGCAGAGTTCTGGGCATCTTTGAAATACCTATACAAACTTGTTCCTACATAATAACATGCAACTTTGAATGAGAATGTGCTTGCTTACAGCAACGTGCTATATGTTCTGAATGCCCGAATTGGGAATCTGTGTCAAAACTTTGTTAGGAATTATGTGATCCTTACTGGCTAGAAGTAAGGGAGTTGGGTCATCAAGTTATTTCTAGAGGTTGGACACATACCACGTTTAGCTCAGTTCTGGAAATCTTTGAAATACGTATACAAACTTGATCCTACATAGTAACTTGCAACTTTGAATGAGAATGTGCTTGCTTACAGCAACGTGCTATATGTTCTGAATGCCCGAATTGTGAATCTGTGTCAAAACTTTGTTAGGAATTATGTGATCCTTACTGGCTGGAAGTAAGGGTGATGGGGCATGAAGTTATTTCTAGGAGTTGGAGACATACAACGTTTAGCTCAGTTCTGGGCATCTTTGAAATACCTTTACAAACTTGTTCCTACATAGTAACTTGCAACTTTGAATGAGTATGTGCTTGCTTACAGAAACGTGGTATATGTTCTGAATGCCCGAATAGGGAATCTCTATTAAAACTTTGTTAGAAATTATGTGATCCTTACTAGCTGGAAGTAAGGGAGATGGGGCATGAAGTTATTTCTAGGAGTTGGAGACATACAACGTTTAGCTCAGTTCTGGGCATCTTTGAAATACCTATACAAACTTGTTCCTACATAGTAACTTGCAACTTTGAATGAGAATGTGCTTGCTTACAGCAACGTGCTATATGTTCTGAATGCCCGAATTGGGAATCTGTGTCAAAACTTTGTTAGGAATTATGTGATCCTTACTAGCTGGAAGTAAGGGAGATGAGGCATGAAGTTATTTCTAGTAGTTGGAGACATACCAAGTTTAGCTGAGTTCTGGGCATCTTTGAAATACCTATACAAACTTGTTCCTACATAGTAACTTGCAACTTTGAATGAGAATGTGCTTGCTTACAGCAACGTGCTATATGTTCTGAATGCCCGAATTGGGAATCTGTGTCAAAATTTTGTTAGGAATTATGTGATCCTTACTAGCTGGAAGTAAGTGAGTTGGGGCATGAAGGTATTTCTAGGTGTTGGATACATACCAAGTTTAGCACAGTTCTGGGCATCTTTGAAATACCTATACAAACTTGTTCCTACATAGTAACTTGCAACTTTGAATGAGAATGTGCTTGCTTACAGCAACGTGCTATATGTTCTTAATGCCCGAATTGGGAATCTGTGTCAAAACTTTGTTAGGAATTATGTGATCCTTACTAGCTGGAAGTAAGGGAGATGGGGCATGAAGTTATTTCTAGGAGTTGGAAACATACCAAGTTTAGCTCAGTTCTGGGCATCTTTGAAATACCTATACAAACTTGTTCCTACATAGTAACTTGCAACTTTGAATGAGAATGTGCTTGCTTACAGCAACGTGCTATATGTTCTGAATGCCCGAATTGGGAATCTGTGTCAAAACTTTGTTAGGAATTATGTGATCCTTACTAGCTGGATTTAAGGGAGATGGGGCATGAAGATATTTCTAGGAGTTGGAGACATACAACGTTTAGCTCAGTTCTGGGCATCTTTGAAATACCTATACAAACTTGTTCCTACATAGTAACTTGCAACTTTGAATGAGAATGTGCTTGCATACAGCAACGTGCTACATGTTCTGAATGCCCGAATTGGGAATCTGTGTCAAAACTTTTTAGGAATTATGTGATCCTTAATAGCTGGAAGTAAGGGAGATGGGGCATGAAGTTATTTCTAGGAATTGGAGACATACCAAGTTTAGCTCAGTTCTGGGCATCTTTGTAATACCTATACAAACTTGTTCCTACATAGTAACTTGCAACTTTGAATGAGAATGTGCTTGCTTACAGCAACGTGTTACATGTTCTGAATGCCCGAATTGGGAATCTGTGTCAAAACTTTGTTAAAAATTATGTGATCCTTACTAGCTGGAAGTAAGTGAGAGGGGGCATGAAGTTATTTCTAGGATTTGGAGACATACGTCGTTTAGCTCAGTTCTGGGCATCTTTGAAACACCTATACAAACTTGTTCCTACATAGTAACTTGCAACTTTGAATGAGAATGTGCTTGCTTACAGCAACGTGCTACATTTTCTGAATGCCCGAATTGGGAATCTGTGTCAAAACTTTGTTAGGAATTATGTGATCCTTACTAGCTGGAAGTAAGGGAGATGAGGCATGAAGTTATTTCTAGGAGTTTGAGACATACCAAGTTTAGCTCTGTTCTGGGCATCTTTGAAATACCTATACAAACTTGTTCCTACATAGTAACTTGCAACTTTGAATGAGAATGTGCTTGCTTACAGCAACGTGCTATATGTTCTGAATGTCCGAAATGGGAATCTGTGTCAAAACTTTGTTAGGAATTATGTGATCCTTACTAGCTGGAGGTAAGTGAGATGGGGCATGAAGTTATTTCTAGGAGTTGGAAACATACCAAGTTTAGCTCAGTTCTGGGCATCTTTGAAATACCTATACAAACTTGTTCCTACATAGTAACTTGCAACTTTGAATGAGAATGTGCTTGCATACAGCAACGTGCCACATGTTCTGAATGCCCGAATTGGGAATCTGTGTCAAAAGTTTGTTAGGAATTATGTGATCCTTACTAGCTGGAAGTAAGGGAGATGGGGCATGAAGTTATTTCTAGGAGTTGGACACATACCAAGTTTAGCTCAGTTCTGGGCATCTTTGAAATACCTATACAAACTTGTTCCTACTTAGTAACTTGCAACTTTGAATGAGAATGTGCTTGCTTACAGCAACGTGCTACATGTTCTGAATGCCCGAATTGGGAATCTGTGTCAAAACTTTGTTAGAAATTATGTGATCCTTACTAGCTGGAAGTAAGGGAGTTTGGGCATGAAGTTATTTCTAGGAGTTGGAGACATACAACGTTTAGCTCAGTTCTGGGGATCTTTGAAATACCTATACGAACTTGTTCCTACATAGTAACATGCAACTTTGAATGAGAATGTGCTTGCTTACAGCAACGTGCTATATGTTCTGAATGCCCGAATTGGGAATCTGTGTCAAAACTTTGTTAGAAATTATGTGATCCTTACTAGATGGAAGTAAGGGAGATGGGGCATGAAGTTATTTCTAGGAGTTGGAGACCTACCAAGTTTAGCTCAGTTCTGGGCATCTTTGAAATACCTATACGAACTTGTTCCTACATAGTAACTTGTAACTTTGAATGAGAATGTGCTTGCTTACAGCAACGTGCTATATGTTCTGAATGCCCGAATTGGGAATCTGTGTCAAAACTTTGTTAGGAATTATGTGATCCTTACTAGCTGGAAGTAAGGGAGTTGGGGCATGAAGTTATTTCTAGGAGTTGGAGACATACCAAGATTAGCTCAGTTCTGGGCATCTTTGAAAGACCTATACAAACTTGTTCCTACATAGTAACTTGCAACTTTGAATGAGAATGTGCTTGCTTACAGCAACGTGCTATATGTTCTGAATGCCCGAATTGGGAATCTGTGTCAAAACTTTGTTAGGAATTATGTGATCATTACTAGCTGGAAGTAAGGGAGTTGGGGCATGAAGTTATTTGTAGAGGTAGGACACATACCAAGTTTAGCTCAGTTCTGGACATCTTTGAAATACCTATACAAACTTGTTCCTACATAGTAACTTGCAACTTTGAATGAGAATGTGCTTGCTTACAGCAACGTGCTATATGTTCTGAATGCCCGAATTGGGAATCTGTGTCAAAACTTTGTTAGGAATTATGTGATCCTTACTAGCTGGAAGTAAGGGAGATGGGGCATGAAGTTATTTCTAGGAGTTGGAGACATACCAAGTTTAGCTCTTTTCTGGGCATGTTTGAAATACCTACACTACCTTGTTCCTACATAGTAACTTGCAACTTTGAATGTGAATGTGCTTGCTTACATCAACGTGCTACATTTTTTGAATTCCCGATTTGGGATTCTGTGTCAAAACTTTGTTAGAAATTATGTGATCCTTACTAGCTGGATGTAAGGGAGATGGGGCATGAAGTTATTTCTAGGAGTTGGAGACATACAACGTTTAGCTCAGTTCCGGGCATCTTTGAAATACCTATACAAACTTGTTCCTACATAGTAACTTGCAACTTTGAATGAGAATGTGCTTGCTTACAGCAACGTGCTACATGTTCTGAATGCCCGAATTGGGAATCTGTGTCAAAACTTTGTTAGAAATTATGTGATCCTTACTAGCTGGAAGTAAGGGAGATGGGGCATGAAGTTATTTCTACGAGTTGGAGACATACAACGTTTAGCTCAATTCTGGGCATCTTTGAAATACCTATACAAACTTGTTCCTACATAGCAACTTGCAACTTTGAATGAGCATGTGCTTGCTTACAGCAACGTGCTATATGTTCTGAATGCCCGAATTGGGAATCTGTGTCAAAACTTTGTTAGGAATTATGTGATCCTTACTAGCTGGAAGTAAGGGAGTAGGGGCATGATGTTTTTTCTAGAGGTTGGACACATACCAAGTTTAGCTCAGTTCTGGGCATCTTTGAAATACCTATACAAACTTGTTCCTACATAGTAACTTGCAACTTTGAATGAGAATGTGCTTGCTTACAGCAACGTGCTATATGTTCTGAATGCCCGAATTGGGAATCTGTGTCAAAACTTTGTTAGGAATTATGTGATCCTTACTAGCTAGAAGTAAGGGAGATGGGGCATGAAGTTATTTCTAGGAGTTGAAGACATACCAAGTTTAGCTCTTTTCTGGGCATGTTTGAAATACCTACACAAACTTGTTCCTACATAGTAAATTGCAACTTTGAATGAGAATGTGCTTGCTTACATCAACGTGCTACATTTTCTGAATGCCCGATTTGGGATTCTGTGTCAAAACTTTGTTAGAAATTATGTGATCCTTACTACCTGGAAGTAAGGGAGATGGGGCATGAAGTTATTTCTAGGAGTTGGAGACATACAACGTTTAGCTCAGTTCTGGGCATCTTTGAAATACCTATACAAACTTGTTCCTACATAGTAACTTGCAACTTTGAATGAGAATGTGCTTGCTTACAGCAACGTGCTACATGTTCTGAATGCCCGAATTGGGAATCTGTGTCAAAACTTTGTTAGAAATTATGTGATCCTTACTAGCTGGAAGTAAGTGAGAGGGGGCATGAAGTTATTTCTAGGATTTGGAGACATACAACGTTTAGCTCAGTTCTGGGCATCTTTGAAATACCTATACAAACTTGTTCCTACATAGTAACTTGCAACTTTGAATGAGAATGTGCTTGCTTACAGCAACGTGCTACATGTTCTGAATGCCCGAATTGGGAATCTGTGTCAAAACTTTGTTAGGAATTATGTGATCCTTACTAGCTGGAAGTAAGGGAGATGAGGCACGAAGTTATTTCTACGAGTTGGAGACATACCAAGTTTAGCTCAGTTCTGGGCATCTTTGAAATACCTATACAAACTTGTTCCTACATAGTAACTTGCAACTTTGAATGAGAATGTGCTTGCTTACAGCAACGTGCTATATGTTCTGAATGCCCGAATTGGGAATCTGTGTCAAAACTTTGTTAGGAATTATGTGATCCTTACTAGCTGGAAGTAAGGGAGATGGGGCATGAAGTTATTTCTAGGAGTTGGACACATACCAAGTTTAGCTCAGTTCTGGGCATCTTTGACAGTCGTATTCAAACTTGTTCCTACATAGTAACTTGCAACTTTGAATGAGAATGTGCTTGCTTACAGCAACGTGTTATATGATCTGAATGCCCGAATTTGGAATCTGTGTCAAAACTTTGTTAGGAATTATGTGATCCTTACTGGCTGAAGTAAGGGAGTGGGGGCATGAAGGTATTTCTAGGAGTTGGACACATACCAAGTTTAGCAGAGTTCTGGGCATCTTTGAAATACCTATACAAACTTGTTCCTACATAATAACATGCAACTTTGAATGAGAATGTGCTTGCTTACAGCAACGTGCTATATGTTCTGAATGCCCGAATTGGGAATCTGTGTCAAAACTTTGTTAGGAATTATGTGATCCTTACTGGCTAGAAGTAAGGGAGTTGGGTCATCAAGTTATTTCTAGAGGTTGGACACATACCACGTTTAGCTCAGTTCTGGAAATCTTTGAAATACGTATACAAACTTGATCCTACATAGTAACTTGCAACTTTGAATGAGAATGTGCTTGCTTACAGCAACGTGCTATATGTTCTGAATGCCCGAATTGTGAATCTGTGTCAAAACTTTGTTAGGAATTATGTGATCCTTACTGGCTGGAAGTAAGGGTGATGGGGCATGAAGTTATTTCTAGGAGTTGGAGACATACAACGTTTAGCTCAGTTCTGGGCATCTTTGAAATACCTTTACAAACTTGTTCCTACATAGTAACTTGCAACTTTGAATGAGTATGTGCTTGCTTACAGAAACGTGGTATATGTTCTGAATGCCCGAATAGGGAATCTCTATTAAAACTTTGTTAGAAATTATGTGATCCTTACTAGCTGGAAGTAAGGGAGATGGGGCATGAAGTTATTTCTAGGAGTTGGAGACATACAACGTTTAGCTCAGTTCTGGGCATCTTTGAAATACCTATACAAACTTGTTCCTACATAGTAACTTGCAACTTTGAATGAGAATGTGCTTGCTTACAGCAACGTGCTATATGTTCTGAATGCCCGAATTGGGAATCTGTGTCAAAACTTTGTTAGGAATTATGTGATCCTTACTAGCTGGAAGTAAGGGAGATGAGGCATGAAGTTATTTCTAGTAGTTGGAGACATACCAAGTTTAGCTGAGTTCTGGGCATCTTTGAAATACCTATACAAACTTGTTCCTACATAGTAACTTGCAACTTTGAATGAGAATGTGCTTGCTTACAGCAACGTGCTATATGTTCTGAATGCCCGAATTGGGAATCTGTGTCAAAATTTTGTTAGGAATTATGTGATCCTTACTAGCTGGAAGTAAGTGAGTTGGGGCATGAAGGTATTTCTAGGTGTTGGATACATACCAAGTTTAGCACAGTTCTGGGCATCTTTGAAATACCTATACAAACTTGTTCCTACATAGTAACTTGCAACTTTGAATGAGAATGTGCTTGCTTACAGCAACGTGCTATATGTTCTTAATGCCCGAATTGGGAATCTGTGTCAAAACTTTGTTAGGAATTATGTGATCCTTACTAGCTGGAATTAAGGGAGATGGGGCATGAAGTTATTTCTAGGAGTTGGACACATACCAAATTTAGCTCAGTTCTGGGCATCTATGAAATACCTTTACAAACTTGTTCCTACATAGTAACTTGCAACTTTGAATGAGAATGTGCTTGCTTTCAGCAACGTGCTATATGTTCTGAATGCCCGAATTGGGAATCTGTGTCAAATCTTTGTTAGGAATTATGTGATCCTTACTAGCTGGAGGTAGGGGAGATTGGGCATGAAGTTATTTCTAGAGGTTGGACACATACCAAGTTTAACTCAGTTCTGGGCATCTTTGAAATACCTATACAAACTTGTTCCTACATAGTAACTTGCAACTTTGAATGAGAATGTGCTTGCTTACAGCAACGTGCTATATGTTCTGAATGCCCGAATTGGGAAACTGTGTCAAAACTTTGTTAGGAATTATGTGATCCTTACTAGCTGGAAGTAAGGGAGATGGGGCATGAAGTTATTTCTAGGAGTTGGACACATACCAAGTTTAGCTCAGTTCTGGGCATCTTTGAAACACCTATACAAACTTGTTCCTACATAGTAACTTGCAACTTTGAATGAGAATGTGCTTGCTTACAGCAACGTGCTATATGTCCTGAATGCCCGAATTGGGAATCTGTGTCAAAACTTTCTTAGGAATTATGTGATCCTTACTAGCTGGAAGTAAGGGAGATGGGCCATGAAGTTATTACTAGGAGTTGGACACATACCAAGTTTAGCTCAGTTCTGGGCATCTTTGAAACACCTATACAAACTTGTTCCTACATAGTAACTTGCAACTTTGAATGAGAATGTGCTTGCTTACAGCAACGTGCTATCTCTTCTGAATGCCCGAATTGCGAATCTGTGTCAAAACTTTGTTAGGAATTATGTGATCCTTACTAGATGGAAGTAAGGGAGATGGGGCATGAAGTTATTTCTAGGAGTTGGAGACATACAACGTTTAGCTCAGTTCTGGGCATCTTTGAAATACCTATACAAACTTGTTCCTACATAGTAACTTGCAACTTTGAATGAGAATGTGCTTGCTTACAGCAACGTGCTACATGTTCTGAATGCCCGAATTGGGAATCTGTGTCAAAACTTTGTTAGGAATTATGTGATCCTTACTACCTGGAAGTAGGGGGATGGTGCATGAAGTTATTTCTAGGAGTTGGCGATATACCAAGTTTAGCTCAGTTCTGGGCATCTTTGAAATACCTATACGAACTTGTTCCTACATAGTAACTTGCAAATTTGAATGAGAATGTGCTTGCTTACAGCAACGTGCTACATGTTCTGAATGCCCGAATTGGGAATCTGTGTCAAAACTTTGTTAGAAATTATGTGATCCTTACTAGCTGGAAGTAAGGGAGTTTGGGCATGAAGTTATTTCTAGGAGTTGGAGACATACAACGTTTAGCTCAGTTCTGGGGATCTTTGAAACACCTATACGAACTTGTTCCTACATAGTAACATGCAACTTTGAATGAGAATGTGCTTGCTTACAGCAACGTGCTATATGTTCTGAATGCCCGAATTGGGAATCTGTGTCAAAACTTTGTTAGAAATTATGTGATCCTTACTAGATGGAAGTAAGGGAGATGGGGCATGAAGTTATTTCTAGGAGTTGGAGACCTACCAAGTTTAGCTCAGTTCTGGGCATCTTTGAAATACCTATACGAACTTGTTCCTACATAGTAACTTGTAACTTTGAATGAGAATGTGCTTGCTTACAGCAACGTGCTATATGTTCTGAATGCCCGAATTGGGAATCTGTGTCAAAACTTTGTTAGGAATTATGTGATCCTTACTAGCTGGAAGTAAGGGAGTTGGGGCATGAAGTTATTTCTAGGAGTTGGACACATACCAAGTTTAGCTCAGTTCTGGGCATCTTTGAAAGACCTATACAAACTTGTTCCTACATAGTAACTTGCAACTTTGAATGAGAATGTGCTTGCTTACAGCAACGTGCTATATGTTCTGAATGCCCGAATTGGGAATCTGTGTCAAAAGTTTGTTAGGAATTATGTGATCCTTACTAGCTGGAAGTAAGGGAGATGGGGCATGAAGTTATTTCTACGAGTTGGAGACATACAACGTTTAGCTCAATTCTGGGCATCTTTGAAATACCTATACAAACTTGTTCCTACATAGTAACTTTCAACTTTGAATGAGCATGTGCTTGCTTACAGCAACGTGCTATATGTTCTGAATGCCCGAATTGGGAATCTGTGTCAAAACTTTGTTAGGAATTATGTGATCCTTACTAGCTGGAAGTAAGGGAGTAGGGGCATGATGTTTTTTCTAGAGGTTGGACACATACCAAGTTTAGCTCAGTTCTGGGCATCTTTGAAATACCTATACAAACTTGTTCCTACATAGTAACTTGCAACTTTGAATGAGAATGTGCTTGCTTACAGCAACGTGCTATATGTTCTGAATGCCCGAATTGGGAATCTGTGTCAAAACTTTGTTAGGAATTATGTGATCCTTACTAGCTGGAAGTAAGGGAGATGGGGCATGAAGTTATTTCTAGGAGTTGGAGACATACCAAGTTTAGCTCTTTTCTGGGCATGTTTGAAATACCTACACAAACTTGTTCCTACATAGTAACTTGCAACTTTGAATGAGAATGTGCTTGCTTACATCAACGTGCTACATTTTCTGAATGTCCGATTTGGCATTCTGTGTCAAAACTTTGTTAGAAATTATGTGATCCTTACTACCTGGAAGTAAGGGAGATGGGGCATGAAGTTATTTCTAGGAGTTGGAGACATACAACGTTTAGCTCAGTTCTGGGCATCTTTGAAATACCTATACAAACTTGTTCCTACATAGTAACTTGCAACTTTGAATGAGAATGTGCTTGCTTACAGCAACGTGCTACATGTTCTGAATGCCCGAATTGGGAATCTGTGTCAAAACTTTGTTAGAAATTATGTGATCCTTACTAGCTGGAAGTAAGTGAGAGGGGGCATGAAGTTATTTCTAGGATTTGGAGACATACAACGTTTAGCTCAGTTCTGGGCATCTTTGAAATACCTATACAAACTTGTTCCTACATAGTAACTTGCAACTTTGAATGAGAATGTGCTTGCTTACAGCAACGTGCTACATGTTCTGAATGCCCGAATTGGGAATCTGTGTCAAAACTTTGTTAGGAATTATGTGATCCTTACTAGCTGGAAGTAAGGGAGATGAGGCACGAAGTTATTTCTAGGAGTTGGAGACATACCAAGTTTAGCTCAGTTCTGGGCATCTTTGAAATACCTATACAAACTTGTTCCTACATAGTAACTTGCAACTTTGAATGAGAATGTGCTTGCTTACAGCAACGTGCTATATGTTCTGAATGCCCGAATTGGGAATCTGTGTCAAAACTTTGTTAGGAATTATGTGATCCTTACTAGCTGGAAATAAGGGAGATGGGGCATGAAGTTATTTCTAGGAGTTGGACACATACCAAGTTTAGCTCAGTTCTGGGCGTCTTTGACAGTCGTATTCAAACTTGTTCCTACATAGTAACTTGCAACTTTGAATGAGAATGTGCTTGCTTACAGCAACGTGTTATATGATCTGAATGCCCGAATTTGGAATCTGTGTCAAAACTTTGTTAGGAATTATGTGATCCTTACTGGCTGGAAGTAAGGGAGTGGGGGCATGAAGGTATTTCTAGGATTTGGACACATACCAAGTTTAGCAGAGTTCTGGGCATCTTTGAAATACCTATACAAACTTGTTCCTACATAATAACGTGCAACTTTGAATGAGAATGTGCTTGCTTACAGCAACGTGCTATATGTTCTGAATGCCCGAATTGGGAATCTGTGTCAAAACTTTGTTAGGAATTATGTGATACTTACTGGCTAGAAGTAAGGGAGTTGGGTCATCAAGTTATTTCTAGAGGTTGGACACATACCACGTTTAGCTCAGTTCTGGAAATCTTTGAAATACGTATACAAACTTGTTTCTACATAGTAACTTGCAACTTTGAATGAGAATGTGCTTGCTGACAGCAACGTGCTATATGTTCTGAATGCCCGAATTGTGAATCTGTGTCAAAACTTTGTTAGGAATTATGTGATCCTTACTGGCTGGAAGTAAGGGTGATGGGGCATGAAGTTATTTCTAGGAGTTGGAGACATACAACGTTTAGCTCAGTTCTGGGCATCTTTGAAATACCTTTACAAACTTGTTCCTACATAGTAACTTGCAACTTTGAATGAGTATGTGCTTGCTTACAGAAACGTGGTATATGTTCTGAATGCCCGAATTGGGAATCTCTATTAAAACTTTGTTAGAAATTATGTGATCCTTACTAGCTGAAAGTAAGGGAGATGGGGCATGAAGTTATTTCTAGGAGTTGGAGACATACAACGTTTAGCTCAGTTCTGGGCATCTTTGAAATACCTATACAAACTTGTTCCTACATAGTAACTTGCAACTTTGAATGAGGATGTGCTTGCTTACAGCAACGTGCTATATGTTCTGAATGCCCGAATTGGGAATCTGTGTCAAAACTTTGTTAGGAATTATGTGATCCTTACTAGCTGGAAGTAAGAGCGATGAGGCATGAAGTTATTTCTAGTAGTTGGAGACATACCAAGTTTAGCTCGGTTCTGGGCATCTTTGAAATACCTATACAAACTTGTTCCTACATAGTAACTTGCAACTTTGAATGAGAATGTGCTTGCTTACAGCAACGTGCTATATGTTCTGAATGCTCGAATTGGGAATCTGTGTCAAAATTTTGTTAGGAATTATGTGATCCTTACTAGCTGGAAGTAAGTGAGTTGGGGCATGAAGGTATTTCTAGGTGTTGGATACATACCAAGTTTAGCACAGTTCTGGGCATCTTTGAAATACCTATACAAACTTGTTCCTACATAGTAACTTGCAACTTTGAATGAGAATGTGCTTGCTTACAGCAACGTGCTATATGTTCTTAATGCCCGAATTGGGAATCTGTGTCAAAACTTTGTTAGGAATTATGTGATCCTTACTAGCTGGAATTAAGGGAGATGGGGCATGAAGTTATTTCTAGGAGTTGGACACATACCAAATTTAGCTCAGTTCTGGGCATCTATGAAATAACTTTACAAACTTGTTCCTACATAGTAACTTGCAACTTTGAATGAGAATGTGCTTGCTTTCAGCAACGTGCTATATGTTCTGAATGCCCGAATTGGGAATCTGTGTCAAAACTTTGTTAGGAATTATGTGATCCTTACTAGCTGGAGGTAGGGGAGATTGGGCATGAAGTTATTTCTAGAGGTTGGACACATACCAAGTTTAGCTCAGTTCTGGGCATCTTTGAAATACCTATACAAACTTGTTCCTACATAGTAACTTGCAACTTTGAATGAGAATGTGCTTGCTTACAGCAACGTGCTATATGTTCTGAATGCCCGAATTGGGAAACTGTGTCAAAACTTTGTTAGGAATTATGTGATCCTTACTAGCTGGAAGTAAGGGAGATGGGGCATGAAGTTATTTCTAGGAGTTGGACACATACCAAGTTTAGCTCAGTTCTGGGCATCTTTGAAACACCTATACAAACTTGTTCCTACATAGTAACTTGCAACTTTGAATGAGAATGTGCTTGCTTACAGCAACGTGCTATATGTTCTGAATGCCCGAATTGGGAATCTGTGTCAAAACTTTCTTAGAAATTATGTGATCCTTACTAGCTGGAAGTAAGGGAGATGGGCCATGAAGTTATTACAAGGAGTTGGACACATACCAAGTTTAGCTCAGTTCTGGGCATCTTTGAAACACCTATACAAACTTGTTCCTACATAGTAACTTGCAACTTTGAATGAGAATGTGCTTGCTTACAGCAACGTGCTATCTCTTCTGAATGCCCGAATTGCGAATCTGTGTCAAAACTTTGTTAGGAATTATGTGATCCTTACTAGATGGAAGTAAGGGAGATGGGGCATGAAGTTATTTCTAGGAGTTGGAGACATACAACGTTTAGCTCAGTTCTGGGCATCTTTGAAATACCTATACAAACTTGTTCCTACATAGTAACTTGCAACTTTGAATGAGAATGTGCTTGCTTACATCAACGTGCTATATGTTCTGAATGCCCGAATTTGGAATCTGTGTCAAATCTTTGTTAGGAATTATGTGCTCCTTACTAGCTGGAAGTAAGGGAGATGGGACATGAAGTTATTTCTAGGAGTTGGAGACATACAACGTTTAGCTCAGTTCTGGGCATCTTTGAAATACCTATACAAACTTGTTCCTACATAGTAACTTGCAACTTTGAATGAGAATGTGCTTGCTTACAGCAACGTGCTATATGTTCTGAATGCCCGAATTGGGAATCTGTGTCAAAACTTTGTTAGGAATTCTGTGATCCTTACTAGCTAGAAGTAAGGGAGATGGGGCATGAAGTTATTTCTAGGAGTTGGAGACATACCAAGTTTAGCTCTTTTCTGGGCATGTTTGAAATACCTACACTACCTTGTTCCTACATAGTAACTTGCAACTTTGTATGTGAATGTGCTTGCTTACATCAACGTGCTACATTTTTTGAATGCCCGATTTGGGATTCTGTGTCAAAACTTTGTTAGAAATTATGTGATCCTTACTAGCTGGATGTAAGGGAGATGGGGCATGAAGTTATTTCTAGGAGTTGGAGACATACAACGTTTAGCTCAGTTCCGGGCATCTTTGAAATACCTATACAAACTTGTTCCTACATAGTAACTTGCAACTTTGAATGAGAATGTGCTTGCTTACAGCAACGTGCTACATGATCTGAATGCCCGAATTGGGAATCTGTGTCAAAACTTTGTTAGAAATTATGTGATCCTTACTAGCTGGAAGTAAGGGAGATGGAGCATGAAGTTATTTCTACGAGTTGGAGACATACAACGTTTAGCTCAATTCTGGGCATCTTTGAAATACCTATACAAACTTGTTCCTACATAGTAACTTGCAACTTTGAATGAGCATGTGCTTGCTTACAGCAACGTGCTATATGTTCTGAATGCCCGAATTGGGAATCTGTGTCAAAACTTTGTTAGGAATTATGTGATCCTTACTAGCTGGAAGTAAGGGAGTAGGGGCATGATGTTATTTCTAGAGGTTGGACACATACCAAGTTTAGCTCAGTTCTGGGCATCTTTGAAATACCTATACAAACTTGTTCCTACATAGTAACTTGCAACTTTGAATGAGAATTTGCTTGCTTACAGCAACGTGCTATATGTTCTGAATGCCCGAATTGGGAATCTGTGTCAAAACTTTGTTAGGAATTATGTGATCCTTACTAGCTGGAAGTAAGGGAGATGGGGCATGAAGTTATTTCTAGGAGTTGGAGACATACCAAGTTTAGCTCTTTTCTGGGCATGTTTGAAATACCTACACAAACTTGTTCCTACATAGTAACTTGCAACTTTGAATGAGAATGTGCTTGCTTACATCAACGTGCTACATTTTCTGAATGCCCGATTTGGGATTCTGTGTCAAAACTTTGTTAGAAATTATGTGATCCTTACTACCTGGAAGTAAGGGAGATGGGGCATGAAGTTGTTTCTAGGAGTTGGAGACACACAACGTTTAGCTCAGTTCTGGGCATCTTTGAAATACCTATACAAACTTGTTCCTACATAGTAACTTGCAACTTTGAATGAGAATGTGCTTGCTTACAGCAACGTGCTACATGTTCTGAATGCCCCAATTGGGAATCTGTGTCAAAACTTTGTTAGGAATTATGTGATCCTTACTAGCTGGAAGAAAGGGAGATGGGGCATGAAGTTATTTCTACGAGTTGGACACATACCAAGTTTAGCTCAGTTCTGGGCATCTTTGAAATACCTATACAAACTTGTTCCTGCATATTAACTTGCAACTTTGAATGAGAATATGCTTGCTTACAGTAACGTGCTATATGTTCTGAATTCCCGAATTGGGAATCTGTGTCAAAACTTTGTTAGGAATTATGTGATCCTTACTAGCTGGAATTAAGGGAGATGGGGCATGAAGTTATTTCTAGGAGTTGGACACATACCAAGTTTAGCTCAGTTCTGGGCATCTTTGAAATACCTTTACAAACTTGTTCCTACATAGTAACTTGCAACTTTGAATGAGAATGTGCTTGCTTACAGCAACGTGCTATATGTTCTGAATGCCCGAATTGGGAATCTGTGTCAAAACATTGTTAGGAATTATGTGATTCTTACTAGCTGGAATTAAGGGAGATGGGGCATGAAGTTATTTCTAGGAGTTGGACACATACCAAGTTTAGCTCAGTTCTGGGCATCTTTGAAATACCTATACAAACTTGTTCCTACATAGTAACTTGCACCTTTGAATGAGAATGTGCTTGCTTACAGCAACGTGCTATATGTTCTGAATGCCCGAATTGGGAATCTATGTCAAAACTTTGTTATGAATTATGTGATCCTTACTAGCTGGAAGTAAGGGTGATGGGGCATGAAGTTATTTCTAGGAGTTGATGACATACCAAGTTTAGCTCAGTTCTGGGCATCTTTGAAATACCTTTACAAACTTGTCCCTACATAGTAACTTGCAACTTTGAATGAGAATGTGCTTGCTTACAGCAACGTGCTATATGTTCTGAATGCCCGAATTGGGAATCTGTGTCAAAACTTTGTTAGGAATTATGTGATCCTTACTAGCTGGAAGTAAGGGAGATGGGGCATGAAGTTATTTCTAGGAGTTGGAGACATACAACATTTAGCTCAGTTCTGGGCATCTTTGAAATACCTATACAAACTTGTTCCTACATAGTAACTTGCAACTTTGAATTGAATGTGCTTGCCTACAGCAACGTGGTATATGTTCTGAATGCCCGAATTGGGAATCTGTGTCAAAACTTTGTTAGGAATTATGTGATCCTTACTGGCTGGAAGTAAGGGACTTGGGGCATGAAGTTATTTCTAGAGGTTGGACACATACCAAGTTTAGCTCAGTTCTGGAAATCTTTGAAATACCTATACAAACTTGTTCCTACATAGTAACTTGCAACTTTGAATGAGAATGTGCTTGCTTACAGAAACGTGCTATATGTTCTGAATGCCCGAATTGGGAATCTGTGTCAAAACTTTGTTAGAAATTATGTGATCCTTACTAGATGGAAGTAAGGGAGATGGGGCATGAAGTTATTTCTAGGAGTTGGAGACCTACCAAGTTTAGCTCAGTTCTGGGCATCTTTGAAATACCTATTCGAACTTGTTCCTACATAGTAACTTGTAACTTTGAATGAGAATGTGCTTGCTTACAGCAACGTGCTATATGTTCTGAATGCCCGAATTGGGATTCTGTGTCAAAACTTTGTTAGGAATTATGTGATCCTTACTAGCTGGAAGTAAGTGAGTTGGGGCATGAAGTTATTTCTAGGAGTTCGACACATACCAAGTTTAGCTCAGTTCTGGGCATCTTTGAAAGACCTATACAAACTTGTTCCTACATAGTAACTTGCAACTTTGAATGAGAATGTGCTTGCTTACAGCAACGTGCTATATGTTCTGAATGCCCGAATTGGGAATCTGTGTCAAAACTTTGTTAGGAATTATGTGATCCTTACTAGCTGGAAGTAAGGGAGTTGGGGCATGAAGTTCTTTGTAGAGGTAGGACACATACCAAGTTTAGCTTAGTTCTGGACATCTTTGAAATACCTATACAAACTTGTTCCTACATAGTAACTTGCAACTTTGAATGAGAATGTGCTTGCTTACAGCAACGTGCTATATGTTCTGAATGCCCGAATTGGGAATCTGTGTCAAAACTTTGTTAGGAATTATGTGATCCTTACTAGCTGGAAGTAAGGGAGATGGGGCATGAAGTTATTTCTAGGAGTTGGAGACATACCAAGTTTAGCTCTTTTCTGGGCATGTTTGAAATACCTACACTACCTTGTTCCTACATAGTAACTTGCAACTTTGAATGTGAATGTGCTTGCTTACATCAACGTGCTACATTTTTTGAATGCCCGATTTGGGATTCTGTGTCAAAACTTTGTTAGAAATTATGTGATCCTTACTAGCTGGATGTAAGGGAGATGGGGCATGAAGTTATTTCTAGGAGTTGGAGATATACAACGTTTAGCTCAGTTCTGGGCATCTTTGAAATACCTATACAAACTTGTTCCTACATAGTAACTTGCAACTTTGAATGAGAATGTGCTTGCTTACAGCAACGTGCTACATGTTCTGAATGCCCGAATTGGAAATCTGTGTCAAAACTTTGTTAGAAATTATGTGATCCTTACTAGCTGGAAGTAAGGGAGGTGGGGCATGAAGTTATTTCTACGAGGTGGAGACATACAACGTTTAGCTCAATTCTGGGCATCTTTGAAATACCTATACAAACTTGTTCCTACATAGTAACTTGCAACTTTGAATGAGCATGTGCTTGCTTACAGCAACGTGCTATATGTTCTGAATGCCCGAATTGGGAATCTGTGTCAAAACTTTGTTAGGAATTATGTGATCCTTACTAGCTGGAAGTAAGGGAGTAGGGGCATGATGTTATTTGTAGAGGTTGGACACATACCAAGTTTAGCTCAGTTCTGGGCATCTTTGAAATACCTATACAAACTTGTTCCTACATAGTAACTTGCAACTTTGAATGAGAATGTGCTTGCTTACAGCAACGTGCTATATGTTCTGAATGCCCGAATTGGGAATCTGTGTCAAAACTTTGTTAGGAATTATGTGATCCTTACTAGCTGGAAGTAAGGGAGATGGGGCATGAAGTTATTTCTAGGAGTTGGAGACATACCAAGTTTAGCTCTTTTCTGGGCATGTTTGAAATACCTACACAAACTTGTTCCTACATAGTAACTTGCAACTTTGAATGAGAATGTGCTTGCTTACATCAACGTGCTACATTTTCTGAATGCCCGATTTGGGATTCTGTGTCAAAACTTTGTTAGAAATTATGTGATCCTTACTACCTGGAAGTAAGGGAGATGGGGCATGAAGTTATTTCTAGGAGTTGGAGACATACAACGTTTAGCTCAGTTCTGGGCATCTTTGAAATACCTATACAAACTTGTTCCTACATAGTAACTTGCAACTTTGAATGAGAATGTGCTTGCTTACAGCAACGTGCTACATGTTCTGAATGCCCGAATTGGGAATCTGTGTCAAAACTTTGTTAGGAATTATGTGATCCTTACTACCTGGATGTAAGGGAGATGGGGCATGAAGTTATTTCTAGGAGTTGGAGACATACAACGTTTAGCTCAGTTCTGGGCATCTTTGAAATACCTATACAAACTTGTTCCTACATAGTAACTTGCAACTTTGAATGAGAATGTGCTTGCTTACAGCAACGTGCTACATGTTCTGAATGCCCGAATTGGAAATCTGTGTCAAAACTTTGTTAGAAATTATGTGATCCTTACTAGCTGGAAGTAAGGGAGATGGGGCATGAAGTTATTTCTACGAGGTGGAGACATACAACGTTTAGCTCAATTCTGGGCATCTTTGAAATACCTATACAAACTTGTTCCTACATAGTAACTTGCAACTTTGAATGAGCATGTGCTTGCTTACAGCAACGTGCTATATGTTCTGAATGCCCGAATTGGGAATCTGTGTCAAAACTTTGTTAGGAATTATGTGATCCTTACTAGCTGGAAGTAAGGGAGTAGGGGCATGATGTTATTTCTAGAGGTTTGACACATACCAAGTTTAGCTCAGTTCTGGGCATCTTTGAAATACCTATACAAACTTGTTCCTACATAGTAACTTGCAACTTTGAATGAGAATGTGCTTGCTTACAGCAACGTGCTATATGTTCTGAATGCCCGAATTGGGAATCTGTGTCAAAACTTTGTTAGGAATTATGTGATCCTTACTAGCTGGAAGTAAGGGAGATGGGGCATGAAGTTATTTCTAGGAGTTGGAGACATACCAAGTTTAGCTCTTTTCTGGGCATGTTTGAAATACCTACACAAACTTGTTCCTACATAGTAACTTGCAACTTTGAATGAGAATGTGCTTGCTTACATCAACGTGCTACATTTTCTGAATGCCCGATTTGGGATTCTGTGTCAAAACATTGTTAGAAATTATGTGATCCTTACTACCTGGAAGTAAGGGAGATGGGGCATGAAGTTATTTCTAGGAGTTGGAGACATACAACGTTTAGCTCAGTTCTGGGCATCTTTGAAATACCTATACAAACTTGTTCCTACATAGTAACTTGCAACTTTGAATGAGAATGTGCTTGCTTACAGCAACGTGCTACATGTTCTGAATGCCCGAATTGGGAATCTGTGTCAAAACTTTGTTAGGAATTATGTGATCCTTACTAGCTGGAAGAAAGGGAGATGGGGCATGAAGTTATTTCTACGAGTTGGACACATACCAAGTTTAGCTCAGTTCTGGGCATCTTTGAAATACCTATACAAACTTGTTCCTGCATATTAACTTGCAACTTTGAATGAGAATATGCTTGCTTACAGTAACGTGCTATATGTTCTGAATTTCCGAATTGGGAATCTGTGTCAAAACATTGTTAGGAATTATGTGATCCTTACTAGCTGGAATTAAGGGAGATGGGGCATGAAGTTATTTCTAGGAGTTGGACACATACCAAGTTTAGCTCAGTTCTGGGCACTCTTTGAAATACCTTTACAAACTTGTTCCTACATAGTAACTTGCAACTTTGAATTGAATGTGCTTGCCTACAGCAACGTGGTATATGTTCTGAATGCCCGAATTGGGAATCTGTGTCAAAACTTTGTTAGGAATTATGTGATCCTTACTGGCTGGAAGTAAGGGACTTGGGGCATGAAGTTATTTCTAGAGGTTGGACACATACCAAGTTTAGCTCAGTTCTGGAAATCTTTGAAATACCTATACAAACTTGTTCCTACATAGTAACTTGCAACTTTGAATGAGAATGTGCTTGCTTACAGAAACGTGCTATATGTTCTGAATGCCCGAATTGGGAATCTGTGTCAAAACTTTGTTAGGAATTATGTGATCCTTACTAGCTGGAAGTAAGGGAGTTGGGGCATGAAGTTATTTCTAGAGGTAGGACACATACCAAGTTTAGCTCAGTTCTGGGCATCTTTGAAATACCTATACAAACTTGTTCCTACATAGAAACTTGCAACTTTGAATGAGAATGTGCTTGCTTACAGCAACGTGCTATATGTTCTGAATGCCCGATTTGGGAATCTGTGTCAAAACTTTGTTAGGAATTATGTGATCCTTACTAGCTGAAAGTAAGGGAGATGGGGCATGAAGTTATTTCTAGGAGTTGGAGACATACCAAGTTTAGCTCTTTTCTGGGCATGTTTGAAATACCTACACAAGCTTGTTCCTACATAGTAACTTGCAACTTTGAATGAGAATGTGCTTGCTTACAGCAACGTGCTATATGTTCTGAATGCCCGAATTGGGAATCTGTGTCAAAACTTTGTTAGGAATTATGTGATCCTTACTAGCTGGAAGTAAGGGAGTTGGGGCATGATGTTATTTCTAGAGGTTGGACACATACCAAGTTTAGCTCAGTTCTGGGCATCTTTGAAATACCTATACAAACTTGTTCCTACATAGTAACTTGCAACTTTGAATGAGAATGTGCTTTCTTACAGCAGCGTGCTATATGTTCTGAATTCCCGAATTGGGAATCTGTGTCAAAACTTTGTTAGGAATTATGTGATCCTTACTAGCTGGAATTAAGGGAGATGGGGCATGAAGTTATTTCTAGGAGTTGGACACATACCAAGTTTAGCTCAGTTCTGGGCATCTTTGAAATACCTATACAAACTTGTTCCTACATAGTAACTTGCAACTTTGAATGAGAATGTGCTTGCTTACAGCAACGTGCTATATGTTCTGAATGCCCGAATTGGGAATCTGTGTCAAAACTTTGTTAGAAATTATGTGATCCTTACTAGCTGGAATTAAGGGAGATGGGGCATGAAGTTATTTCTTGGAGTTGGACACATACCAAGTTTAGCTCAGTTCTGGGCATCTTTGAAATACCTATACAAACTTGTTCCTACATAGTAACTTGCAACTTTGAATGAGAATGTGCTTGCTTACAGCAACGTGCTATATGTTCTGAATGCCCGAATTGGGAATCTGTGTCAAAACTTTGTTAGGAATTATGAGATCCTTACTAGCTGGAAGTAAGGGTGATGGGGCATGAAGTTATTTCTAGGAGTTGATGACATACCAAGTTTAGCTCAGTTCTGGGCATCTTTGAAATACCTTTACAAACTTGTTCCTACATAGTAACTTGCAACTTTGAATGAGAATGTGCTTGCTTACAGCAACGTGCTATATGTTCTTAATGCCCGAATTTGGAATTTGTGTCAAAACTTTGTTAGAAATTATGTGATCCTTACTAGATGGAAGTAAGGGAGATGGGGCATGAATTTATTTCTAGGAGTTGGAGACATACAACATTTAGCTCAGTTCTGGGCATCTTTGAAATACCTATACAAACTTGTTCCTACATAGTATCTTGCAACTTTGAATTGAATGTGCTTGCTTACAGCAACGTGCTACATGTTCTGAATGCCCGAATTGGGAATCTGTGTCAAAACTTTGTTAGGAATTATGTGATCGTTTCTAGCTGGAAGTAAGTGAGTTGGGGCATGAAGGTATTTCTAGGAGTTGGATACATACCAAGTTTAGCACAGTTCTGGGCATCTTTGAAATACCTATACAAACTTGTTCCTTCATAGTAACTTGCAACTTTGAATGAGAATGTGCTTGCTTACAGCAACGTGCTATATGTTCTGAATGCCCGAATTGGGAATCTGTGTCAAATCTTTGTTAGGAATTATGTGATCCTTACTAGCTGGAAGTAAGTGAGTGGGGCATGAAGTTATTTCTAGGAGTTGGACACATACCAAGTTTAGCTCAGTTCTGGGCATCTTTGAAATACCTATAGAAAATTGTTCCTACATAGTAACTTGCAACTTTGAATGAGAATGTGCTTGCTTACATCAACGTGTTACATGTTCTGAATGCCCGAATTGGGAATCTGTGTCAAAACTTTGTTAGAAATTATGTGATCCTTACTAGCTGGAAGTAAGGGAGATGGGACATGAAGTTATTTCTAGGAGTTGGAGACATACAACGTTTAGCTCAGTTCTGGGCATCTTTGAAATACCTATACAAACTTGTTCCTACATAGTAACTTGCAACTTTGAATGAGAATGTGCTTTCATACAGCAACGTGCTACATGTTCTGAATGCCCGAATTGGGAATCTGTGTCAAAGCTTTGTTAGAAATTATGTGATCCTTACTAGCTGGAAGTAAGTGAGAGGGGGCATGAAGTTATTTCTAGGATTTGGAGACATACAACGTTTAGCTCAGTTCTGGGCATCTTTGAAATACCTATACAAACTTGTTCCTACATAGTAACTTGCAACTTTGAATGAGAATGTGCTTGCTTACAGCAACGTGCTACATGTTCTGAATGCCCGAATTGGGAATCTATGTCAAAACTTTGTTAGGAGTTATGTGATCCTTACTAGCTGGAAGTAAGGGAGATGGGGCATGAAGTTATTTCTAGGAGTTGGACACATACCAAGTTTAGCTCAGTTCTGGGCATCTTTGAAATACCTATACAAACTTGTTCCTACATAGTAACTTGCAACTTTGAATGAGAATGTTCTTGCTTACAGCAACGTGCTACATGTTCTGATTGCCCGAATTGGGAATCTGTGTCAAAACTTTGTTAGGAATTATGTGATCCTTACTAGCTGGAAGTAGGGGGATGGGCCATGAAGTTATTTCTAGGAGTTGGAGACATACAACGTTTAGCTCAGTTCTGGGCATCTTTGAAATATCTATACAAACTTGTTCCTACATAGTATCTTGCAACTTTGAATGAGAATGTGCTTGCTTACAGCAACGTGCTACATGTTCTGAATGCCCGAATTGGGATTCTCTGTCAAATCTTTGTTAGGAATTATGTGCTCCTTACTACCTGGAAGTAGGAGGATGGGGCATGAAGTTATTTCTAGGAGTTGGAGACATACAACGTTTAGCTCAGTTCTGGGAATCTTTGAAATACCTATACAAACTTGTTCCTACATAGTAACTTGCAACTTTGGACGAGAATGTGCTTCCTTACAGGAACGTGCTAAATGTTCTGAATGCCCGAATTGGGAATCTGTGTCAAAACTTTGTTAGGAATTATGTGATCCTTACTAGATGGAAGTAAGGGAGATGGGGCATGAAGTTATTTCTAGAGGTTGGACACATACCAAGTTTAGCTCAGTTCTGGGCATCTTTGAAATACCTATACAAACTTGTTCCTACATAGTAACTTGCAACTTTGAATGAGAATGTGCTTGCATACAGCAACGTGCTACATGTTCTGAATGCCCGAATTGGGAATCTGTGTCAAAGCTTTGTTAGAAATTATGTGATCCTTACTAGCTGGAAGTAAGTGAGAGGGGGCATGAAGTTATTTCCAGGATTTGGAGACATACAACGTTTAGCTCAGTTCTGGGCATCTTTGAAATACCTATACAAACTTGTTCCTACATAGTAACTTGCAACTTTGAATGAGAATGTGCTTGCTTACAGCAACGTGCTACATGTTCTGATTGCCCGAATTGGGAATCTATGTCAAAACTTTGTTAGGAATTATGTGATCCTTACTAGCTGGAAGTAAAGGAGATGGGGCATGAAGTTATTTCTAGGAGTTGGACACATACAAAGTTTAGCTCAGTTCTGGGCGTCTTTGAAATACCTATACAAACTTGTTCCTACATAGTAACTTGCAACTTTGAATGAGAATGTGCTTGCTTACAGCAACGTGCTACATGTTCTGATTGACCGAATTGGGAATCTGTGTCAAAACTTTGTTAGGAATTATGTGATCCTTACTAGCTGGAAGTAGGGGGATGGGACATGAAGTTATTTCTAGGAGTTGGAGACATACAACGTTTAGCTCAGTTCAGGGCATCTTTGAAATACCTATACAAACTTGTTCCTACATAGTAACTTGCAACTTTGAATGAGAATGTGCTTGCTTACAGCAACGTGCTACATGTTCTGAATGCCCGAATTGGGAATCTCTGTCAAATCTTTGTTAGGAATTTTGTGATCCTTACTAGCTGGAAGTAGGTGGATGGGGCATGAAGTTATTTCTAGGAGTTGGAGACATACAACGTTTAGCTCAGTTCTGGGAATCTTTGAAATACCTATACAAACTTGTTCCTACATAGTAACTTGCAACTTTGGACGAGAATGTGCTTGCTTACAGCAACGTGCTACATGTTCTGAATGCCCGAATTGGGAATCTGTGTCAAAATTTTGTTAGGAATTATGTGATCCTAACTAGATGGAAGTAAGAGAGATGGGGCATGAAGTTATTTCTAGGAGTCGGACACATACCAAGTTTAGCTCAGTTCTGGGCATCTTTGAAAGACCTATACAAACTTGTTCCTACATAGTAACTTGCAACTTTGAATGAGAATGTGCTTGCTTACAGCAACGTGCTACATGTTCTGAATGCCCCAATTGGGAATCTGTGTCAAAACTTTGTTAGGAATTATGTGATCCTTACTAGCTGGAAGAAAGGGAGATGGGGCATGAAGTTATTTCTACGAGTTGGACACATACCAAGTTTAGCTCAGTTCTGGGCATCTTTGAAATACCTATACAAACTTGTTCCTGCATATTAACTTGCAACTTTGAATGAGAATATGCTTGCTTACAGTAACGTGCTATATGTTCTGAATTCCCGAATTGGGAATCTGTGTCAAAACTTTGTTAGGAATTATGTGATCCTTACTAGCTGGAATTAAGGGAGATGGGGCATGAAGTTATTTCTAGGAGTTGGACACATACCAAGTTTAGCTCAGTTCTGGGCATCTTTGAAATACATTTACAAACTTGTTCCTACATAGTAACTTGCAACTTTGAATGAGAATGTGCTTGCTTACAGCAACGTGCTATATGTTCTGAATGCCCGAATTGGGAATCTGTGTCAAAACATTGTTAGGAATTATGTGATTCTTACTAGCTGGAATTAAGGGAGATGGGGCATGAAGTTATTTCTAGGAGTTGGACACATACCAAGTTTAGCTCAGTTCTGGGCATCTTTGAAATACCTATACAAACTTGTTCCTACATAGTAACTTGCACCTTTGAATGAGAATGTGCTTGCTTACAGCAACGTGCTATATGTTCTGAATGCCCGAATTGGGAATCTATGTCAAAACTTTGTTAGGAATTATGTGATCCTTACTAGCTGGAAGTAAGGGTGATGGGGCATGAAGTTATTTCTAGGAGTTGATGACATACCAAGTTTAGCTCAGTTCTGGGCATCTTTGAAATACCTTTACAAACTTGTCCCTACATAGTAACTTGCAACTTTGAATGAGAATGTGCTTGCTTACAGCAACGTGCTATATGTTCTGAATGCCCGAATTGGGAATCTGTGTCAAAACTTTGTTAGGAATTATGTGATCCTTACTAGCTGGAAGTAAGGGAGATGGGGCATGAAGTTATTTCTAGGAGTTGGAGACATACAACATTTAGCTCAGTTCTGGGCATCTTTGAAATACCTATACAAACTTGTTCCTACATAGTAACTTGCAACTTTGAATTGAATGTGCTTGCCTACAGCAACGTGGTATATGTTCTGAATGCCCGAATTGGGAATCTGTGTCAAAACTTTGTTAGGAATTATTTGATCCTTACTGGCTGGAAGTAAGGGACTTGGGGCATGAAGTTATTTCTAGAGGTTGGACACATACCAAGTTTAGCTCAGTTCTGGAAATCTTTGAAATACCTATACAAACTTGTTCCTACATAGTAACTTGCAACTTTGAATGAGAATGTGCTTGCTTACAGAAACGTGCTATATGTTCTGAATGCCCGAATTGGGAATCTGTGTCAAAACTTTGTTAGAAATTATGTGATCCTTACTAGATGGAAGTAAGGGAGATGGGGCATGAAGTTATTTCTAGGAGTTGGAGACCTACCAAGTTTAGCTCAGTTCTGGGCATCTTTGAAATACCTATTCGAACTTGTTCCTACATAGTAACTTGTAACTTTGAATGAGAATGTGCTTGCTTACAGCAACGTGCTATATGTTCTGAATGCCCGAATTGGGATTCTGTGTCAAAACTTTGTTAGGAATTATGTGATCCTTACTAGCTGGAAGTAAGGGAGTAGGGGCATGATGTTATTTGTAGAGGTTGGACACATACCAAGTTTAGCTCAGTTCTGGGCATCTTTGAAATACCTATACAAACTTGTTCCTACATAGTAACTTGCAACTTTGAATGAGAATGTGCTTGCTTACAGCAACGTGCTATATGTTCTGAATGCCCGAATTGGGAATCTGTGTCAAAACTTTGTTAGGAATTATGTGATCCTTACTAGCTGGAAGTAAGGGAGATGGGGCATGAAGTTATTTCTAGGAGTTGGAGACATACCAAGTTTAGCTCTTTTCTGGGCATGTTTGAAATACCTACACAAACTTGTTCCTACATAGTAACTTGCAACTTTGAATGAGCATGTGCTTGCTTACAGCAACGTGCTATATGTTCTGAATGCCCGAATTGGGAATCTGTGTCAAAACTTTGTTAGGAATTATGTGATCCTTACTAGCTGGAAGTAAGGGAGTTGGGGCATGATGTTATTTCTAGAGGTTTGACACATACCAAGTTTAGCTCAGTTCTGGGCATCTTTGAAATACCTATACAAACTTGTTCCTACATAGTAACTTGCAACTTTGAATGAGAATGTGCTTGCTTACAGCAACGTGCTATATGTTCTGAATGCCCGAATTGGGAATCTGTGTCAAAACTTTGTTAGGAATTATGTGATCCTTACTAGCTGGAAGTAAGGGAGATGGGGCATGAAGTTATTTCTAGGAGTTGGAGACATACCAAGTTTAGCTCTTTTCTGGGCATGTTTGAAATACCTACACAAACTTGTTCCTACATAGTAACTTGCAACTTTGAATGAGAATGTGCTTGCTTACATCAACGTGCTACATTTTCTGAATGCCCGATTTGGGATTCTGTGTCAAAACTTTGTTAGACATTATGTGATCCTTACTACCTGGAAGTAAGGGAGATGGGGCATGAAGTTATTTCTAGGAGTTGGAGACATACAACGTTTAGCTCAGTTCTGGGCATCTTTGAAATACCTATACAAACTTGTTCCTACATAGTAACTTGCAACTTTGAATGAGAATGTGCTTGCTTACAGCAACGTGCTACATGTTCTGAATGCCCGAATTGGGAATCTGTGTCAAAACTTTGTTAGGAATTATGTGATCCTTACTAGCTGGAAGAAAGGGAGATGGGGCATGAAGTTATTTCTACGAGTTGGACACATACCAAGTTTAGCTCAGTTCTGGGCATCTTTGAAATACCTATACAAACTTGTTCCTGCATATTAACTTGCAACTTTGAATGAGAATATGCTTGCTTACAGTAACGTGCTATATGTTCTGAATTTCCGAATTGGGAATCTGTGTCAAAACTTTGTTAGGAATTATGTGATCCTTACTAGCTGGAATTAAGGGAGATGGGGCATGAAGTTATTTCTAGGAGTTGGACACATACCAAGTTTAGCTCAGTTCTGGGCACTCTTTGAAATACCTTTACAAACTTGTTCCTACATAGTAACTTGCAACTTTGAATGAGAATGTGCTTGCTTACAGCAACGTGCTATATGTTCTGAATGCCCGAATTGGGAATCTGTGTCAAAACATTGTTAGGAATTATGTGATTCTTACTAGCTGGAAGTAAGGGAGATGGGGCATGAAGTTATTTCTAGGAGTTGGACACATACCAAGTTTAGCTCAGTTCTGGGCATCTTTGAAATACCTATACAAACTTGTTCCTACATAGTAACTTGCAACTTTGAATGAGAATGTGCTTGCTTACAGCAACGTGCTATATGTTCTGAATGCCCGAAGTGGGAATCTATGTCAAAACTTTGTTAGGAATTATGTGATCCTTACTAGCTGGAAGTAAGGGTGATGGGGCATGAAGTTATTTCTAGGAGTTGATGACATACCAAGTTTAGCTCAGTTCTGGGCATCTTTGAAATACCTTTACAAACTTGTTCCTACATAGTAACTTGCAACTTTGAATGAGAATGTGCTTGCTTACAGCAACGTGCTATATGTTCTGAATGCCCGAATTGGGAATCTGTGTCAAAACTTTGTTAGGAATTATGTGATCCTTACTAGCTGGAAGTAAGGGAGATGGGGCATGAAGTTATTTCTAGGAGTTGGAGACATACAACATTTAGCTCAGTTCTGGGCATCTTTGAAATACCTATACAAACTTGTTCCTACATAGTAACTTGCAACTTTGAATTGAATGTGCTTGCCTACAGCAACGTGGTATATGTTCTGAATGCCCGAATTGGGAATCTGTGTCAAAACTTTGTTAGGAATTATGTGATCCTTACTGGATGGAAGTAAGGGACTTGGGGCATGAAGTTATTTCTAGAGGTTGGACACATACCAAGTTTAGCTCAGTTCTGGAAATCTTTGAAATACCTATACAAACTTGTTCCTACATAGTAACTTGCAACTTTGAATGAGAATGTGCTTGCTTACAGAAACGTGCTATATGTTCTGAATGCCCGAATTGGGAATCTGTGTCAAAACTTTGTTAGGAATTATGTGATCCTTACTAGCTGGAAGTAAGGGAGTTGGGGCATGAAGTTATTTCTAGAGGTAGGACACATACCAAGTTTAGCTCAGTTCTGGGCATCTTTGAAATACCTATACAAACTTGTTCCTACATAGAAACTTGCAACTTTGAATGAGAATGTGCTTGCTTACAGCAACGTGCTATATGTTCTGAATGCCCGATTTGGGAATCTGTGTCAAAACTTTGTTAGGAATTATGTGATCCTTACTAGCTGAAAGTAAGGGAGATGGGGCATGAAGTTATTTCTAGGAGTTGGAGACATACCAAGTTTAGCTCTTTTCTGGGCATGTTTGAAATACCTACACAAGCTTGTTCCTACATAGTAACTTGCAACTTTGAATGAGAATGTGCTTGCTTACAGCAACGTGCTATATGTTCTGAATGCCCGAATTGGGAATCTGTGTCAAAACTTTGTTAGGAATTATGTGATCCTTACTAGCTGGAAGTAAGGGAGTTGGGGCATGATGTTATTTCTAGAGGTTGGACACATACCAAGTTTAGCTCAGTTCTGGGCATCTTTGAAATACCTATACAAACTTGTTCCTACATAGTAACTTGCAACTTTGAATGAGAATGTGCTTTCTTACAGCAGCGTGCTATATGTTCTGAATTCCCGAATTGGGAATCTGTGTCAAAACTTTGTTAGGAATTATGTGATCCTTACTAGCTGGAATTAAGGGAGATGGGGCATGAAGTTATTTCTAGGAGTTGGACACATACCAAGTTTAGCTCAGTTCTGGGCATCTTTGAAATACCTATACAAACTTGTTCCTACATAGTAACTTGCAACTTTGAATGAGAATGTGCTTGCTTACAGCAACGTGCTATATGTTCTGAATGCCCGAATTGGGAATCTGTGTCAAAACTTTGTTAGAAATTATGTGATCCTTACTAGCTGGAATTAAGGGAGATGGGGCATGAAGTTATTTCTTGGAGTTGGACACATACCAAGTTTAGCTCAGTTCTGGGCATCTTTGAAATACCTATACAAACTTGTTCCTACATAGTAACTTGCAACTTTGAATGAGAATGTGCTTGCTTACAGCAACGTGCTATATGTTCTGAATGCCCGAATTGGGAATCTGTGTCAAAACTTTGTTAGGAATTATGAGATCCTTACTAGCTGGAAGTAAGGGTGATGGGGCATGAAGTTATTTCTAGGAGTTGATGACATACCAAGTTTAGCTCAGTTCTGGGCATCTTTGAAATACCTTTACAAACTTGTTCCTACATAGTAACTTGCAACTTTGAATGAGAATGTGCTTGCTTACAGCAACGTGCTATATGTTCTGAATGCCCGAATTTGGAATTTGTGTCAAAACTTTGTTAGAAATTATGTGATCCTTACTAGATGGAAGTAAGGGAGATGGGGCATGAAGTTATTTCTAGGAGTTGGAGACATACAACATTTAGCTCAGTTCTGGGCATCTTTGAAATACCTATACAAACTTGTTCCTACATAGTATCTTGCAACTTTGAATTGAATGTGCTTGCTTACAGCAACGTGCTACATGTTCTGAATGCCCGAATTGGGAATCTGTGTCAAAACTTTGTTAGGAATTATGTGATCGTTTCTAGCTGGAAGTAAGGGAGTTGGGGCATGAAGGTATTTCTAGGAGTTGGATACATACCAAGTTTAGCACAGTTCTGGGCATCTTTGAAATACCTATACAAACTTGTTCCTTCATAGTAACTTGCAACTTTGAATGAGAATGTGCTTGCTTACAGCAACGTGCTATATGTTCTGAATGCCCGAATTGGGAATCTGTGTCAAAACTTTGTTAGGAATTATGTGATCCTTACTAGCTGGAAGTAAGTGAGTGGGGCATGAAGTTATTTCTAGGAGTTGGACACATACCAAGTTTAGCTCAGTTCTGGGCATCTTTAAAATACCTATAGAAAATTGTTCCTACATAGTAACTTGCAACTTTGAATGAGAATGTGCTTGCTTACATCAACGTGTTACATGTTCTGAATGCCCGAATTGGGAATCTGTGTCAAAACTTTGTTAGAAATTATGTGATCCTTACTAGCTGGAAGTAAGGGAGATGGGACATGAAGTTATTTCTAGGAGTTGGAGACATACAACGTTTAGCTCAGTTCTGGGCATCTTTGAAATACCTATACAAACTTGTTCCTACATAGTAACTTGCAACTTTGAATGAGAATGTGCTTTCATACAGCAACGTGCTACATGTTCTGAATGCCCGAATTGGGAATCTGTGTCAAAGCTTTGTTAGAAATTATGTGATCCTTACTAGCTGGAAGTAAGTGAGAGGGGGCATGAAGTTATTTCTAGGATTTGGAGACATACAACGTTTAGCTCAGTTCTGGGCATCTTTGAAATACCTATACAAACTTGTTCCTACATAGTAACTTGCAACTTTGAATGAGAATGTGCTTGCTTACAGCAACGTGCTACATGTTCTGAATGCCCGAATTGGGAATCTATGTCAAAACTTTGTTAGGAGTTATGTGATCCTTACTAGCTGGAAGTAAGGGAGATGGGGCATGAAGTTATTTCTAGGAGTTGGACACATACCAATTTTAGCTCAGTTCTGGGCATCTTTGAAATACCTATACAAACTTGTTCCTACATAGTAACTTGCAACTTTGAATGAGAATGTTCTTGCTTACAGCAACGTGCTACATGTTCTGATTGCCCGAATTGGGAATCTGTGTCAAAACTTTGTTAGGAATTATGTGATCCTTACTAGCTGGAAGTAGGGGGATGGGCCATGAAGTTATTTCTAGGAGTTGGAGACATACAACGTTTAGCTCAGTTCTGGGCATCTTTGAAATACCTATACAAACTTGTTCCTACATAGTATCTTGCAACTTTGAATGAGAATGTGCTTGCTTACAGCAACGTGCTACATGTTCTGAATGCCCGAATTGGGATTCTCTGTCAAATCTTTGTTAGGAATTATGTGCTCCTTACTACCTGGAAGTAGGAGGATGGGGCATGAAGTTATTTCTAGGAGTTGGAGACATACAACGTTTAGCTCAGTTCTGGGAATCTTTGAAATACCTATACAAACTTGTTCCTACATAGTAACTTGCAACTTTGGACGAGAATGTGCTTCCTTACAGGAACGTGCTAAATGTTCTGAATGCCCGAATTGGGAATCTGTGTCAAAACTTTGTTAGGAATTATGTGATCCTTACTAGATGGAAGTAAGGGAGATGGGGCATGAAGTTATTTCTAGAGGTTGGACACATACCAAGTTTAGCTCAGTTCTGGGCATCTTTGAAATACCTATACAAACTTGTTCCTACATAGTAACTTGCAACATTGAATGAGAATGTGCTTGCATACAGCAACGTGCTACATGTTCTGAATGCCCGAATTGGGAATCTGTGTCAAAGCTTTGTTAGAAATTATGTGATCCTTACTAGCTGGAAGTAAGTGAGAGGGGGCATGAAGTTATTTCCAGGATTTGGAGACATACAACGTTTAGCTCAGTTCTGGGCATCTTTGAAATACCTATACAAACTTGTTCCTACATAGTAACTTGCAACTTTGAATGAGAATGTGCTTGCTTACAGCAACGTGCTACATGTTCTGAATGCCCGAATTGGGAATCTCTGTCAAATCTTTGTTAGGAATTTTGTGATCCTTACTAGCTGGAAGTAGGTGGATGGGGCATGAAGTTATTTCTAGGAGTTGGAGACATACAACGTTTAGCTCAGTTCTGGGAATCTTTGAAATACCTATACAAACTTGTTCCTACATAGTAACTTGCAACTTTGGACGAGAATGTGCTTGCTTACAGCAACGTGCTACATGTTCTGAATGCCCGAATTGGGAATCTGTGTCAAAATTTTGTTAGGAATTATGTGATCCTAACTAGATGGAAGTAAGAGAGATGGGGCATGAAGTTATTTCTAGGAGTCGGACACATACCAAGTTTAGCTCAGTTCTGGGCATCTTTGAAAGACCTATACTAACTTGTTCCTACATAGTAACTTGCAACTTTGAATGAGAATGTGCTTGCTTACAGCAACGTGCTACATGTTCTGAATGCCCCAATTGGGAATCTGTGTCAAAACTTTGTTAGGAATTATGTGATCCTTACTAGCTGGAAGAAAGGGAGATGGGGCATGAAGTTATTTCTACGAGTTGGACACATACCAAGTTTAGCTCAGTTCTGGGCATCTTTGAAATACCTATACAAACTTGTTCCTGCATATTAACTTGCAACTTTGAATGAGAATATGCTTGCTTACAGTAACGTGCTATATGTTCTGAATTCCCGAATTGGGAATCTGTGTCAAAACTTTGTTAGGAATTATGTGATCCTTACTAGCTGGAATTAAGGGAGATGGGGCATGAAGTTATTTCTAGGAGTTGGACACATACCAAGTTTAGCTCAGTTCTGGGCATCTTTGAAATACATTTACAAACTTGTTCCTACATAGTAACTTGCAACTTTGAATGAGAATGTGCTTGCTTACAGCAACGTGCTATATGTTCTGAATGCCCGAATTGGGAATCTGTGTCAAAACATTGTTAGGAATTATGTGATTCTTACTAGCTGGAATTAAGGGAGATGGGGCATGAAGTTATTTCTAGGAGTTGGACACATACCAAGTTTAGCTCAGTTCTGGGCATCTTTGAAATACCTATACAAACTTGTTCCTACATAGTAACTTGCACCTTTGAATGAGAATGTGCTTGCTTACAGCAACGTGCTATATGTTCTGAATGCCCGAATTGGGAATCTATGTCAAAACTTTGTTAGGAATTATGTGATCCTTACTAGCTGGAAGTAAGGGTGATGGGGCATGAAGTTATTTCTAGGAGTTGATGACATACCAAGTTTAGCTCAGTTCTGGGCATCTTTGAAATACCTTTACAAACTTGTCCCTACATAGTAACTTGCAACTTTGAATGAGAATGTGCTTGCTTACAGCAACGTGCTATATGTTCTGAATGCCCGAATTGGGAATCTGTGTCAAAACTTTGTTAGGAATTATGTGATCCTTACTAGCTGGAAGTAAGGGAGATGGGGCATGAAGTTATTTCTAGGAGTTGGAGACATACAACATTTAGCTCAGTTCTGGGCATCTTTGAAATACCTATACAAACTTGTTCCTACATAGTAACTTGCAACTTTGAATTGAATGTGCTTGCCTACAGCAACGTGGTATATGTTCTGAATGCCCGAATTGGGAATCTGTGTCAAAACTTTGTTGGAATTATGTGATCCTTACTGGCTGGAAGTAAGGGACTTGGGGCATGAAGTTATTTCTAGAGGTTGGACACATACCAAGATTAGCTCAGTTCTGGAAATCTTTGAAATACCTATACAAACTTGTTCCTACATAGTAACTTGCAACTTTGAATGAGAATGTGCTTGCTTACAGAAACGTGCTATATGTTCTGAATGCCCGAATTGGGAATCTGTGTCAAAACTTTGTTAGAAATTATGTGATCCTTACTAGATGGAAGTAAGGGAGATGGGGCATGAAGTTATTTCTAGGAGTTGGAGACCTACCAAGTTTAGCTCAGTTCTGGGCATCTTTGAAATACCTATTCGAACTTGTTCCTACATAGTAACTTGTAACTTTGAATGAGAATGTGCTTGCTTACAGCAACGTGCTATATGTTCTGAATGCCCGAATTGGGATTCTGTGTCAAAACTTTGTTAGGAATTATGTGATCCTTACTAGCTGGAAGTAAGGGAGTTGGGGCATGAAGTTATTTCTAGGAGTTCGACACATACCAAGTTTAGCTCAGTTCTGGGCATCTTTGAAAGACCTATACAAACTTGTTCCTACATAGTAACTTGCAACTTTGAATGAGAATGTGCTTGCTTACAGCAACGTGCTATATGTTCTGAATGCCCGAATTGGGAATCTGTGTCAAAACTTTGTTAGGAATTATGTGATCCTTACTAGCTGGAAGTAAGGGAGTTGGGGCATGAAGTTCTTTGTAGAGGTAGGACACATACCAAGTTTAGCTTAGTTCTGGACATCTTTGAAATACCTATACAAACTTGTTCCTACATAGTAACTTGCAACTTTGAATGAGAATGTGCTTGCTTACAGCAACGTGCTATATGTTCTGAATGCCCGAATTGGGAATCTGTGTCAAAACTTTGTTAGGAATTATGTGATCCTTACTAGCTGGAAGTAAGGGAGATGGGGCATGAAGTTATTTCTAGGAGTTGGAGACATACCAAGTTTAGCTCTTTTCTGGGCATGTTTGAAATACCTACACTACCTTGTTCCTACATAGTAACTTGCAACTTTGAATGTGAATGTGCTTGCTTACATCAACGTGCTACATTTTTTGAATGCCCGATTTGGGATTCTGTGTCAAAACTTTGTTAGAAATTATGTGATCCTTACTACCTGGAACTAAGGGAGATGGGGCATGAAGTTATTTCTAGGAGTTGGAGACATACAACGTTTAGCTCAGTTCTGGGCATCTTTGAAATACCTATACAAACTTGTTCCTACATAGTAACTTGCAACTTTGAATGAGAATGTGCTTGCTTACAGCAACGTGCTACATGTTCTGAATGCCCGAATTGGGAATCTGTGTCAAAACTTTGTTAGGAATTATGTGATCCTTACTACCTGGATGTAAGGGAGATGGGGCATGAAGTTATTTCTAGGAGTTGGAGACATACAACGTTTAGCTCAGTTCTGGGCATCTTTGAAATACCTATACAAACTTGTTCCTACATAGTAACTTGCAACTTTGAATGAGAATGTGCTTGCTTACAGCAACGTGCTACATGTTCTGAATGCCCGAATTGGAAATCTGTGTCAAAACTTTGTTAGAAATTATGTGATCCTTACTAGCTGGAAGTAAGGGAGATGGGGCATGAAGTTATTTCTACGAGGTGGAGACATACAACGTTTAGCTCAATTCTGGGCATCTTTGAAATACCTATACAAACTTGTTCCTACATAGTAACTTGCAACTTTGAATGAGCATGTGCTTGCTTACAGCAACGTGCTATATGTTCTGAATGCCCGAATTGGGAATCTGTGTCAAAACTTTGTTAGGAATTATGTGATCCTTACTAGCTGGAAGTAAGGGAGTAGGGGCATGATGTTATTTCTAGAGGTTTGACACATACCAAGTTTAGCTCAGTTCTGGGCATCTTTGAAATACCTATACAAACTTGTTCCTACATAGTAACTTGCAACTTTGAATGAGAATGTGCTTGCTTACAGCAACGTGCTATATGTTCTGAATGCCCGAATTGGGAATCTGTGTCAAAACTTTGTTAGGAATTATGTCATCCTTACTAGCTGGAAGTAAGGGAGATGGGGCATGAAGTTATTTCTAGGAGTTGGAGACATACCAAGTTTAGCTCTTTTCTGGGCATGTTTGAAATACCTACACAAACTTGTTCCTACATAGTAACTTGCAACTTTGAATGAGAATGTGCTTGCTTACATCAACGTGCTACATTTTCTGAATGCCCGATTTGGGATTCTGTGTCAAAACTTTGTTAGAAATTATGTGATCCTTACTACCTGGAAGTAAGGGAGATGGGGCATGAAGTTATTTCTAGGAGTTGGAGACATACAACGTTTAGCTCAGTTCTGGGCATCTTTGAAATACCTATACAAACTTGTTCCTACATAGTAACTTGCAACTTTGAATGAGAATGTGCTTGCTTACAGCAACGTGCTACATGTTCTGAATGCCCGAATTGGGAATCTGTGTCAAAACTTTGTTAGGAATTATGTGATCCTTACTAGCTGGAAGAAAGGGAGATGGGGCATGAAGTTATTTCTACGAGTTGGACACATACCAAGTTTAGCTCAGTTCTGGGCATCTTTGAAATACCTATACAAACTTGTTCCTGCATATTAACTTGCAACTTTGAATGAGAATATGCTTGCTTACAGTAACGTGCTATATGTTCTGAATTTCCGAATTGGGAATCTGTGTCAAAACTTTGTTAGGAATTATGTGATCCTTACTAGCTGGAATTAAGGGAGATGGGGCATGAAGTTATTTCTAGGAGTTGGACACATACCAAGTTTAGCTCAGTTCTGGGCACTCTTTGAAATACCTTTACAAACTTGTTCCTACATAGTAACTTGCAACTTTGAATGAGAATGTGCTTGCTTACAGCAACGTGCTATATGTTCTGAATGCCCGAATTGGGAATCTGTGTCAAAACATTGTTAGGAATTATGTGATTCTTACTAGCTGGAATTAAGGGAGATGGGGCATGAAGTTATTTCTAGGAGTTGGACACATACCAAGTTTAGCTCAGTTCTGGGCATCTTTGAAATACCTATACAAACTTGTTCCTACATAGTAACTTGCAACTTTGAATGAGAATGTGCTTGCTTACAGCAACGTGCTATATGTTCTGAATGCCCGAAGTGGGAATCTATGTCAAAACTTTGTTAGGAATTATGTGATCCTTACTAGCTGGAAGTAAGGGTGATGGGGCATGAAGTTATTTCTAGGAGTTGATGACATACCAAGTTTAGCTCAGTTCTGGGCATCTTTGAAATACCTTTACAAACTTGTTCCTACATAGTAACTTGCAACTTTGAATGAGAATGTGCTTGCTTACAGCAACGTGCTATATGTTCTGAATGCCCGAATTGGGAATCTGTGTCAAAACTTTGTTAGGAATTATGTGATCCTTACTAGCTGGAAGTAAGGGAGATGGGGCATGAAGTTATTTCTAGGAGTTGGAGACATACAACATTTAGCTCAGTTCTGGGCATCTTTGAAATACCTATACAAACTTGTTCCTACATAGTAACTTGCAACTTTGAATTGAATGTGCTTGCCTACAGCAACGTGGTATATGTTCTGAATGCCCGAATTGGGAATCTGTGTCAAAACTTTGTTAGGAATTATGTGATCCTTACTGGATGGAAGTAAGGGACTTGGGGCATGAAGTTATTTCTAGAGGTTGGACACATACCAAGTTTAGCTCAGTTCTGGAAATCTTTGAAATACCTATACAAACTTGTTCCTACATAGTAACTTGCAACTTTGAATGAGAATGTGCTTGCTTACAGAAACGTGCTATATGTTCTGAATGCCCGAATTGGGAATCTGTGTCAAAACTTTGTTAGGAATTATGTGATCCTTACTAGCTGGAAGTAAGGGAGTTGGGGCATGAAGTTATTTCTAGAGGTAGGACACATACCAAGTTTAGCTCAGTTCTGGGCATCTTTGAAATACCTATACAAACTTGTTCCTACATAGAAACTTGCAACTTTGAATGAGAATGTGCTTGCTTACAGCAACGTGCTATATGTTCTGAATGCCCGATTTGGGAATCTGTGTCAAAACTTTGTTAGGAATTATGTGATCCTTACTAGCTGAAAGTAAGGGAGATGGGGCATGAAGTTATTTCTAGGAGTTGGAGACATACCAAGTTTAGCTCTTTTCTGGGCATGTTTGAAATACCTACACAAGCTTGTTCCTACATAGTAACTTGCAACTTTGAATGAGAATGTGCTTGCTTACAGCAACGTGCTATATGTTCTGAATGCCCGAATTGGGAATCTGTGTCAAAACTTTGTTAGGAATTATGTGATCCTTACTAGCTGGAAGTAAGGGAGTTGGGGCATGATGTTATTTCTAGAGGTTGGACACATACCAAGTTTAGCTCAGTTCTGGGCATCTTTGAAATACCTATACAAACTTGTTCCTACATAGTAACTTGCAACTTTGAATGAGAATGTGCTTTCTTACAGCAGCGTGCTATATGTTCTGAATTCCCGAATTGGGAATCTGTGTCAAAACTTTGTTAGGAATTATGTGATCCTTACTAGCTGGAATTAAGGGAGATGGGGCATGAAGTTATTTCTAGGAGTTGGACACATACCAAGTTTAGCTCAGTTCTGGGCATCTTTGAAATACCTATACAAACTTGTTCCTACATAGTAACTTGCAACTTTGAATGAGAATGTGCTTGCTTACAGCAACGTGCTATATGTTCTGAATGCCCGAATTGGGAATCTGTGTCAAAACTTTGTTAGAAATTATGTGATCCTTACTAGCTGGAATTAAGGGAGATGGGGCATGAAGTTATTTCTTGGAGTTGGACACATACCAAGTTTAGCTCAGTTCTGGGCATCTTTGAAATACCTATACAAACTTGTTCCTACATAGTAACTTGCAACTTTGAATGAGAATGTGCTTGCTTACAGCAACGTGCTATATGTTCTGAATGCCCGAATTGGGAATCTGTGTCAAAACTTTGTTAGGAATTATGAGATCCTTACTAGCTGGAAGTAAGGGTGATGGGGCATGAAGTTATTTCTAGGAGTTGATGACATACCAAGTTTAGATCAGTTCTGGGCATCTTTGAAATACCTTTACAAACTTGTTCCTACATAGTAACTTGCAACTTTGAATGAGAATGTGCTTGCTTACAGCAACGTGCTATATGTTCTGAATGCCCGAATTTGGAATTTGTGTCAAAACTTTGTTAGAAATTATGTGATCCTTACTAGATGGAAGTAAGGGAGATGGGGCATGAAGTTATTTCTAGGAGTTGGAGACATACAACATTTAGCTCAGTTCTGGGCATCTTTGAAATACCTATACAAACTTGTTCCTACATAGTATCTTGCAACTTTGAATTGAATGTGCTTGCTTACAGCAACGTGCTACATGTTCTGAATGCCCGAATTGGGAATCTGTGTCAAAACTTTGTTAGGAATTATGTGATCGTTTCTAGCTGGAAGTAAGGGAGTTGGGGCATGAAGGTATTTCTAGGAGTTGGATACATACCAAGTTTAGCACAGTTCTGGGCATCTTTGAAATACCTATACAAACTTGTTCCTTCATAGTAACTTGCAACTTTGAATGAGAATGTGCTTGCTTACAGCAACGTGCTATATGTTCTGAATGCCCGAATTGGGAATCTGTGTCAAAACTTTGTTAGGAATTATGTGATCCTTACTAGCTGGAAGTAAGTGAGTGGGGCATGAAGTTATTTCTAGGAGTTGGACACATACCAAGTTTAGCTCAGTTCTGGGCATCTTTGAAATACCTATAGAAAATTGTTCCTACATAGTAACTTGCAACTTTGAATGAGAATGTGCTTGCTTACATCAACGTGTTACATGTTCTGAATGCCCGAATTGGGAATCTGTGTCAAAACTTTGTTAGAAATTATGTGATCCTTACAAGCTGGAAGTAAGGGAGATGGGACATGAAGTTATTTCTAGGAGTTGGAGACATACAACGTTTAGCTCAGTTCTGGGCATCTTTGAAATACCTATACAAACTTGTTCCTACATAGTAACTTGCAACTTTGAATGAGAATGTGCTTTCATACAGCAACGTGCTACATGTTCTGAATGCCCGAATTGGGAATCTGTGTCAAAGCTTTGTTAGAAATTATGTGATCCTTACTAGCTGGAAGTAAGTGAGAGGGGGCATGAAGTTATTTCTAGGATTTGGAGACATACAACGTTTAGCTCAGTTCTGGGCATCTTTGAAATACCTATACAAACTTGTTCCTACATAGTAACTTGCAACTTTGAATGAGAATGTGCTTGCTTACAGCAACGTGCTACATGTTCTGAATGCCCGAATTGGGAATCTATGTCAAAACTTTGTTAGGAGTTATGTGATCCTTACTAGCTGGAAGTAAGGGAGATGGGGCATGAAGTTATTTCTAGGAGTTGGACACATACCAAGTTTAGCTCAGTTCTGGGCATCTTTGAAATACCTATACAAACTTGTTCCTACATAGTAACTTGCAACTTTGAATGAGAATGTTCTTGCTTACAGCAACGTGCTACATGTTCTGATTGCCCGAATTGGGAATCTGTGTCAAAACTTTGTTAGGAATTATGTGATCCTTACTAGCTGGAAGTAGGGGGATGGGCCATGAAGTTATTTCTAGGAGTTGGAGACATACAACGTTTAGCTCAGTTCTGGGCATCTTTGAAATACCTATACAAACTTGTTCCTACATAGTATCTTGCAACTTTGAATGAGAATGTGCTTGCTTACAGCAACGTGCTACATGTTCTGAATGCCCGAATTGGGATTCTCTGTCAAATCTTTGTTAGGAATTATGTGCTCCTTACTACCTGGAAGTAGGAGGATGGGGCATGAAGTTATTTCTAGGAGTTGGAGACATACAACGTTTAGCTCAGTTCTGGGAATCTTTGAAATACCTATACAAACTTGTTCCTACATAGTAACTTGCAACTTTGGACGAGAATGTGCTTCCTTACAGGAACGTGCTAAATGTTCTGAATGCCCGAATTGGGAATCTGTGTCAAAACTTTGTTAGGAATTATGTGATCCTTACTAGATGGAAGTAAGGGAGATGGGGCATGAAGTTATTTCTAGAGGTTGGACACATACCAAGTTTAGCTCAGTTCTGGGCATCTTTGAAATACCTATACAAACTTGTTCCTACATAGTAACTTGCAACTTTGAATGAGAATGTGCTTGCATACAGCAACGTGCTACATGTTCTGAATGCCCGAATTGGGAATCTGTGTCAAAGCTTTGTTAGAAATTATGTGATCCTTACTAGCTGGAAGTAAGTGAGAGGGGGCATGAAGTTATTTCCAGGATTTGGAGACATACAACGTTTAGCTCAGTTCTGGGCATCTTTGAAATACCTATACAAACTTGTTCCTACATAGTAACTTGCAACTTTGAATGAGAATGTGCTTGCTTACAGCAACGTGCTACATGTTCTGATTGCCCGAATTGGGAATCTATGTCAAAACTTTGTTAGGAATTATGTGATCCTTACTAGCTGGAAGTAAGGGAGATGGGGCATGAAGTTATTTCTAGGAGTTGGACACATACAAAGTTTAGCTCAGTTCTGGGCATCTTTGAAATACCTATACAAACTTGTTCCTACATAGTAACTTGCAACTTTGAATGAGAATGTGCTTGCTTACAGCAACGTGCTACATGTTCTGATTGACCGAATTGGGAATCTGTGTCAAAACTTTGTTAGGAATTATGTGATCCTTACTAGCTGGAAGTAGGGGGATGGGACATGAAGTTATTTCTAGGAGTTGGAGACATACAACGTTTAGCTCAGTTCAGGGCATCTTTGAAATACCTATACAAACTTGTTCCTACATAGTAACTTGCAACTTTGAATGAGAATGTGCTTGCTTACAGCAACGTGCTACATGTTCTGAATGCCCGAATTGGGAATCTCTGTCAAATCTTTGTTAGGAATTTTGTGATCCTTACTAGCTGGAAGTAGGTGGATGGCGCATGAAGTTATTTCTAGGAGTTGGAGACATACAACGTTTAGCTCAGTTCTGGGAATCTTTGAAATACCTATACAAACTTGTTCCTACATAGTAACTTGCAACTTTGGACGAGAATGTGCTTGCTTACAGCAACGTGCTACATGTTCTGAATGCCCGAATTGGGAATCTGTGTCAAAATTTTGTTAGGAATTATGTGATCCTACTAGATGGAAGTAAGAGAGATGGGGCATGAAGTTATTTCTAGGAGTCGGACACATACCAAGTTTAGCTCAGTTCTGGGCATCTTTGAAAGACCTATACAAACTTGTTCCTACATAGTAACTTGCAACTTTGAATGAGAATGTGCTTGCTTACAGCAACGTGCTATATGTTGTGAATGCCCGAATTGGGAATCTGTGTCAAAACTTTGTTAGGAATTATGTGATCCTTACTAGCTGGAAGTAAGGGAGATGGGGCATGAAGTTATTTCTAGGAGTTGGACACATACCAAGTTTAGCTCAGTTCTGGGCATCTTTGAAAGACCTATACAAACTTGTTCCTACATAGTAACTGGCAACTTTGAATGAGAATGTGCTTGCTTACAGCAACGTGCTATATGTTCTGAATGCCCGAATTGGGAATCTGTGTCAAAACTTTGTTAGAAATTATGTGATCCTTACTAGATGTAAGTAAGGGAGATGGGGCATGAAGTTATTTCTAGGAGTTGGAGACATACAACATTTAGCTCAGTTCTGGGCATCTTTGAAATACCTATACAAACTTGTTCCTACATAGTATCTTGCAACTTTGAATTGAATGTGCTTGCTTACAGCAACGTGCTACATGATCTGAATGCCCGAATTGGGAATCTGTGTCAAAACTTTGTTAGGAATTATGTGATCGTTACTAGCTGGAAGTAAGGGAGTTGGGGCATAAAGGTATTTCTAGGAGTTGGATACATACCAAGTTTAGCACAGTTCTCGGCATCTTTGAAATACCTATACAAACTTGTTCCTTCATAGTAACTTGCAACTTTGAATGAGAATGTGCTTGCTTACAGCAACGTGCTATATGTTCTGAATGCCCGAATTGGGAATCTGTGTCAAAACTTTGTTAGGAATTATGTGATCCTTACTAGCTGGAAGTAAGGGAGTGGGGCATGAAGTTATTTCTAGGAGTTGGACACATACCAAGTTTAGCTCAGTTCTGGGCATCTTTGAAATACCTATACAAAATTGTTCCTACATAGTAACTTGCAACTTTGAATGAGAATGTGCTTGCTTACATCAACGTGTTACATGTTCTGAATGCCCGAATTGGGAATCTGTGTCAAAACTTTGTTAGAAATTATGTGATCCTTACTAGCTGGAAGTAAGGGAGATGGGAAATGAAGTTATTTCTAGGAGTTGGAGACATACAACGTTTAGCTCAGTTCTGGGCATCTTTGAAATACCTATACAAACTTGTTCCTACATAGTAACTTGCAACTTTGGACGAGAATGTGCTTCCTTACAGGAACGTGCTAAATGTTCTGAATGCCCGAATTGGGAATCTGTGTCAAAACTTTGTTAGGAATTATGTGATCCTTACTAGATGGAAGTAAGGGAGATGGGGCATGAAGTTATTTCTAGAGGTTGGACACATACCAAGTTTAGCTCAGTTCTGGGCATCTTTGAAATACCTATACAAACTTGTTCCTACATAGTAACTTGCAACTTTGAATGAGAATGTGCTTGCATACAGCAACGTGCTACATGTTCTGAATGCCCGAATTGGGAATCTGTGTCAAAGCTTTGTTAGAAATTATGTGATCCTTACTAGCTGGAAGTAAATGAGAGGGGGCATGAAGTTATTTCCAGGATTTGGAGACATACAACGTTTAGCTCAGTTCTGGGCATCTTTGAAATACCTATACAAACTTGTTCCTACATAGTAACTTGCAACTTTGAATGAGAATGTGCTTGCTTACAGCAACGTGCTACATGTTCTGAATGCCCGAATTGGGAATCTCTGTCAAATCTTTGTTAGGAATTTTGTGATCCTTACTAGCTGGAAGTAGGTGGATGGGGCATGAAGTTATTTCTAGGAGTTGGAGACATACAACGTTTAGCTCAGTTCTGGGAATCTTTGAAATACCTATACAAACTTGTTCCTACATAGTAACTTGCAACTTTGGACGAGAATGTGCTTGCTTACAGCAACGTGCTACATGTTCTGAATGCCCGAATTGGGAATCTGTGTCAAAACTTTGTTAGGAATTATGTGATCCTTACTAGATGGAAGTAAGAGAGATGGGGCATGAAGTTATTTCTAGGAGTCGGACACATACCAAGTTTAGCTCAGTTCTGGGCATCTTTGAAAGACCTATACAAACTTGTTCCTACATAGTAACTTGCAACTTTGAATGAGAATGTGCTTGCTTACAGCAATGTGCTATATGTTGTGAATGCCCGAATTGGGAATCTGTGTCAAAACTTTGTTAGGAATTATGTGATCCTTACTAGCTGGAAGTAAGGGAGATGGGGCATGAAGTTATTTCTAGGAGTTGGACACATACCAAGTTTAGCTCAGTTCTGGGCATCTTTGAAAGACCTATACAAACTTGTTCCTACATAGTAACTGGCAACTTTGAATGAGAATGTGCTTGCTTACAGCAACGTGCTATATGTTCTCAATGCCCGAATTGGGAATCTGTGTCAAAACTTTCTTAGGAATTATGTGATCCTTACTAGCTGGAAGTAAGGGAGATGGGCCATGAAGTTATTTCTAGGAGTTGGACTCATACCAAGTTTAGCTCAGTTCTGGGCATCTTTGAAATACCTATACAAACTTGTTCCTACATAGTAACTTGCAACTTTGAATGAGAATGTGCTTGCTTACAGCAACGTGCTATATGTTCTGAATGCCCGAATTGGGAATCTGTGTCAAAACTTTGTTAGAAATTATGTGATCCTTACTAGCTGGAATTAAGGGAAATGGGGCATGAAGTTATTTCTTGGAGTTGGACACATACCAAGTTTAGCTCAGTTCTGGGCATCTTTGAAATACCTATACAAACTTGTTCCTACATAGTAACTTGCAACTTTGAATGAGAATGTGCTTGCTTACAGCAACGTGCTATATGTTCTGAATGCCCGAATTGGGAATCTGTGTCAAAACTTTGTTAGGAATTATGTGATCCTTACTAGCTGGAAGTAAGGGTGATGGGGCATGAAGTTATTTCTAGGAGTTGATGACATACCAAGTTTAGCTCAGTTCTGGGCATCTTTGAAATACCTTTACAAACTTGTTCCTACATAGTAACTTGCAACTTTGAATGAGAATGTGCTTGCTTACAGCAACGTGCTATATGTTCTGAATGCCCGAATTTGGAATTTGTGTCAAAACTTTGTTAGAAATTATGTGATCCTTACTAGATGGAAGTAAGGGAGATGGGGCATGAAGTTATTTCTAGGAGTTGGAGACATACAACATTTAGCTCAGTTCTGGGCATCTTTGAAAGACCTATACAAACTTGTTCCTACATAGTATCTTGCAACTTTGAATTGAATGTGCTTGCTTACAGCAACGTGCTACATGTTCTGAATGCCCGAATTGGGAATCTGTGTCAAAACTTTGTTAGGAATTATGTGATCGTTTCTAGCTGGAAGTAAGGGAGTTGGGGCATGAAGGTATTTCTAGGAGTTGGATACATACCAAGTTTAGCACAGTTCTGGGCATCCTTGAAATACCTATACAAACTTGTTCCTTCATAGTAACTTGCAACTTTGAATGAGAATGTGCTTGCTTACAGCAACGTGCTATATGTTCTGAATGCCCGAATTGGGAATCTGTGTCAAAACTTTGTTAGGAATTATGTGATCCTTACTAGCTGGAAGTAAGTGAGTGGGGCATGAAGTTATTTCTAGGAGTTGGACACATACCAAGTTTAGCTCAGTTCTGGGCATCTTTGAAATACCTATAGAAAATTGTTCCTACATAGTAACTTGCAACTTTGAATGAGAATGTGCTTGCTTACATCAACGTGTTACATGTTCTGAATGCCCGAATTGGGAATCTGTGTCAAAACTTTGTTAGAAATTATGTGATCCTTACTAGCTGGAAGTAAGGGAGATGGGACATGAAGTTATTTCTAGGAGTTGGAGACATACAACGTTTAGCTCAGTTCTGGGCATCTTTGAAATACCTATACAAACTTGTTCCTACATAGTAACTTGCAACTTTGAATGAGAATGTGCTTTCATACAGCAACGTGCTACATGTTCTGAATGCCCGAATTGGGAATCTGTGTCAAAGCTTTGTTAGAAATTATGTGATCCTTACTAGCTGGAAGTAAGTGAGAGGGGGCATGAAGTTATTTCTAGGATTTGGAGACATACAACGTTTAGCTCAGTTCTGGGCATCTTTGAAATACCTATACAAACTTGTTCCTACATAGTAACTTGCAACTTTGAATGAGAATGTGCTTGCTTACAGCAACGTGCTACATGTTCTGAATGCCCGAATTGGGAATCTATGTCAAAACTTTGTTAGGAGTTATGTGATCCTTACTAGCTGGAAGTAAGGGAGATGGGGCATGAAGTTATTTCTAGGAGTTGGACACATACCAAGTTTAGCTCAGTTCTGGGCATCTTTGAAATACCTATACAAACTTGTTCCTACATAGTAACTTGCAACTTTGAATGAGAATGTTCTTGCTTACAGCAACGTGCTACATGTTCTGATTGCCCGAATTGGGAATCTGTGTCAAAACTTTGTTAGGAATTATGTGATCCTTACTAGCTGGAAGTAGGGGGATGGGCCATGAAGTTATTTCTAGGAGTTGGAGACATACAACGTTTAGCTCAGTTCTGGGCATCTTTGAAATACCTATACAAACTTGTTCCTACATAGTATCTTGCAACTTTGAATGAGAATGTGCTTGCTTACAGCAACGTGCTACATGTTCTGAATGCCCGAATTGGGATTCTCTGTCAAATCTTTGTTAGGAATTATGTGCTCCTTACTACCTGGAAGTAGGAGGATGGGGCATGAAGTTATTTCTAGGAGTTGGAGACATACAACGTTTAGCTCAGTTCTGGGAATCTTTGAAATACCTATACAAACTTGTTCCTACATAGTAACTTGCAACTTTGGACGAGAATGTGCTTCCTTACAGGAACGTGCTAAATGTTCTGAATGCCCGAATTGGGAATCTGTGTCAAAACTTTGTTAGGAATTATGTGATCCTTACTAGATGGAAGTAAGGGAGATGGGGCATGAAGTTATTTCTAGAGGTTGGACACATACCAAGTTTAGCTCAGTTCTGGGCATCTTTGAAATACCTATACAAACTTGTTCCTACATAGTAACTTGCAACTTTGAATGAGAATGTGCTTGCATACAGCAACGTGCTACATGTTCTGAATGCCCGAATTGGGAATCTGTGTCAAAGCTTTGTTAGAAATTATGTGATCCTTACTAGCTGGAAGTAAGTGAGAGGGGGCATGAAGTTATTTCCAGGATTTGGAGACATACAACGTTTAGCTCAGTTCTGGGCATCTTTGAAATACCTATACAAACTTGTTCCTACATAGTAACTTGCAACTTTGAATGAGAATGTGCTTGCTTACAGCAACGTGCTACATGTTCTGATTGCCCGAATTGGGAATCTATGTCAAAACTTTGTTAGGAATTATGTGATCCTTACTAGCTGGAAGTAAGGGAGATGGGGCATGAAGTTATTTCTTGGAGTTGGACACATACCAAGTTTAGCTCAGTTCTGGGCATCTTTGAAATACCTATACAAACTTGTTCCTACATAGTAACTTGCAACTTTGAATGAGAATGTGCTTGCTTACAGCAACGTGCTATATGTTCTGAATGCCCGAATTGGGAATCTGTGTCAAAACTTTGTTAGGAATTATGTGATCCTTACTAGCTGGAAGTAAGGGTGATGGGGCATGAAGTTATTTCTAGGAGTTGATGACATACCAAGTTTAGCTCAGTTCTGGGCATCTTTGAAATACCTTTACAAACTTGTTCCTACATAGTAACTTGCAACTTTGAATGAGAATGTGCTTGCTTACAGCAACGTGCTATATGTTCTGAATGCCCGAATTTGGAATTTGTGTCAAAACTTTGTTAGAAATTATGTGATCCTTACTAGATGGAAGTAAGGGAGATGGGGCATGAAGTTATTTCTAGGAGTTGGAGACATACAACATTTAGCTCAGTTCTGGGCATCTTTGAAAGACCTATACAAACTTGTTCCTACATAGTATCTTGCAACTTTGAATTGAATGTGCTTGCTTACAGCAACGTGCTACATGTTCTGAATGCCCGAATTGGGAATCTGTGTCAAAACTTTGTTAGGAATTATGTGATCGTTTCTAGCTGGAAGTAAGGGAGTTGGGGCATGAAGGTATTTCTAGGAGTTGGATACATACCAAGTTTAGCACAGTTCTGGGCATCCTTGAAATACCTATACAAACTTGTTCCTTCATAGTAACTTGCAACTTTGAATGAGAATGTGCTTGCTTACAGCAACGTGCTATATGTTCTGAATGCCCGAATTGGGAATCTGTGTCAAAACTTTGTTAGGAATTATGTGATCCTTACTAGCTGGAAGTAAGTGAGTGGGGCATGAAGTTATTTCTAGGAGTTGGACACATACCAAGTTTAGCTCAGTTCTGGGCATCTTTGAAATACCTATAGAAAATTGTTCCTACATAGTAACTTGCAACTTTGAATGAGAATGTGCTTGCTTACATCAACGTGTTACATGTTCTGAATGCCCGAATTGGGAATCTGTGTCAAAACTTTGTTAGAAATTATGTGATCCTTACTAGCTGGAAGTAAGGGAGATGGGACATGAAGTTATTTCTAGGAGTTGGAGACATACAACGTTTAGCTCAGTTCTGGGCATCTTTGAAATACCTATACAAACTTGTTCCTACATAGTAACTTGCAACTTTGAATGAGAATGTGCTTTCATACAGCAACGTGCTACATGTTCTGAATGCCCGAATTGGGAATCTGTGTCAAAGCTTTGTTAGAAATTATGTGATCCTTACTAGCTGGAAGTAAGTGAGAGGGGGCATGAAGTTATTTCTAGGATTTGGAGACATACAACGTTTAGCTCAGTTCTGGGCATCTTTGAAATACCTATACAAACTTGTTCCTACATAGTAACTTGCAACTTTGAATGAGAATGTGCTTGCTTACAGCAACGTGCTACATGTTCTGAATGCCCGAATTGGGAATCTATGTCAAAACTTTGTTAGGAGTTATGTGATCCTTACTAGCTGGAAGTAAGGGAGATGGGGCATGAAGTTATTTCTAGGAGTTGGACACATACCAAGTTTAGCTCAGTTCTGGGCATCTTTGAAATACCTATACAAACTTGTTCCTACATAGTAACTTGCAACTTTGAATGAGAATGTTCTTGCTTACAGCAACGTGCTACATGTTCTGATTGCCCGAATTGGGAATCTGTGTCAAAACTTTGTTAGGAATTATGTGATCCTTACTAGCTGGAAGTAGGGGGATGGGCCATGAAGTTATTTCTAGGAGTTGGAGACATACAACGTTTAGCTCAGTTCTGGGCATCTTTGAAATACCTATACAAACTTGTTCCTACATAGTATCTTGCAACTTTGAATGAGAATGTGCTTGCTTACAGCAACGTGCTACATGTTCTGAATGCCCGAATTGGGATTCTCTGTCAAATCTTTGTTAGGAATTATGTGCTCCTTACTACCTGGAAGTAGGAGGATGGGGCATGAAGTTATTTCTAGGAGTTGGAGACATACAACGTTTAGCTCAGTTCTGGGAATCTTTGAAATACCTATACAAACTTGTTCCTACATAGTAACTTGCAACTTTGGACGAGAATGTGCTTCCTTACAGGAACGTGCTAAATGTTCTGAATGCCCGAATTGGGAATCTGTGTCAAAACTTTGTTAGGAATTATGTGATCCTTACTAGATGGAAGTAAGGGAGATGGGGCATGAAGTTATTTCTAGAGGTTGGACACATACCAAGTTTAGCTCAGTTCTGGGCATCTTTGAAATACCTATACAAACTTGTTCCTACATAGTAACTTGCAACTTTGAATGAGAATGTGCTTGCATACAGCAACGTGCTACATGTTCTGAATGCCCGAATTGGGAATCTGTGTCAAAGCTTTGTTAGAAATTATGTGATCCTTACTAGCTGGAAGTAAGTGAGAGGGGGCATGAAGTTATTTCCAGGATTTGGAGACATACAACGTTTAGCTCAGTTCTGGGCATCTTTGAAATACCTATACAAACTTGTTCCTACATAGTAACTTGCAACTTTGAATGAGAATGTGCTTGCTTACAGCAACGTGCTACATGTTCTGATTGCCCGAATTGGGAATCTATGTCAAAACTTTGTTAGGAATTATGTGATCCTTACTAGCTGGAAGTAAGGGAGATGGGGCATGAAGTTATTTCTAGGAGTTGGACACATACAAAGTTTAGCTCAGTTCTGGGCATCTTTGAAATACCTATACAAACTTGTTCCTACATAGTAACTTGCAACTTTGAATGAGAATGTGCTTGCTTACAGCAACGTGCTACATGTTCTGATTGCCCGAATTGGGAATCTGTGTCAAAACTTTGTTAGGAATTATGTGATCCTTACTAGCTGGAAGTAGGGGGATGGGACATGAAGTTATTTCTAGGAGTTGGAGACATACAACGTTTAGCTCAGTTCAGGGCATCTTTGAAATACCTATACAAACTTGTTCCTACATAGTAACTTGCAACTTTGAATGAGAATGTGCTTGCTTACAGCAACGTGCTACATGTTCTGAATGCCCGAATTGGGAATCTCTGTCAAATCTTTGTTAGGAATTTTGTGATCCTTACTAGCTGGAAGTAGGTGGATGGGGCATGAAGTTATTTCTAGGAGTTGGAGACATACAACGTTTAGCTCAGTTCTGGGAATCTTTGAAATACCTATACAAACTTGTTCCTACATAGTAACTTGCAACTTTGGACGAGAATGTGCTTGCTTACAGCAACGTGCTACATGTTCTGAATGCCCGAATTGGGAATCTGTGTCAAAATTTTGTTAGGAATTATGTGATCCTTACTAGATGGAAGTAAGAGAGATGGGGCATGAAGTTATTTCTAGGAGTCGGACACATACCAAGTTTAGCTCAGTTCTGGGCATCTTTGAAAGACCTATACAAACTTGTTCCTACATAGTAACTTGCAACTTTGAATGAGAATGTGCTTGCTTACAGCAACTTGCTATATGTTGTGAATGCCCGAATTGGGAATCTGTGTCAAAACTTTGTTAGGAATTATGTGATCCTTACTAGCTGGAAGTAAGGGAGATGGGGCATGAAGTTATTTCTAGGAGTTGGACACATACCAAGTTTAGCTCAGTTCTGGGCATCTTTGAAAGACCTATACAAACTTGTTCCTACATAGTAACTGGCAACTTTGAATGAGAATGTGCTTGCTTACAGCAACGTGCTATATGTTCTGAATGCCCGAATTGGGAATCTGTGTCAAAACTTTGTTAGAAATTATGTGATCCTTACTAGATGTAAGTAAGGGAGATGGGGCATGAAGTTATTTCTAGGAGTTGGAGACATACAACATTTAGCTCAGTTCTGGGCATCTTTGAAATACCTATACAAACTTGTTCCTACATAGTAACTTGCAACTTTGAATGAGAATGTGCTTGCATACAGCAACGTGCTACATGTTCTGAATGCCCGAATTGGGAATCTGTGTCAAAGCTTTGTTAGAAATTATGTGATCCTTACTAGCTGGAAGTAAATGAGAGGGGGCATGAAGTTATTTCCAGGATTTGGAGACATACAACGTTTAGCTCAGTTCTGGGCATCTTTGAAATACCTATACAAACTTGTTCCTACATAGTAACTTGCAACTTTGAATGAGAATGTGCTTGCTTACAGCAACGTGCTACATGTTCTGAATGCCCGAATTGGGAATCTATGTCAAAACTTTGTTAGGAATTATGTGATCCTTACTAGCTGGAAGTAAGGGAGATGGGGCATGAAGTTATTTCTAGGAGTTGGACACATACAAAGTTTAGCTCAGTTCTGGGCATCTTTGAAATACCTATACAAACTTGTTCCTACATAGTAACTTGCAACTTTGAATGAGAATGTGCTTGCTTACAGCAACGTGCTACATGTTCTGATTGACCGAATTGGGAATCTGTGTCAAAACTTTGTTAGGAATTATGTGATCCTTACTAGCTGGAAGTAGGGGGATGGGACATGAAGTTATTTCTAGGAGTTGGAGACATACAACGTTTAGCTCAGTTCAGGGCATCTTTGAAATACCTATACAAACTTGTTCCTACATAGTAACTTGCAACTTTGAATGAGAATGTGCTTGCTTACAGCAACGTGCTACATGTTCTGAATGCCCGAATTGGGAATCTCTGTCAAATCTTTGTTAGGAATTTTGTGATCCTTACTAGCTGGAAGTAGGTGGATGGGGCATGAAGTTATTTCTAGGAGTTGGAGACATACAACCTTTAGCTCAGTTCTGGGAATCTTTGAAATACCTATACAAACTTGTTCCTACATAGTAACTTGCAACTTTGGACGAGAATGTGCTTGCTTACAGCAACGTGCTACATGTTCTGAATGCCCGAATTGGGAATCTGTGTCAAAACTTTGTTAGGAATTATGTGATCCTTACTAGATGGAAGTAAGAGAGATGGGGCATGAAGTTATTTCTAGGAGTCGGACACATACCAAGTTTAACTCAGTTCTGGGCATCTTTGAAAGACCTATACAAACTTGTTCCTACATAGTAACTTGCAACTTTGAATGAGAATGTGCTTGCTTACAGCAATGTGCTATATGTTGTGAATGCCCGAATTGGGAATCTGTGTCAAAACTTTGTTAGGAATTATGTGATCCTTACTAGCTGGAAGTAAGGGAGATGGGGCATGAAGTTATTTCTAGGAGTTGGACACATACCAAGTTTAGCTCAGTTCTGGGCATCTTTGAAAGACCTATACAAACTTGTTCCTACATAGTAACTGGCAACTTTGAATGAGAATGTGCTTGCTTACAGCAACGTGCTATATGTTCTCAATGCCCGAATTGGGAATCTGTGTCAAAACTTTCTTAGGAATTATGTGATCCTTACTAGCTGGAAGTAAGGGAGATGGGCCATGAAGTTATTTCTAGGAGTTGGACTCATACCAAGTTTAGCTCAGTTCTGGGCATCTTTGAAATACCTATACAAACTTGTTCCTACATAGTAACTTGCAACTTTGAATGAGAATGTGCTTGCTTACAGCAACGTGCTATATGTTGTGAATGCCCGAATTGGGAATCTGTGTCAAAACTTTGTTAGAAATTATGTGATCCTTACTAGCTGGAATTAAGGGAAATGGGGCATGAAGTTATTTCTTGGAGTTGGACACATACCAAGTTTAGCTCAGTTCTGGGCATCTTTGAAATACCTATACAAACTTGTTCCTACATAGTAACTTGCAACTTTGAATGAGAATGTGCTTGCTTACAGCAACGTGCTATATGTTCTGAATGCCCGAATTGGGAATCTGTGTCAAAACTTTGTTAGGAATTATGTGATCCTTACTAGCTGGAAGTAAGGGTGATGGGGCATGAAGTTATTTCTAGGAGTTGATGACATACCAAGTTTAGCTCAGTTCTGGGCATCTTTGAAATACCTTTACAAACTTGTTCCTACATAGTAACTTGCAACTTTGAATGAGAATGTGCTTGCTTACAGCAACGTGCTATATGTTCTGAATGCCCGAATTTGGAATTTGTGTCAAAACTTTGTTAGAAATTATGTGATCCTTACTAGATGGAAGTAAGGGAGATGGGGCATGAAGTTATTTCTAGGAGTTGGAGACATACAACATTTAGCTCAGTTCTGGGCATCTTTGAAAGACCTATACAAACTTGTTCCTACATAGTATCTTGCAACTTTGAATTGAATGTGCTTGCTTACAGCAACGTGCTACATGTTCTGAATGCCCGAATTGGGAATCTGTGTCAAAACTTTGTTAGGAATTATGTGATCGTTACTAGCTGGAAGTAAGGGAGTTGGGGCATGAAGGTATTTCTAGGAGTTGGATACATACCAAGTTTAGCACAGTTCTGGGCATCTTTGAAATACCTATACAAACTTGTTTCTTCATAGTAACTTGCAACTTTGAATGAGAATGTGCTTGCTTACAGCAACGTGCTATATGTTCTGAATGCCCGAATTGGGAATCTGTGTCAAAACTTTGTTAGGAATTATGTGATCCTTACTAGCTGGAAGTAAGGGAGTGGGGCATGAAGTTATTTCTAGGAGTTGGACACATACCAAGTTTAGCTCAGTTCTGGGCATCTTTGAAATACCTATACAAAATTGTTCCTACATAGTAACTTGCAACTTTGAATGAGAATGTGCTTGCTTACATCAACGTGTTACATGTTCTGAATGCCCGAATTGGGAATCTGTGTCAAAACTTTGTTAGAAATTATGTGATCCTTACTAGCTGGAAGTAAGGGAGATGGGACATGAAGTTATTTCTAGGAGTTGGAGACATACAACGTTTAGCTCAGTTCTGGGCATCTTTGAAATACCTATACAAACTTGTTCCTACATAGTAACTTGCAACTTTGAATGAGAATGTGCTTTCATACAGCAACGTGCTACATGTTCTGAATGCCCGAATTGGGAATCTGTGTCAAAGCTTTGTTAGAAATTATGTGATCCTTACTAGCTGGAAGTAAGTGAGAGGGGGCATGAAGTTATTTCTAGGATTTGGAGACATACAACGTTTAGCTCAGTTCTGGGCATCTTTGAAATACCTATACAAACTTGTTCCTACATAGTAACTTGCAACTTTGAATGAGAATGTGCTTGCTTACAGCAACGTGCTACATGTTCTGAATGCCCGAATTGGGAATCTATGTCAAAACTTTGTTAGGAGTTATGTGATCCTTACTAGCTGGAAGTAAGGGAGATGGGGCATGAAGTTATTTCTAGGAGTTGGACACATACCAAGTTTAGCTCAGTTCTGGGCATCTTTGAAATACCTATACAAACTTGTTCCTACATAGTAACTTTCAACTTTGAATGAGAATGTGCTTGCTTACAGCAACGTGCTACATGTTCTGATTGCCCGAATTGGGAATCTGTGTCAAAACTTTGTTAGGAATTATGTGATCCTTACTAGCTGGAAGTAGGGGGATGGGCCATGAAGTTATTTCTAGGAGTTGGAGACATACAACGTTTAGCTCAGTTCTGGGCATCTTTGAAATACCTATACAAACTTGTTCCTACATAGTATCTTGCAACTTTGAATGAGAATGTGCTTGCTTACAGCAACGTGCTACATGTTCTGAATGCCCGAATTGGGATTCTCTGTCAAATCTTTGTTAGCAATTATGTGCTCCTTACTAGCTGGAAGTAGGAGGATGGGGCATGAAGTTATTTCTAGGAGTTGGAGACATACAACGTTTAGCTCAGTTCAGGGCATCTTTGAAATACCTATACAAACTTGTTCCTACATAGTAACTTGCAACTTTGAATGAGAATGTGCTTGCTTACAGCAACGTGCTACATGTTCTGAATGCCCGAATTGGGAATCTCTGTCAAATCTTTGTTAGGAATTTTGTGATCCTTACTAGCTGGAAGTAGGTGGATGGGGCATGAAGTTATTTCTAGGAGTTGGAGACATACAACGTTTAGCTCAGTTCTGGGAATCTTTGAAATACCTATACAAACTTGTTCCTACATAGTAACTTGCAACTTTGGACGAGAATGTGCTTGCTTACAGCAACGTGCTACATGTTCTGAATGCCCGAATTGGGAATCTGTGTCAAAACTTTGTTAGGAATTATGTGATCCTTACTAGATGGAAGTAAGAGAGATGGGGCATGAAGTTATTTCTAGGAGTCGGACACATACCAAGTTTAGCTCAGTTCTGGGCATCTTTGAAAGACCTATACAAACTTGTTCCTACATAGTAACTTGCAACTTTGAATGAGAATGTGCTTGCTTACAGCAATGTGCTATATGTTGTGAATGCCCGAATTGGGAATCTGTGTCAAAACTTTGTTAGGAATTATGTGATCCTTACTAGCTGGAAGTAAGGGAGATGGGGCATGAAGTTATTTCTAGGAGTTGGACACATACCAAGTTTAGCTCAGTTCTGGGCATCTTTGAAAGACCTATACAAACTTGTTCCTACATAGTAACTGGCAACTTTGAATGAGAATGTGCTTGCTTACAGCAACGTGCTATATGTTCTCAATGCCCGAATTGGGAATCTGTGTCAAAACTTTCTTAGGAATTATGTGATCCTTACTAGCTGGAAGTAAGGGAGATGGGCCATGAAGTTATTTCTAGGAGTTGGACTCATACCAAGTTTAGCTCAGTTCTGGGCATCTTTGAAATACCTATACAAACTTGTTCCTACATAGTAACTTGCAACTTTGAATGAGAATGTGCTTGCTTACAGCAACGTGCTATATGTTCTGAATGCCCGAATTGGGAATCTGTGTCAAAACTTTGTTAGAAATTATGTGATCCTTACTAGCTGGAATTAAGGGAAATGGGGCATGAAGTTATTTCTTGGAGTTGGACACATACCAAGTTTAGCTCAGTTCTGGGCATCTTTGAAATACCTATACAAACTTGTTCCTACATAGTAACTTGCAACTTTGAATGAGAATGTGCTTGCTTACAGCAACGTGCTATATGTTCTGAATGCCCGAATTGGGAATCTGTGTCAAAACTTTGTTAGGAATTATGTGATCCTTACTAGCTGGAAGTAAGGGTGATGGGGCATGAAGTTATTTCTAGGAGTTGATGACATACCAAGTTTAGCTCAGTTCTGGGCATCTTTGAAATACCTTTACAAACTTGTTCCTACATAGTAACTTGCAACTTTGAATGAGAATGTGCTTGCTTACAGCAACGTGCTATATGTTCTGAATGCCCGAATTTGGAATTTGTGTCAAAACTTTGTTAGAAATTATGTGATCCTTACTAGATGGAAGTAAGGGAGATGGGGCATGAAGTTATTTCTAGGAGTTGGAGACATACAACATTTAGCTCAGTTCTGGGCATCTTTGAAAGACCTATACAAACTTGTTCCTACATAGTATCTTGCAACTTTGAATTGAATGTGCTTGCTTACAGCAACGTGCTACATGTTCTGAATGCCCGAATTGGGAATCTGTGTCAAAACTTTGTTAGGAATTATGTGATCGTTACTAGCTGGAAGTAAGGGAGTTGGGGCATGAAGGTATTTCTAGGAGTTGGATACATACCAAGTTTAGCACAGTTCTGGGCATCTTTGAAATACCTATACAAACTTGTTTCTTCATAGTAACTTGCAACTTTGAATGAGAATGTGCTTGCTTACAGCAACGTGCTATATGTTCTGAATGCCCGAATTGGGAATCTGTGTCAAAACTTTGTTAGGAATTATGTGATCCTTACTAGCTGGAAGTAAGGGAGTGGGGCATGAAGTTATTTCTAGGAGTTGGACACATACCAAGTTTAGCTCAGTTCTGGGCATCTTTGAAATACCTATACAAAATTGTTCCTACATAGTAACTTGCAACTTTGAATGAGAATGTGCTTGCTTACATCAACGTGTTACATGTTCTGAATGCCCGAATTGGGAATCTGTGTCAAAACTTTGTTAGAAATTATGTGATCCTTACTAGCTGGAAGTAAGGGAGATGGGACATGAAGTTATTTCTAGGAGTTGGAGACATACAACGTTTAGCTCAGTTCTGGGCATCTTTGAAATACCTATACAAACTTGTTCCTACATAGTAACTTGCAACTTTGAATGAGAATGTGCTTTCATACAGCAACGTGCTACATGTTCTGAATGCCCGAATTGGGAATCTGTGTCAAAGCTTTGTTAGAAATTATGTGATCCTTACTAGCTGGAAGTAAGTGAGAGGGGGCATGAAGTTATTTCTAGGATTTGGAGACATACAACGTTTAGCTCAGTTCTGGGCATCTTTGAAATACCTATACAAACTTGTTCCTACATAGTAACTTGCAACTTTGAATGAGAATGTGCTTGCTTACAGCAACGTGCTACATGTTCTGAATGCCCGAATTGGGAATCTATGTCAAAACTTTGTTAGGAGTTATGTGATCCTTACTAGCTGGAAGTAAGGGAGATGGGGCATGAAGTTATTTCTAGGAGTTGGACACATACCAAGTTTAGCTCAGTTCTGGGCATCTTTGAAATACCTATACAAACTTGTTCCTACATAGTAACTTTCAACTTTGAATGAGAATGTGCTTGCTTACAGCAACGTGCTACATGTTCTGATTGCCCGAATTGGGAATCTGTGTCAAAACTTTGTTAGGAATTATGTGATCCTTACTAGCTGGAAGTAGGGGGATGGGCCATGAAGTTATTTCTAGGAGTTGGAGACATACAACGTTTAGCTCAGTTCTGGGCATCTTTGAAATACCTATACAAACTTGTTCCTACATAGTATCTTGCAACTTTGAATGAGAATGTGCTTGCTTACAGCAACGTGCTACATGTTCTGAATGCCCGAATTGGGATTCTCTGTCAAATCTTTGTTAGCAATTATGTGCTCCTTACTAGCTGGAAGTAGGAGGATGGGGCATGAAGTTATTTCTAGGAGTTGGAGACATACAACGTTTAGCTCAGTTCTGGGAATCTTTGAAATACCTATACAAACTTGTTCCTACATAGTAACTTGCAACTTTGGACGAGAATGTGCTTCCTTACAGGAACGTGCTAAATGTTCTGAATGCCCGAATTGGGAATCTGTGTCAAAACTTTGTTAGGAATTATGTGATCCTTACTAGATGGAAGTAAGGGAGATGGGGCATGAAGTTATTTCTAGAGGTTGGACACATACCAAGTTTAGCTCAGTTCTGGGCATCTTTGAAATACCTATACAAACTTGTTCCTACATAGTAACTTGCAACTTTGAATGAGAATGTGCTTGCATACAGCAACGTGCTACATGTTCTGAATGCCCGAATTGGGAATCTCTGTCAAAGCTTTGTTAGAAATTATGTGATCCTTACTAGCTGGAAGTAAGTGAGAGGGGGCATGAAGTTATTTCCAGGATTTGGAGACATACAACGTTTAGCTCAGTTCTGGGCATCTTTGAAATACCTATACAAACTTGTTCCTACATAGTAACTTGCAACTTTGAATGAGAATGTGCTTGCTTACAGCAACGTGCTACATGTTCTGAATGCCCGAATTGGGAATCTATGTCAAAACTTTGTTAGGAATTATGTGATCCTTACTAGCTGGAAGTAAGGGAGATGGGGCATGAAGTTATTTCTAGGAGTTGGACACATACAAAGTTTAGCTCAGTTCTGGGCATCTTTGAAATACCTATACAAACTTGTTCCTACATAGTAACTTGCAACTTTGAATGAGAATGTGCTTGCTTACAGCAACGTGCTACATGTTCTGATTGACCGAATTGGGAATCTGTGTCAAAACTTTGTTAGGAATTATGTGATCCTTACTAGCTGGAAGTAGGGGGATGGGACATGAAGTTATTTCTAGGAGTTGGAGACATACAACGTTTAGCTCAGTTCAGGGCATCTTTGAAATACCTATACAAACTTGTTCCTACATAGTAACTTGCAACTTTGAATGAGAATGTGCTTGCTTACAGCAACGTGCTACATGTTCTGAATGCCCGAATTGGGAATCTCTGTCAAATCTTTGTTAGGAATTTTGTTATCCTTACTAGCTGGAAGTAGGGGGATGGGCATGAAGTTATTTCTAGGAGTTGGAGACATACAACGTTTAGCTCAGTTCTAGGAATCTTTGAAATACCTATACAAACTTGTTCCTACATAGTAACTTGCAACTTTGGACGAGAATGTGCTTGCTTACAGCAACGTGCTACATGTTCTGAATGCCCGAATTGGGAATCTGTGTCAAAACTTTGTTAGGAATTATGTGATCCTTACTAGATGGAAGTAAGAGAGATGGGGCATGAAGTTATTTCTAGGAGTCGGACGCATACCAAGTTTAGCTCAGTTCTGGGCATCTTTGAAAGACCTATACAAACTTGTTCCTACATAGTAACTTGCAACTTTGAATGAGAATGTGCTTGCTTACAGCAACGTGCTATATGTTGTGAATGCCCGAATTGGGAATCTGTGTCAAAACTTTGTTAGGAATTATGTGATCCTTACTAGCTGGAAGTAAGGGAGATGGGGCATGAAGTTATTTCTAGGAGTTGGACACATACCAAGTTTAGCTCAGTTCTGGGCATCTTTGAAAGACCTATACAAACTTGTTCCTACATAGTAACTGGCAACTTTGAATGAGAATGTGCTTGCTTACAGCAACGTGCTATATGTTCTGAATGCCCGAATTGGGAATCTGTGTCAAAACTTTGTTAGGAATTATGTGATCCTTACTAGCTGAAAGTAAGGGAGTTGGGGCATGAAGTTATTTCTAGGAGTTGGACACATACCAAGGTTAGCTCAGTTCTGGGCATCTTTGAAATACCTATACAAACTTGTTCCTACATAGTAACTTGCAACTTTGAATGAGAATGTGCTTGCTTACAGCAACGTGCTATATGTTCTGAATGCCCGAAGTGGGAATCTGTGTCAAAACTTTGTTAGGAATTATGTGATCCTTATAAGCTGGAAGTAGGGGAGTTGGGGCATGAAGTTATTTCTAGAGGTTGGACACATACCAAGTTTAGCTCAGTTCTGGGCATCTTTGAAATACCTATACAAACTTGTTCCTACATATTAACTTGCAACTTTGAATGAGAATGTGCTTGCTTACAGCAACGTGCTATATGTTCTGAATGCCCGAATTGGGAATCTGTGTCAAAACATTGTTAGGAATTATGTGATCCTTACTAGCTGGAAGTAAGGGAGATGGGGCATGATGTTATTTCTAGGAGTTGGACACATACCAAGTTTAGCTCTGTTCTGGGCATCTTTGAAATACCTATACAAACTTGTTCCTACATAGTAACTTGCAACTTTGAATGACAATGTGCTTGCTTACAGAAACGTGCTATATGTTCTGAATGCCCGAATTGGGAATCTGTGTCAAAACTTTGTTAGGAATTATGTGATCCTTACTAGCTGGAAGTAAGGGAGATGGGGCATGAAGTTATTTCTAGGAGTTGGACACATACCAAGTTTAGCTCAGTTCTGGGCATCTTTGAAATACCTATACAAACTTGTTCCTACATAGTAACTTGCAACTTTGAATGAGAATGTGCTTGCTTACAGCAACGTGCTATATGTTCTCAATGCCCGAATTGGGAATCTGTGTCAAAACTTTGTTAGGAATTATGTGATCCTTACTAGCTGGAAGTAAGGGAGATGGGCCATGAAGTTATTTCTAGGAGTTGGACACATACCAAGTTTAGCTCAGTTCTGGGCATCTTTGAAATACCTATACAAACTTGTTCCTACATAGTAACTTGCAACTTTGAATGAGAATGTGCTTGCTTACAGCAACGTGCTATCTCTTCTGAATGCCCGAATTGAGAATCTGTGTCAAAACTTTGTTAGGAATTATGTGATCCTTACTAGCTGGAAGTAAGGGAGATGGGGCATGAAGTTATTTCTAGGAGTTGGAGACATACAACGTTTAGCTCAGTTCTGGGCATCTTTAAATACCTATACAAACTTGTTCCTACATAGTAACTTGCAACTTTGAATGAGAATGTGCTTGCTTACAGCAACGTGCTACATGTTCTGAATGCCCGAATTGGGAATCTGTGTCAAAACTTTTTTAGGAATTATGTGATCCTTACTAGCTGGAAGTAGGGGGATGTGGCATGAAGTTATTTCTAGGAGTTGGAGACATACAACTTTTAGCTCAGTTCTGGGCATCTTTGAAATACCTATGCAAACTTGTTCCTACATAGTAACTTGTAACTTTGAATGAGATTGTGCTTGCTTACAGCAACGTGCTCCATGTTCTGAATGCCCGAATTGGGAATCTGTGTCAAAACTTTGTCAGAAATTAGGTGATCCTTACTAGCTGGAAGTAAGGGAGATTGGGCATGAAGTTATTTCTAGGAGTTGGAGACATACAATGTTTAGCTCAGTTCTGGGGATCTTCGAAATACCTATACGAACTTGTTCCTACATAGTAACTTGCAACTTTGAATGAGAATGTGCTTGCATACAGCAACGTGCTATATGTTCTGAATGCCCGAATTGGGAATCTGTGTCAAAACTCTCTTAGGAATTATGTGATCCTTACTAGCTGGAAATAAGGGAGATGGGTCATGAAGTTATTTCTAGGAGTTGGACACATACCAAGTTTAGCTCAGTTCTGGGCATCTTTGAAATACCTATACAAACTTGTTCCTACATAGTAACTTGCAACTTTGAATGAGAATGTGCTTGCTTACAGCAACGTGCTATATGTTCTGAATGCCCGAATTGCGAATCTGTGTCAAATCTTTGTTAGGAATTATGTGATCCTTACTAGATGGAAGTAAGGGAGATGGGGCATTAAGTTATTTCTAGGAGTTGGAGACATACAACGTTTAGCTCAGTTCTGGGCATCTTTGAAATACCTATACAAACTTGTTCCTACATAGTAACTTGCAACTTTGAATGAGAATGTGCTTGCTTACAGCAACGTGCTATATGTTCTGAATGCCCGAATTGGGAATCTGTGTCAAAACTTTGTTAGGAATTATGTGATCCTTACTAGCTGGAAGTAAGGGAGATGTGGCATGAAGTTATTTCTAGGAGTTGGAGACATACAACGTTTAGCTCAGTTCTGGGCATCTTTGAAATACCTATACAAACTTGTTCCTACATAGTAACTTGCAACTTTGAATGAGAATGTGCTTGCTTACAGCAACGTGCTACATGTTCTGAATGCCCGAATTGGGAATCTGTGTCAAAACTTTGTTAGGAATTATGTGATCCTTACTAGCTGGAAGTAGGGGGATGGGGCATGAAGTTATTTCTAGGAGTTGGAGACATACAACTTTTAGCTCAGTTCTGGGCATCTTTGAAATACCTATACAAACTTGTTCCTACATAGTAACTTGCAACTTTGAATGAGAATGTGCTTGCTTACAGCAATGTGCTCCATTTTCTGAATGCCCGAATTGGGAATCTGTGTCAAAACTTTGTTAGAAATTATGTGATCCTTACCAGCTGGAAGTAAGGGAGATTGGGCATGAAGTTATTTCTAGGAGTTGGAGACATACAATGTTTAGCAAAGTTCTGGGGATCTTTGAAATACCTATACGAACTTGTTCCTACATAGTAACTTGCAACTTTGAATGAGAATGTGCTTGCATACAGCAACGTGCTATATGTTCTGAATGCCCGAATTGGGAATCTGTGTCAAAACTTTGTTAGGAATTATGTGATCCTTACTAGCTGGAGGTAGGGGAGTTGGGGCATGAAGTTATTTCTAGAGGTTGGACACATACCAAGTTGGGCTCAGTTCTGGGCATCTTTGAAATACCTTTACAAACATGTTCCTACATAGTAACTTGCAACTTTGAATGAGAATGTGCTTGCTTACAGCAACGTGCTATATGTTCTGAATGCCCGAAATGGGAAACTGTGTCAAAACTTTGTTAGGAATTATGTGATCCTTACTAGCTGGAAGTAAGGGAGATGGGGCATGAAGTTATTTCTAGGAGTTGGACACATACCAAGTTTAGCTCAGTTCTGGGCATCTTTGAAATACCTATACAAACTTGTTCCTACATAGTAACTTGCATCTTTGAATGAGAATGTGCTTGCTTACTCAACGTGCTACATTTTCTGAATGCCCGATTTGGGATTCTGTGTCAAAACTTTGTTAGAAATTATGTGATCCTTACTAGCTGGAAGTAAGGGAGATGGGGCATGAAGTTATTTCTAGGAGTTGGAGACATACGACGTTTAGCTCAGTTCTGGGCATCTTTGAAATACCTATACAAACTTGTTCCTACATAGTAACTTGCAACTTTGAATGAGAATGTGCTTGCTTACAGCAACGTGCTACATGTTCTGAATGCCCGAATTGGGAATCTGTGTCAAAACTTTGTTAAAAATTATGTGATCCTTACTAGCTGGAAGAAAGGGAGATGGGGCATGTAGTTATTTCTACGAGTTGGAGACATACAACGTTTAGCTCAGTTCTGGGCATCTTTGAAATACCTATACAAACTTGTTCCTACATAGTAACTTGCAACTTTGAATGAGAATGTGCTTGCTTACAGCAACGTGCTATATGTTCTGAATGCCCGAATTGGGAATCTGTGTCAAAACTTTGTTAGGAATTATGTGATCCTTACTAGCTGGAAGTAAGGGAGTTGGGGCATGATGTTATTTCTAGAGGTTGGACACATACCAAGTTTAGCTCAGTTCTGGGCATCTTTGAAATACCTATACAAACTTGTTCCTACATATTAACTTGCAACTTTGAATGAGAATGTGCTTGCTTACAGCAACGTGCTATATGTTCTGAATTCCCGAATTGGGAATCTGTGTCAAAACTTTGTTAGGAATTATGTGATCCTTACTAGCTGGAATTAAGGGAGATGGGGCATGAAGTTATTTCTAGGAGTTGGACACATACCAAGTTTAGCTCAGTTCTGGGCATCTTTGAAATACCTATACAAACTTGTTCCTACATAGTAACTTGCAACTTTGAATGAGAATGTGCTTGCTTACTGCAACGTGCTATATGTTCTGAATGCCCGAATTGGGAATCTGTGTCAAAACTTTGTTAGAAATTATGTGATCCTTACTAGCTGGAATTAAGGGAGATGGGGCATGAAGTTATTTCTAGGAGTTGGACACATACCAAGGTTAGCTCAGTTCTGGGCATCTTTGAAATACCTATACAAACTTGTTCCTACATAGTAACTTGCAACTTTGAATGAGAATGTGCTTGCTTACAGCAACGTGCTATATGTTCTGAATGCCCGAAGTGGGAATCTGTGTCAAAACTTTGTTAGGAATTATGTGATCCTTACAAGCTGGAAGTAGGGGAGTTGGGGCATGAAGTTATTTCTAGAGGTTGGACACATACCAAGTTTAGCTCAGTTCTGGGCATCTTTGAAATACCTATACAAACTTGTTCCTACATAGTAACTTTCAACTTTGAATGAGAATGTGCTTGCTTACAGCAACGTGCTATATGTTCTGAATGCCCGAATTTGGAATTTGTGTCAAAACTTTGTTAGAAATTATGTGATCCTTACTAGCTGGAAGTAAGGGAGATGGGGCATGAAGTTATTTCTAGGAGTTGGAGACATACAACGTTTAGCTCAGTTCTGGGCATCTTTGAAATACCTATACAAACTTGTTCCTACATAGTAACTTGCAACTTTGAATGAGAATGTGCTTGCTTACAGCAACGTGCTACATGTTCTGAATGCCCGAATTGGGAATCTGTGTCAAAACTTTTTTAGGAATTATGTGATCCTTACTAGCTGGAAGTAGGGGGATGTGGCATGAAGTTATTTCTAGGAGTTGGAGACATACAACTTTTAGCTCAGTTCTGGGCATCTTTGAAATACCTATACAAACTTGTTCCTACATAGTAACTTGCAACTTTGAATGAGATTGTGCTTGCTTACAGCAACGTGCTCCATGTTCTGAATGCCCGAATTGGGAATCTGTGTCAAAACTTTGTCAGAAATTAGGTGATCCTTACTAGCTGGAAGTAAGGGAGATGGGGCATTAAGTTATTTCTAGGAGTTGGAGACATACAACGTTTAGCTCAGTTCTGGGCATCTTTGAAATACCTATACAAACTTGTTCCTACATAGTAACTTGCAACTTTGAATGAGAATGTGCTTGCTTACAGCAACGTGCTATATGTTCTGAATGCCCGAATTGGGAATCTGTGTCAAAACTTTGTTAGGAATTATGTGATCCTTACTAGCTGGAAGTAAGGGAGATGGGGCATGAAGTTATTTCTAGGAGTTGGAGACATACAACGTTTAGCTCAGTTCTGGGCATCTTTGAAATACCTATACAAACTTGTTCCTACATAGTAACTTGCAACTTTGAATGAGAATGTGCTTGCTTACAGCAACGTGCTACATGTTCTGAATGCCCGAATTGGGAATCTGTGTCAAAACTTTGTTAGGAATTATGTGATCCTTACTAGCTGGAAGTAGGGAGATGGGGCATGAAGTTATTTCTAGGAGTTGGAGACATACAACGTTTAGCTCAGTTCTGGGCATCTTTGAAATACCTATACAAACTTGTTCCTACATAGTAACTTGCAACTTTGAATGAGAATGTGCTTGCTTACAGCAATGTGCTCCATTTTCTGAATGCCCGAATTGGGAATCTGTGTCAAAACTTTGTTAGAAATTATGTGATCCTTACCAGCTGGAAGTAAGGGAGATTGGGCATGAAGTTATTTCTAGGAGTTGGAGACATACAATGTTTAGCAAAGTTCTGGGGATCTTTGAAATACCTATACGAACTTGTTCCTACATAGTAACTTGCAACTTTGAATGAGAATGTGCTTGCATACAGCAACGTGCTATATGTTCTGAATGCCCGAATTGGGAATCTGTGTCAAAACTTTGTTAGGAATTATGTGATCCTTACTAGCTGGAGGTAGGGGAGTTGGGGCATGAAGTTATTTCTAGAGGTTGGACACATACCAAGTTGGGCTCAGTTCTGGGCATCTTTGAAATACCTTTACAAACTTGTTCCTACATAGTAACTTGCAACTTTGAATGAGAATGTGCTTGCTTACAGCAACGTGCTATATGTTCTGAATGCCCGAAATGGGAAACTGTGTCAAAACTTTGTTAGGAATTATGTGATCCTTACTAGCTGGAAGTAAGGGAGATGGGGCATGAAGTTATTTCTAGGATTTGGACACATACCAAGTTTAGCTCAGTTCTGGGCATCTTTGAAATACCTATACAAACTTGTTCCTACATAGTAACTTGCATCTTTGAATGAGAATGTGCTTGCTTACTCAACGTGCTACATTTTCTGAATGCCCGATTTGGGATTCTGTGTCAAAACTTTGTTAGAAATTATGTGATCCTTACTAGCTGGAAGTAAGGGAGATGGGGCATGAAGTTATTTCTAGGAGTTGGAGACATACGAAGTTTAGCTCAGTTCTGGGCATCTTTGAAATACCTATACAAACTTGTTCCTACATAGTAACTTGCAACTTTGAATGAGAATGTGCTTGCTTACAGCAACGTGCTACATGTTCTGAATGCCCGAATTGGGAATCTGTGTCAAAACTTTGTTAAAAATTATGTGATGCTTACTAGCTGGAAGAAAGGGAGATGGGGCATGAAGTTATTTCTACGAGTTGGAGACATACAACGTTTAGCTCAGTTCTGGGCATCTTTGAAATACCTATACAAACTTGTTCCTACATAGTAACTTGCAACTTTGAATGAGAATGTGCTTGCTTACAGCAACGTGCTATATGTTCTGAATGCCCGAATTGGGAATCTGTGTCAAAACTTTGTTAGGAATTATGTGATCCTTACTAGCTGGAAGTAAGGGAGTTGGGGCATGATGTTATTTCTAGAGGTTGGACACATACCAAGTTTAGCTCAGTTCTGGGCATCTTTGAAATACCTATACAAACTTGTTCCTACATATTAACTTGCAACTTTGAATGAGAATGTGCTTGCTTACAGCAACGTGCTATATGTTCTGAATTCCCGAATTGGGAATCTGTGTCAAAACATTGTTAGGAATTATGTGATCCTTACTAGCTGGAATTAAGGGAGATGGGGCATGAAGTTATTTCTAGGAGTTGGACACATACCAAGTTTAGCTCAGTTCTGGGCATCTTTGAAATACCTATACAAACTTGTTCCTACATAGTAACTTGCAACTTTGAATGAGAATGTGCTTGCTTACTGCAACGTGCTATATGTTCTGAATGCCCGAATTGGGAATCTGTGTCAAAACTTTGTTAGAAATTATGTGATCCTTACTAGCTGGAATTAAGGGAGATGGGGCATGAAGTTATTTCTTGGAGTTGGACACATACCAAGTTTAGCTCAGTTCTGGGCATCTTTGAAATACCTATACAAACTTGTTCCTACATAGTAACTTGCAACTTTGAATGAGAATGTGCTTGCTTACAGCAACGTGCTATATGTTCTGAATGCCCGAATTGGGAATCTGTGTCAAAACTTTGTTAGGAATTATGTGATCCTTACTAGCTGGAATTAAGGGAGATGGGGCATGAAGTTATTTCTAGGAGTTGGATACATACCAAGTTTAGCTCAGTTCTGGGCATCTTTGAAATACCTATACAAACTTGTTCCTACATAGTAACTTTCAACTTTGAATGAGAATGTGCTTGCTTACAGCAACGTGCTATATGTTCTGAATGCCCGAATTTGGAATTTGTGTCAAAACTTTGTTAGAAATTATGTGATCCTTACTAGATGGATGTAAGGGAGATGTGGCATGAAGTTATTTCTAGGAGTTGGAGACATACAACATTTAGCTCAGTTCTGGGCATCTTTGAAATACCTATACAAACTTGTTCCTAGATAGTAACTTGCAACTTTGAATTGAATGTGCTTGCTTACAGCAACGTGCTACATGTTCTGAATGCCCGAATTGGGAATCTGTGTCAAAACTTTGTTAGGATTTATGTGATCGTTACTAGCTGGAAGTAAGGGAGTTGGGGCATGAAGGTATTTCTAGGAGTTGGATACATACCAAGTTTAGCACAGTTCTGGGCATCTTTGAAATACCTATACAAACTTGTTCCTACATAGCAACTTGCAACTTGGAATGAGAATGTGCTTGCTTACAGCAACGTGCTATATGTTCTGAATGCCCGAATTGGGAATCTGTGTCAAAACTTTGTTAGGAATTATGTGATCCTTACTAGCTGGAAGTAAGGGAGTTGGGGCATGAAGTTATTTCTAGGAGTTGGACACATACCAAGTTTAGCTCAGTTCTGGGCATCTTTGAAATACCTATACAAACTTGTTCCTACATAGTAACTTGCAACTTTGAATGAGAATGTGCTTGCTTACATCAACGTGTTACATGTTCTGAATGCCCGAATTGGGAATCTGTGTCAAAACTTTGTTAGGAATTATGTGATTCTTACTAGCTGGAAGTAAGGGAGATGGGACATGATGTTATTTCTAGGAGTTGGAGACATACAACGTTTAGCTCAGTTCTGGGCATCTTTGAAATACCTATACAAACTTGTTCCTACATAGTAACTTGCAACTTTGAATGAGAATGTGCTTTCATACAGCAACGTGCTACATGTTCTGAATGCCCGAATTGGGAATCTGTGTCAAAGCTTTGTTAGAAATTATGTGATCCTTACTAGCTGGAAGTAAGTGAGAGGGGGCATGAAGTTATTTCCAGGATTTGGAGACATACAACGTTTAGCTCAGTTCTGGGCATCTTTGAAATACCTATACAAACTTGTTCCTACATAGTAACTTGCAACTTTGAATGAGAATGTGCTTGCTTACAGCAACGTGCTACATGTTCTGAATGCCCGAATTGGGAATCTATGTCAAAACTTTGTTAGGAGTTATGTGATCCTTACTAGCTGGATGTAATGGAGATGGGGCATGAAGGTATTTCTAGGAGTTGGACACATACCAAGTTTAGCTCAGTTCTGGGCATCTTTGAAATACCTATACAAACTTGTTCCTACATAGTAACGTGCAACTTTGAATGAGAATGTGCTTGCTTACAGCAACGTGCTACATGTTCTGATTGCCCGAATTGGGAATCTGTGTCAAAACTTTGTTAGGAATTATGTGATCCTTACTAGCTGGAAGTAGGGGGATGGGGCATGAAGTTATTTCTAGGAGTTGGAGACATACAACGTTTAGCTCAGTTCTGGGCATCTTTGAAATACCTATACAAACTTGTTCCTACATAGTATCTTGCATCTTTGAATGAGAATGTGCTTGCTTACAGCAACGTGCTACATGTTCTGAATGCCCGAATTGGGATTCTCTGTCAAATCTTTGTTAGGAATTATGTGATCCTTACTAGCTGGAAGTAGGGGGATGGGGCATGAAGTTATTTCTAGGAGTTGGAGACATACAACGTTTAGCTCAGTTCTGGGAATCTTTGAAATACCTATACAAACTTGTTCCTACATAGTAACTTGCAACTTTGGACGAGAATGTGCTTGCTTACAGGAACGTGCTAAATGATCTGAATGCCCGAATTGGGAATCTGTGTCAAAACTTTGTTAGGAATTATGTGATCCTTACTAGATGGAAGTAAGGGAGAAGGGCATGAAGTTATTTCTAGAGGTTGGACACATACCAAGTTTAGCTCAGTTCTGGGCATCTTTGAAATACCTATACAAACTTGTTCCTACATAGTAACTTGCAACTTTAAATGAGAATGTGCTTGCATACAGCAACGTGCTACATGTTCTGAATGCCCGAATTGGGAATCTGTGTCAAAGCTTTGTTAGAAATTATGTGATCCTTACTAGCTGGAAGTAAGTGAGAGGGGGCATGAAGTTATTTCCAGGATTTGGAGACATACAACCTTTAGCTCAGTTCTGGGCATCTTTGAAATACCTATACAAACTTGTTCCTACATAGTAACTTGCAACTTTGAATGAGAATGTGCTTGCTTACAGCAACGTGCTACATGTTCTGATTGCCCGAATTGGGAATCTGTGTCAAAACTTTGTTAGGAATTATGTGATCCTTACTAGCTGGAAGTAGGGGGATGGGACATGAAGTTATTTCTAGGAGTTGGAGACATACAACGTTTAGCTCAGTTCAGGGCATCTTTGAAATACCTATACAAACTTGTTCCTACATAGTAACTTGCAACTTTGAATGAGAATGTGCTTGCTTACAGCAACGTGCTACATGTTCTGAATGCCCGAATTGGGAATCTCTGTCAAATCTTTGTTAGGAATTTTGTGATCCTTACTAGCTGGAAGTAGGGGGATGGGGCATGAAGTTATTTCTAGGAGTTGGAGACATACAACGTTTAGCTCAGTTCTGGGAATCTTTGAAATACCTATACAAACTTGTTCCTACATAGTAACTTGCAACTTTGGACGAGAATGTGCTTGCTTACAGCAACGTGCTACATGTTCTGAATGCCCGAATTGGGAATCTGTGTCAAAACTTTGTTAGGAATTATGTGATCCTTACTAGATGGAAGTAAGGGAGATGGGGCATGAAGTTATTTCTAGGAGTTGGACACATACCAAGTTTAGCTCAGTTCTGGGCATCTTTGAAAGACCTATACAAACTTGTTCCTACATAGTAACTTGCAACTTTGAATGTGAATGTGCTTGCTTACAGCAACGTGCTATATGTTCTGAATGCCCGAATTGGGAATCTGTGTCAAAACTTTGTTAGGAATTATGTGATCCTTACTAGCTGGAAGTAAGGGAGATGGGGCATGAAGTTATTTCTAGGAGTTGGACACATACCAAGTTTAGCTCAGTTCTGGGCATCTTTGAAAGACCTATACAAACTTGTTCCTACATAGTAACTTGCAACTTTGAATGAGAATGTGCTTGCTTACAGCAACGTGCTATATGTTCTGAATGCCCGAATTGGGAATCTGTGTCAAAACTTTGTTAGGAATTATGTGATCCTTACTAGCTGAAAGTAAGGGAGTTGGGGCATGAAGTTATTTCTAGGAGTTGGACACATACCAAGTTTAGCTCAGTTCTGGGCATCTTTGAAATACCTATACAAACTTGTTCCTACATAGTAACTTGCAACTTTGAATGAGAATGTGCTTGCTTACAGCAACGTGCTATATGTTCTGAATGCCCGAAGTGGGAATCTGTGTCAAAACTTTGTTAGGAATTATGTGATCCTTACAAGCTGGAAGTAGGGGAGTTGGGGCATGAAGTTATTTCTAGAGGTTGGACACATACCAAGTTTAGCTCAGTTCTGGGCATCTTTGAAATACCTATACAAACTTGTTCCTACATATTAACTTGCAACTTTGAATGAGAATGTGCTTGCTTACAGCAACTTGCTATATGTTCTGAATGCCCGAATTGGGAATCTGTGTGAAAACTTTGTTAGGAATTATGTGATCCTTACTAGCTGGAAGTAAGGGAGATGGGGCATGATGTTATTTCTAGGAGTTGGACACATACCAAGTTTAGCTCTGTTCTGGGCATCTTTGAAATACCTATACAAACTTGTTCCTACATAGTAACTTGCAACTTTGAATGACAATGTGCTTGCTTACAGCAACGTGCTATATGTTCTGAATGCCCGAATTGGGAATCTGTGTCAAAACTTTGTTAGGAATTATGTGATCCTTACTAGCTGGAAGTAAGGGAGATGGGGCATGAAGTTATTTCTAGGAGTTGGACACATACCAAGTTTAGCTCAGTTCTGGGCATCTTTGAAATACCTATACAAACTTGTTCCTACATAGTAACTTGCAACTTTGAATGAGAATGTGCTTGCTTACAGCAACGTGCTATCTCTTCTGAATGCCCGAATTTGCGAATCTGTGTCAAAACTTTGTTAGGAATTATGTGATCCTTACTAGATGGAAGTAAGGGAGATGGGGCATGAAGTTATTTCTACGAGTTGGAGACATACAACGTTTAGCTCAGTTCTGGGCATCTTTGAAATACCTATACAAACTTGTTCCTACATAGTAACTTGCAACTTTGAATGAGAATGTGCTTGCTTACAGCAACGTGCTATGTGTTCTGAATGCCCAAATTGGGAATCTGTGTCAAAACTTTGTTAGGAATTATGTGATCCTTTCTAGCTGGAAGTAAGGGAGATGGGGCATGAAGTTATTTCTAGGAGTTGGACACATACCAAGTTTAGCTCAGTTCTGGGCATCTTTGAAATACCTATACAAACTTGTTCCTACATAGTAACTTGCAACTTTGAATGATAATGTGCTTGCTTACAGCAACGTGCTACATGTTCTGATTGCCCGAATTGGGAATCTGTGTCAAAACTTTGTTAGGAATTATGTGATCCTTACTAGCTGGAAGTAGGGGGATGGGACATGAAGTTATTTCTAGGAGTTGGAGACATACAACGTTTAGCTCAGTTCTGGGAATCTTTGAAATACCTATACAAACTTGTTCCTACATAGTAACTTGCAACTTTGGACGAGAATGTGCTTGCTTACAGCAACGTGCTACATGTTCTGAACGCCCGAATTGGGAATCTGTGTCAAAACTTTGTTAGGAATTATGTGATCCTTACTAGATGGAAGTAAGGGAGATGGGGCATGAAGTTATTTCTAGGAGTTGGACACATACCAAGTTTAGCTCAGTTCTGGGCATCTTTGAAAGACCTATACAAACTTGTTCCTACATAGTAACTTGGAACTTTGAATGAGAATGTGCTTGCTTACAGCAACGTGCTATATGTTCTGAATGCCCGAATTGGGAATCTGTGTCAAAACTTTGTTAGGAATTATGTGATCCTTACTAGCTGGAAGTAAGGGAGATGGGGCATGAAGTTATTTCTAGGAGTTGGACACATACCAAGTTTAGCTCAGTTCTGGGCATCTTTGAAAGACCTATACAAATTTGTTCCTACATAGTAACTTGCAACTTTGAATGAGAATGTGCTTGCTTACAGCAACGTGCTATATGTTCTGAATGCCCGAATTGGGAATCTGTGTCAAAACTTTGTTAGGAATTATGTGATCCTTACTAGCTGGAAGTAAGGGAGTTGGGGCATGAAGTTATTTCTAGGAGTTGGACACATACCAAGTTTAGCTCAGTTCTGGGCATCTTTGAAATACCTATACAAACTTGTTCCTACATAGTAACTTGCAACTTTGAATGAGAATGTGCTTGCTTACAGCAACGTGCTATATGTTCTGAATGCCCGAATTGGGAATCTGTGTCAAAATTTTGTTAGGAATTATGTGATCCTTACTAGCTGGAAGTAAGTGTGATGGGGCATGAAGTTATTTCTAGGAGTTGGAGACATACCAAGTTTAGCTCAGTTCTGGGCATCTTTGAAAGACCTATACAAACTTGTTCCTACATAGTAACTTGCAACTTTGAATGAGAATGTGCTTGCTTACAGCAACGTGCTATATGTTCTGAATGCCCGAATTGGGAATCTGTGTCAAAACTTTGTTAGGAATTATGTGATCCTTACTAGCTGAAAGTAAGGGAGTTGGGGCATGAAGTTATTTCTAGGAGTTGGACACATACCAAGTTTAGCTCAGTTCTGGGCATCTTTGAAATACCTATACAAACTTGTTCCTACATAGTAACTTGCAACTTTGAATGAGAATGTGCTTGCTTACAGCAACGTGCTATATGTTCTGAATGCCCGAAGTGGGAATCTGTGTCAAAACTTTGTTAGGAATTATGTGATCCTTACAAGCTGGAAGTAGGGGAGTTGGGGCATGAAGTTATTTCTAGAGGTTGGACACATACCAAGTTTAGCTCAGTTCTGGGCATCTTTGAAATACCTATACAAACTTGTTCCTACATATTAACTTGCAACTTTGAATGAGAATGTGCTTGCTTACAGCAACTTGCTATATGTTCTGAATGCCCGAATTGGGAATCTGTGTGAAAACTTTGTTAGGAATTATGTGATCCTTACTAGCTGGAAGTAAGGGAGATGGGGCATGATGTTATTTCTAGGAGTTGGACACATACCAAGTTTAGCTCTGTTCTGGGCATCTTTGAAATACCTATACAAACTTGTTCCTACATAGTAACTTGCAACTTTGAATGACAATGTGCTTGCTTACAGCAACGTGCTATATGTTCTGAATGCCCGAATTGGGAATCTGTGTCAAAACTTTGTTAGGAATTATGTGATCCTTACTAGCTGGAAGTAAGGGAGATGGGGCATGAAGTTATTTCTAGGAGTTGGACACATACCAAGTTTAGCTCAGTTCTGGGCATCTTTGAAATACCTATACAAACTTGTTCCTACATAGTAACTTGCAACTTTGAATGAGAATGTGCTTGCTTACAGCAACGTGCTATCTCTTCTGAATGCCCGAATTTGCGAATCTGTGTCAAAACTTTGTTAGGAATTATGTGATCCTTACTAGATGGAAGTAAGGGAGATGGGGCATGAAGTTATTTCTACGAGTTGGAGACATACAACGTTTAGCTCAGTTCTGGGCATCTTTGAAATACCTATACAAACTTGTTCCTACATAGTAACTTGCAACTTTGAATGAGAATGTGCTTGCTTACAGCAACGTGCTATGTGTTCTGAATGCCCAAATTGGGAATCTGTGTCAAAACTTTGTTAGGAATTATGTGATCCTTTCTAGCTGGAAGTAAGGGAGATGGGGCATGAAGTTATTTCTAGGAGTTGGACACATACCAAGTTTAGCTCAGTTCTGGGCATCTTTGAAATACCTATACAAACTTGTTCCTACATAGTAACTTGCAACTTTGAATGATAATGTGCTTGCTTACAGCAACGTGCTACATGTTCTGATTGCCCGAATTGGGAATCTGTGTCAAAACTTTGTTAGGAATTATGTGATCCTTACTAGCTGGAAGTAGGGGGATGGGACATGAAGTTATTTCTAGGAGTTGGAGACATACAACGTTTAGCTCAGTTCTGGGAATCTTTGAAATACCTATACAAACTTGTTCCTACATAGTAACTTGCAACTTTGGACGAGAATGTGCTTGCTTACAGCAACGTGCTACATGTTCTGAACGCCCGAATTGGGAATCTGTGTCAAAACTTTGTTAGGAATTATGTGATCCTTACTAGATGGAAGTAAGGGAGATGGGGCATGAAGTTATTTCTAGGAGTTGGACACATACCAAGTTTAGCTCAGTTCTGGGCATCTTTGAAAGACCTATACAAACTTGTTCCTACATAGTAACTTGGAACTTTGAATGAGAATGTGCTTGCTTACAGCAACGTGCTATATGTTCTGAATGCCCGAATTGGGAATCTGTGTCAAAACTTTGTTAGGAATTATGTGATCCTTACTAGCTGGAAGTAAGGGAGATGGGGCATGAAGTTATTTCTAGGAGTTGGACACATACCAAGTTTAGCTCAGTTCTGGGCATCTTTGAAAGACCTATACAAATTTGTTCCTACATAGTAACTTGCAACTTTGAATGAGAATGTGCTTGCTTACAGCAACGTGCTATATGTTCTGAATGCCCGAATTGGGAATCTGTGTCAAAACTTTGTTAGGAATTATGTGATCCTTACTAGCTGGAAGTAAGGGAGTTGGGGCATGAAGTTATTTCTAGGAGTTGGACACATACCAAGTTTAGCTCAGTTCTGGGCATCTTTGAAATACCTATACAAACTTGTTCCTACATAGTAACTTGCAACTTTGAATGAGAATGTGCTTGCTTACAGCAACGTGCTATATGTTCTGAATGCCCGAATTGGGAATCTGTGTCAAAATTTTGTTAGGAATTATGTGATCCTTACTAGCTGGAAGTAAGTGTGATGGGGCATGAAGTTATTTCTAGGAGTTGGAGACATACCAAGTTTAGCTCAGTTCTGGGCATCTTTGAAATACCTTTACAAACTTGTTCCTACATAGTAACTTGCAAGTTTGAATTGAATGTGTTTGCTTACAGCAACGTGCTACATGTTCTGAATGCCCGAATTGGGAATCTGTGTCAAAACTTTGTTAGGAATTATGTGATCATTACTAGCTGGAAGTAAGTGAGATGGGGCATGAAGTTATTTCTAGGAGTTGGAGACATACAACGTTTAGCTCAGTTCTGGGCATCTTTGAAATACCTATACAAACTTGTTCCTACATAGTAACTTGCAACTTTGAATGAGAATGTGCTTGCTTACAGCAACGTGCTACATGTTCTGAATGCCCGAATTGGGATTCTGTGTCAAAACTTTGTTAGGAATTATGTGATCCTTACTAGCTGGAAGTAAGGGAGATGGAGCATGAAGTTATTTCTAGGAGTTGGAGACATACAACGTTTAGCTCACTTCTGGGCATCTTTGAAATACCTATACAAACTTGTTCCTACATAGTAACTTGCAACTTTGAATGAGAATGTGCTTGCTTACAGCAACGTGCTGTATGTTCTGAATGCCCGAATTGGGAATCTGTGTCAAAAGTTTGTTAGGAATTATGTGATCCTTACTACCTGAAAGTAAGGGTGATGGGGCATGAAGTTATTTCTAGGAGTTGATGACATACCAAGTTTAGCTCAGTTCTGGGCATCTTTGAAATACATTTAGAAACTTGTTCCTACATAGTAACTTGCAACTTTGAATGAGAATGTGCTTGCTTACAGCAACGTGCTATATGTTCTGAATGCCCGAATTGGTAATCTGTGTCAAATCTTTGTTAGAATTTATGTGATCCTTACTAGGTGGAAGTAAGGGAGATGGGGCATGAAGTTATTTCTAGGAGTTGGAGACATACAACGTTTAGCTCACTTCTGGGCATCTTTGAAATACCTATACAAACTTGTTCCTACATAGTAACTTGCAACTTTGAATGAAAATGTGCTTGCTTACAGCAACGTGCTATATGTTCTGAATGCCCGAATTGGGAATCTGTGTCAAAAGTTTGTTAGGAATTATGTGATCCTTACTAGCTGGAAGTAAGGGTGATGGGGCATGAAGTTATTTCTAGGAGTTGATGACATACCAAGTTTAGCTCAGTTCTGGGCATCTTTGAAATACATTTAGAAACTTGTTCCTACATAGTAACTTGCAACTTTGAATGAGAATGTGCTTGCTTACAGCAACGTGCTATATGTTCTGAATGCCCGAATTGGTAATCTGTGTCAAATCTTTGTTAGAATTTATGTGATCCTTACTAGGTGGAAGTAAGGGAGATGGGGCATGAAGTTATTTCTAGGAGTTGGAGACATACAACGTTTAGCTCAGTTCTGGGCATCTTTGAAATACCTATACAAACTTGTTCCTACATAGTAACTTGCAACTTTGAATGAGAATGTGCTTGCTTACAGCAACGTGCTATATGTTCTGAATGCCCGAATTGGGACTCTGTGTCAAAACTTTGTTAGGAATTATGTGATCATTACTGGCTGGAAGTAAGGGTGATGGGGCATGAAGTTATTTCTAGGAGTTGGAGACATACAACGTTTAGCTCAGTTCTGGGCATCTTTGAAATACCTTTACAAACTTGTTCCTACATAGTAACTTGCAACATTGAATGAGAATGTGCTTGCTTACAGCAACGTGCTACATGTTTTGAATGCCCGAATTGGGAATCTGTGTTAAAACTTTGTTAGAAATTATGTGATCCTTACTAGATGGAAGTAAGGGAGATGGGGCATGAAGTTATTTTTGGAGTTGGAGACATACAACGTTTAGCTCAGTTCTGGGCATCTTTGAAATACCTATACAAACTTGTTCCTACATGGTAACTTGCAACTGTGAATGAGAATGTGTTTGCTTACAGCAACGTGCTACATTTTCTGAATGCCCGAATTGGGAATCTGTGTCAAAACTTTGTTAGGAATTATGTGATCCTTACTAGCTGGAAGTAAGGGAGTTGGGGCATGAAGTCATTTCTAGAGTTTGGACACATACCAAGTTTAGCTCAGTTCTGGGCATCTTTGAAATACCTATACAAACTTCTTCCTACATAGTAACTTGCATCTTTGAATGAGAATGTGCTTGCTTACAGCAACATGCTACATGTTCTGAATGCCCGAATTGGGAATCTGTGTCAAAACTTTGTTAGGAATTATGTGATCCTTACTAGCTGGAAGTAAGGGAGATGGGGCATGAAGTTATTTCTAGGAGTTGGACACATACCAAGTTTAGCTCAGTTCTGGGCATCTTTGAAATACCTATACAAACTTGTTCCTACATAGTAACTTGCAACTTTGAATGAGAATGTGCTTGCTTACAGCAACGTGCTATATGTTCTGAATGCCCGAATTGGGAATCTGTGTCAAATCTTTGTTAGGAATTATGTGATCCTTACTACCTGGAAGTAAGTGAGATGGGGCATGAAATTATTTCTAGGAGTTGGACACATACCAAGTTTAGCTCAGTTCTGGGCATCTTTGAAATACCTATACGAACTTGTTCCTACATATTAACTTGCAACTTTGAATCAGAATGTGCTTGCTTTCAGCAACGTGCTATATGTTCTGAATTCCCGAATTGGGAATCTTTGTCAAAATTTGTTAGGAATTATGTGATCCTTACTAGCTGGAAGTAAGGGAGTTGGGGCATGAAGGAATTACTAGGGGTTGGACACATACCAAGTTTAGCACAGTGCTGGGCATCTTTGAAATACCTATACAAACTTGTTCCTACATAGTAACTTGCAACTTTGAATGAGAATGTGCTTGCTTACAGCAACGTGCGATATATTCTGAATGCCCGAATTGGGAATCTGTGTCAAAACTTTGTTAGGAATTATGTGATCCTTACTAGCTGGAAGTAAGGGAGATGGGGCATGGAGTTATTTCTAGGAGTTGGACACATACCAAGTTTAGCTGAGTTCTGGGCATCTTTGAAATATCTATTCAACCTTGTTCCTACATAGTAACTTGCAACTTTGAATTAGAATGTGCTTGCTTACGGCAACGTGCTATATGATCCGAATGCCCGAATTGGGAATCTGTGTCAAAACTTTGTTAGGAATTATGTGATCCTTACTAGCTGGAAGTAAGAGAGTTTGGGGCATGAAGTTATTTCTAGGAGATGGACACATACCAAGTTTAGCTCAGTTCTGGGCATCTTTGAAATTCCTATACAAACTTGTTCCTACATAGTAACTTGCAACTTTGAATGAGAATGTGCTTGCTTACAGCAACGTGCGATATGTTCTGAATGCCCGAATTGGGAATCAGTGTCAAAACTTTGTTAGGAATTATGTGATCCTTACTAGCTGGAAGTAAGGGAGATGGGGCATGAAGTTATTTCTAGGAGTTGGAGACATACCAAGTTTAGCTCTGTTCTGGGCATCTTTGAAATACCTATACAAACTTGTTCCTACATAGTAACTTGCAACTTTGAATGAGAATGTGCTTGCTTACATCAACGTGCTATATGAACTGAATGCCCGAATTTTGAGTCTGTGTCAAAACTTTGTTAGGAATTATGTGATCCTTACTAGCTGGAAGTAAGGGAGATGGGGCATGAAGTTATTTCTAGGAGTTGGAGACATACAACGTTTAGCTCACTTCTGGGCATCTTTGAAATACCTATACAAACTTGTTTCTACATAGTAACTTGCAACTTTGAATGAGAATGTGCTTGCTTACAGCAACGTCCTACATGTTCTGAATGCCCGAATTGGGAATCTGTGTCAAAACTTTGTTAGGAATTATGTGATCCTTACTAGCTGGAAGTAAGGGAGATGGGGCATGAAGTTATTTCTAGGAGTTGGAGACATACCAAGTTTAGCTCAGATCTGGGCATCTTTGAATATCCTATTCAAACTTGTTCCTACATAGTAACTTGCAACTTTGAATGAGAATGTGCTTGCTTACAGCAACGTGATATATGTTCTGAATGCCCGAATTGGGAATCTGTGTCAAAACTTTGTTAGGAATTATGTGATCCTTACTACTTGGAAGTAAGTGAGATGGGGCATGAAGTGATTTCTAGGAGTTGGACACACACCAAGTTTAGCTCAGTTCTGGGCATCTTTGAAATACCTATACGAACTTGTTCCTACATATTAACTTGCAACTTTGAATGAGAATGTGCTTGCTTTCAGGAACGTGCTATATGTTCTGAATGCCCGAATTGGGAATCTTTGTCAAAATTTGTTAGGAATTATGTGATCCTTACTAGCTGGAAGTAAGGGAGTTGGGGCATGAAGGTATTTCTAGGAGTTGGACACGTACCAAGTTTAGCACAGTTCTGGGCCTCTTTGAAATACCTATACAAACTTGTTCCTACATAGTAACTTGCAACTTTGAATGAGAATGTGCTTGCTTACAGCAACGTGCTATATGTTCTGAATGCCCGAATTGGAAATCTGTGTCAAAACTTTGTTAGGAATTATGTGATCCTTACTAGCTGGAAGTAAGGGAGTTGGGGCATGAAGTCATTTCTAGAGTTTGGACACATACCAAGTTTAGCTCAGTTCTGGGCATCTTTGAAATACCTATACAAACTTCTTCCTACATAGTAACTTGCATCTTTGAATGAGAATGTGCTTGCTTACAGCAACGTGCTACATGTTCTGAATGCCCGAATTGGGAATCTGTGTCAAAACTTTGTTAGGAATTATGTGATCCTTACTAGCTGGAAGTAAGGGAGATGGGGCATGAAGTTATTTCTAGGAGTTGGACACATACCAAGTTTAGCTCAGTTCTGGGCATCTTTGAAATACCTATACAAACTTGTTCCTACATAGTAACTTGCAACTTTGAATGAGAATGTGCTTGCTTACAGCAACGTGCTATATGTTCTGAATGCCCGAATTGGGAATCTGTGTCAAATCTTTGTTAGGAATTATGTGATCCTTACTACCTGGAAGTAAGTGAGATGGGGCATGAAATTATTTCTAGGAGTTGGACACATACCAAGTTTAGCTCAGTTCTGGGCATCTTTGAAATACCTATACGAACTTGTTCCTACATATTAACTTGCAACTTTGAATCAGAATGTGCTTGCTTTCAGCAACGTGCTATATGTTCTGAATTCCCGAATTGGGAATCTTTGTCAAAATTTGTTAGGAATTATGTGATCCTTACTAGCTGGAAGTAAGGGAGTTGGGGCATGAAGGAATTTCTAGGAGTTGGACACATACCAAGTTTAGCACAGTGCTGGGCATCTTTGAAATACCTATACAAACTTGTTCCTACATAGTAACTTGCAACTTTGAATGAGAATGTGCTTGCTTACAGCAACGTGCGATATATTCTGAATGCCCGAATTGGGAATCTGTGTCAAAACTTTGTTAGGAATTATGTGATCCTTACTAGCTGGAAGTAAGGGAGATTGGGCATGAAGTTATTTCTAGGAGTTGGAGACATACAATGTTTAGCTCAGTTCTGGGGATCTTTGAAATACCTATACGAACTTGTTCCTACATAGTAACTTGCAACTTTGAATGAGAATGTGCTTGCATACAGCAACGTGCTATATGTTCTGAATGCCCGAATTGGGAATCTGTGTCAAAACTTTGTTAGGTATTATGTGATCCTTACTAGCTGGAGGTAGGGGAGTTGGGGCATGAAGTTATTTCTAGAGGTTGGACACATACCAAGTTTAGCTCAGTTCTGGGCATCTTTGAAATACCTATACAAACTTGTTCCTACATAGTAACTTGCAACTTTGAATGAGAATGTGCTTGCTTACAGCAACGTGCTATATGTTCTGAATGCCCGAATTGGGAATCTGTGTCAAAACTTTGTTAGGAATTATGTGATCCTTACTAGCTGGAAGTAAGGGAGATAGGACATGAAGTTATTTCTAGGAGTTGGAGACATACAACGTTTAGCTCAGTTCTGGTCATCTTTGAAATACCTATACAAACTTGTTCCTACATAGTAACTGGCAACTTTGAATGAGAATGTGCTTTCATACAGCAACGTGCTACATGTTCTGAATGCCCGAATTGGGAATCTGTGTCAAAGCTTTGTTAGAAATTATGTGATCCTTACTAGCTGGAAGTAAGTGAGGGGGCATGAAGTTATTTCTAGGATTTGGAGACATACAACGTTTAGCTCAGTTCTGGGCATCTTTGAAATACCTATACAAACGTGTTCCTACATAGTAACTTGCAACTTTGAATGAGAATGTGCTTGCTTACAGCAACGTGCTACATGTTCTGAATGCCCGAATTGGGAATCTATGTCAAAACTTTGTTAGGAGTTATGTGATCCTTACTAGCTGAAAGTAAGGGAGATGGGGCATGAAGTTATTTCTAGGAGTTGGACACATACCAAGTTTAGCTCAGTTCTGGGCATCTTTGAAATACCTATACAAACTTGTTCCTACATAGTAACTTGCAACTTTGAATGATAATGTGCTTGCTTACAGCAACGTGCTACATGTTCTGATTGCCCGAATTGGGAATCTGTGTCAAAACTTTGTTAGGAATTATGTGATCCTTACTAGCTGGAAGTAGGGGGATGGGACATGAAGTTATTTCTAGGAGTTGGAGACATACAACGTTTAGCTCAGTTCTGGGAATCTTTGAAATACCTATACAAACTTGTTCCTACATAGTAACTTGCAACTTTGGACGAGAATGTGCTTGCTTACAGCAACGTGCTACATGTTCTGAACGCCCGAATTTGGAATCTGTGTCAAAACTTTGTTAGGAATTATGTGATCCTTACTAGATGGAAGTAAGGGAGATGGGGCATGAAGTTATTTCTAGGAGTTGGACACATACCAAGTTTAGCTCAGTTCTGGGCATCTTTGAAAGACCTATACAAACTTGTTCCTACATAGTAACTTGCAACTTTGAATGAGAATGTGCTTGCTTACAGCAACGTGCTATATGTTCTGAATGCCCGAATTGGGAATCTGTGTCAAAACTTTGTTAGGAATTATGTGATCCTTACTAGCTGGAAGTAAGGGAGATGGGGCATGAAGTTATTTCTAGGAGTTGGACACATACCAAGTTTAGCTCAGTTCTGGGCATCTTTGAAAGACCTATACAAACTTGTTCCTACATAGTAACTTGCAACTTTGAATGAGAATGTGCTTGCTTACAGCAACGTGCTATATGTTCTGAATGCCCGAATTGGGAATCTGTGTCAAAACTTTGTTAGGAATTATGTGATCCTTACTAGCTGGAAGTAAGGGAGTTGGGGCATGAAGTTATTTCTAGGAGTTGGACACATACCAAGTTTAGTTCAGTTCTGGGCATCTTTGAAATACCTATACAAACTTGTTCCTACATAGTAACTTGCAACTTTGAATGAGAATGTGCTTGCTTACAGCAACGTGCTATATGTTCTGAATGCCCGAATTGGGAATCTGTGTCAAAATTTTGTTAGGAATTATGTGATCCTTACTAGCTGGAAGTAAGTGTGATGGGGCATGAAGTTATTTCTAGGAGTTGGACACATACCAAGTTTAGCTCAGTTCTGGGCATCTTTGAAATACCTTTACAAACTTGTTCCTACATAGTAACTTGCAAGTTTGAATTGAATGTGTTTGCTTACAGCAACGTGCTACATGTTCTGAATGCCCGAATTGGGAATCTGTGTCAAAACTTTGTTAGGAATTATGTGATCATTACTAGCTGGAAGTAAGTGAGATGGGGCATGAAGTTATTTCTAGGAGTTGGAGACATACAACGTTTAGCTCAGTTCTGGGCATCTTTGAAATACCTATACAAACTTGTTCCTACATAGTAACTTGCAACTTTGAATGAGAATGTGCTTGCTTACAGCAACGTGCTACATGTTCTGAATGCCCGAATTGGGATTCTGTGTCAAAACTTTGTTAGGAATTATGTGATCCTTACTAGCTGGAAGTAAGGGAGATGGAGCATGAAGTTATTTCTAGGAGTTGGAGACATACAACGTTTAGCTCACTTCTGGGCATCTTTGAAATACCTATACAAACTTGTTCCTACATAGTAACTTGCAACTTTGAATGAGAATGTGCTTGCTTACAGCAACGTGCTGTATGTTCTGAATGCCCGAATTGGGAATCTGTGTCAAAAGTTTGTTAGGAATTATGTGATCCTTACTAGCTGGAAGTAAGGGTGATGGGGCATGAAGTTATTTCTAGGAGTTGATGACATACCAAGTTTAGCTCAGTTCTGGGCATCTTTGAAATACATTTAGAAACTTGTTCCTACATAGTAACTTGCAACTTTGAATGAGAATGTGCTTGCTTACAGCAACGTGCTATATGTTCTGAATGCCCGAATTGGTAATCTGTGTCAAATCTTTGTTAGAATTTATGTGATCCTTACTAGGTGGAAGTAAGGGAGATGGGGCATGAAGTTATTTCTAGGAGTTGGAGACATACAACGTTTAGCTCACTTCTGGGCATCTTTGAAATACCTATACAAACTTGTTCCTACATAGTAACTTGCAACTTTGAATGAGAATGTGCTTGCTTACAGCAACGTGCTATATGTTCTGAATGCCCGAATTGGGAATCTGTGTCAAAACTTTGTTAGGAATTATGTGATCCTTACTAGCTGGAAGTAAGGGAGATGGGGCATGAAGTTATTTCTAGGAGTTGGACACATACCAAGTTTAGCTCAGTTCTGGGCATCTTTGAAATACCTATACAAACTTGTTCCTACATAGTAACTTGCAACTTTGAATGAGAATGTGCTTGCTTACAGCAACGTGCTATATGTTCTGAATGCCCGAATTGGGAATCTGTGTCAAATCTTTGTTAGGAATTATGTGATCCTTACTACCTGGAAGTAAGTGAGATGGGGCATGAAATTATTTCTAGGAGTTGGACACATACCAAGTTTAGCTCAGTTCTGGGCATCTTTGAAATACCTATACGAACTTGTTCCTACATATTAACTTGCAACTTTGAATCAGAATGTGCTTGCTTTCAGCAACGTGCTATATGTTCTGAATTCCCGAATTGGGAATCTTTGTCAAAATTTGTTAGGAATTATGTGATCCTTACTAGCTGGAAGTAAGGGAGTTGGGGCATGAAGGAATTTCTAGGAGTTGGACACATACCAAGTTTAGCACAGTGCTGGGCATCTTTGAAATACCTATACAAACTTGTTCCTACATAGTAACTTGCAACTTTGAATGAGAATGTGCTTGCTTACAGCAACGTGCGATATATTCTGAATGCCCGAATTGGGAATCTGTGTCAAAACTTTGTTAGGAATTATGTGATCCTTACTAGCTGGAAGTAAGGGAGATGGGGCATGAAGTTATTTCTAGGAGTTGGACACATACCAAGTTTAGCTGAGTTCTGGGCATCTTTGAAATATCTATTCAACCTTGTTCCTACATAGTAACTTGCAACTTTGAATTAGAATGTGCTTGCTTACGGCAACGTGCTATATGATCCGAATGCCCGAATTGGGAATCTGTGTCAAAACTTTGTTAGGAATTATGTGATCCTTACTAGCTGGAAGTAAGAGAGTTTGGGGCATGAAGTTATTTCTAGGAGATGGACACATACCAAGTTTAGCTCAGTTCTGGGCATCTTTGAAATTCCTATACAAACTTGTTCCTACATAGTAACTTGCAACTTTGAATGAGAATGTGCTTGCTTACAGCAACGTGCGATATGTTCTGAATGCCCGAATTGGGAATCAGTGTCAAAACTTTGTTAGGAATTATGTGATCCTTACTAGCTGGAAGTAAGGGAGATGGGGCATGAAGTTATTTCTAGGAGTTGGAGACATACCAAGTTTAGCTCTGTTCTGGGCATCTTTGAAATACCTATACAAACTTGTTCCTACATAGTAACTTGCAACTTTGAATGAGAATGTGCTTGCTTACATCAACGTGCTATATGAACTGAATGCCCGAATTTTGAATCTGTGTCAAAACTTTGTTAGGAATTATGTGATCCTTACTAGCTGGAAGTAAGGGAGATGGGGCATGAAGTTATTTCTAGGAGTTGGAGACATACAACGTTTAGCTCACTTCTGGGCATCTTTGAAATACCTATACAAACTTGTTTCTACATAGTAACTTGCAACTTTGAATGAGAATGTGCTTGCTTACAGCAACGTCCTACATGTTCTGAATGCCCGAATTGGGAATCTGTGTCAAAACTTTGTTAGGAATTATGTGATCCTTACTAGCTGGAAGTAAGGGAGATGGGGCATGAAGTTATTTCTAGGAGTTGGAGACATACCAAGTTTAGCTCAGTTCTGGGCATCTTTGAATATCCTATTCAAACTTGTTCCTACATAGTAACTTGCAACTTTGAATGAGAATGTGCTTGCTTACAGCAACGTGCTATATGTTCTGAATGCCCGAATTGGGAATCTGTGTCAAAACTTTGTTAGGAATTATGTGATCCTTACTACTTGGAAGTAAGTGAGATGGGGCATGAAGTGATTTCTAGGAGTTGGACACACACCAAGTTTAGCTCAGTTCTGGGCATCTTTGAAATACCTATACGAACTTGTTCCTACATATTAACTTGCAACTTTGAATGAGAATGTGCTTGCTTTCAGGAACGTGCTATATGTTCTGAATGCCCGAATTGGGAATCTTTGTCAAAATTTGTTAGGAATTATGTGATCCTTACTAGCTGGAAGTAAGGGAGTTGGGGCATGAAGGTATTTCTAGGAGTTGGACACGTACCAAGTTTAGCACAGTTCTGGGCCTCTTTGAAATACCTATACAAACTTGTTCCTACATAGTAACTTGCAACTTTGAATGAGAATGTGCTTGCTTACAGCAACGTGCTATATGTTCTGAATGCCCGAATTGGAAATCTGTGTCAAAACTTTGTTAGGAATTATGTGATCCTTACTAGCTGGAAGTAAGGGAGATGGGGCATGAAGTTATTTCTAGGAGTTGGAGACATGCAACGTTTAGCTCAGTTCTCGGCATCTTTGAAATACCTATACAAACTTGTTCCTACATAGTAACTTGAAACTTTGAATGAGAATGTGCTTGCTTACAGCAACGTACTATATGTTCTGAATGCCCGAAATGGGAATTTGTGTCAAAACATTGTTAGGAATTATGTGATCCTTACTACCTGGAAGTAAGTGAGATGGGGCATGAAGTTATTTCTAGAAGTTGGACACATACCAAGTTTAGCTCAGTTCTGGGCATCTTTGAAATACATATACGAACATGTTCCTACATATTAACTTGCAACTTTGAATGAGAATGTGCTTGCTTTCAGCAACGTGCGATATGTTCTGAATGCCCGAATTGGGAATCTGTGTCAAAACTTTGTTAGGAATTATGTGATCCTTACTAGCTGGAAGTAAGGGAGATGGGCCATGAAGATATTTCTAGGAGTTGGAGACATACCAAGTTTAGCTCTGTTCTGGGCATCTTTGAAATACCTATACAAACTTGTTCCTACAGAGTAACTTGCAACTTTGAATGAGAATGTGCTTGCTTACAGCAACGTGCTATATGTTCTGAATGCCCGAATTGGGAATCTGTGTCAAAACTTTATTAGGAATTATGTGATCCTTACTAGCTGGAAGTAAGGGAGATGGGGCATGGAGTTATTTCTAGGAGTTGGACACATACCAAGTTTAGCTCAGTTCTGGGCATCTTTGAAATTCCTATTCAAACTTGTTCCTACATAGTAACTTGCAACTTTGAATGAGAATGTGCTTCCTTACAGCAACGTGCTATATGTTCTGAATGACCGAATTGGGAATCTGTGTCAAAACTTTGTTAGGAATTATGTGATCCTTACTAGCTGGAAGTAAGGGAGTTTGGGGCATGAAGTTATTTCTAGGAGATGGACACATACCAAGTTTAGCTCACTTCTGTGCATCTTTGAAATACCTATACAAACTTGTTCCTACATAGTAACTTGCAACTTTGAATGAGAATGTGCTTGCTGACAGCAACGTGCTACATGTTGTGAATGCCCGAATTGTGAACCTGTGTCAAAACTTTGTTAGGAATTATGTGATCCTTATTAGCTGGAAGTAAGGGAGATTGGGCATGAAGTTATTTCTAGGAGTTGGAGACATACAACGTTTAGCTCAGTTCTGGGAATCCTTGAAATACCTGTACAAACTTGTTCCTACATAGTAACTTGCAACTTTGAATGAGAATGTGCTTGCTCACAGCAACGTGCTACATGTTCTGAATGCCCGAATTGGGAATCTGTGTCAAAACTTTGTTAGGAATTATGTGATCCTTACTAGCTGGAAGTAAGGGAGATGGGGCATGAAGTTATTTCTAGGAGTTGGACACATAACATGTTTAGCTCAGTTCTGGGCATCTTTGAAATACCTATACAAACTTGTTCCTACATAGCAACTTGCAACTTTGAATGAGAATTTGCTTGCTTACAGCAACGTGCTATATGTTCTGAATGCCCGAATTGGGAATCTGTGTCAAAATTTGTTAGGAATTATGTGAATCTTACTAGCTGGAAGTAAGGGAGTTGGGGCATGAAGGTTTTTCTAGGAGTTGGACACATACAAAGTTTAGCACAGTTCTGGGCCTCTTTGAAATACCTATACAAACTTGTTCCTACATAGTAACTTGCAACTTTGAATGAGAATGTGCTTGCTTACAGCAACGTGCGATATATTCTGAATGCCCTAATTGGGAACCTGTGTCAAAACTTTGTTAGAAATTATGTGATCCTTATTAGCTGGAAGTAAAGTAGATGGGGCATGAAGTTATTTCTAGGAGTTGGAGACATACAACGTTTAGCTCAGTTCTGGGCATCTTTGAAATACCTATACAAACTTGTTCCTACATAGTAACTTGCAACTTTAAAGGAGAATGTGCTTGCTTACAGCAACGTGCTATATGTTCTGAATGCCCGAATTGGGAATCTGTGTCAAAACTTTGTTAGGAATTATGTGATCCTTACTAGATGGAAGCAAGGGAGATGGGGCATGAAGTTATTTCTAGGAGTTGGACACATACCAAGTTTAGCTCAGTTCTGGGCATCTTTGAAATACCTATACCAACTTGTTCCTACATATTAACTTGCAATTTTGAATGAGAATGTGCTTGCTTACAGCAACGTGCTATATGTTCTGAATGCCCGAATTGGGAATCTGTGTCAAAATTTGTTAGGAATTATGTGATCCTTACTAGCTGGAAGTAAGGGAGTTGGGGCATGAAGATATTTCTAGGAGTTGGACACGTACCAAGTTTAGCACAGTTCTGGGCCTCTTTGAAATACCTATACAAACTTGTTCCTACATAGCAACTTGCAACTTTGAATGAGAATGTGCTTGCTTACAGCAACGTGCGATATGTTCTGAATGCCCGCATTGGGAATCTGTGTCAAAACTTTGTTAGGAATTATGTGATCCTTACCAGCTGGAAGTAAGGGAGATGGGGCATGAAGTTATTTCTAGGAGTTGGAGACATACCAAGTTTAGCTCAGTTCTGTGCATCTTTGAAAGTCCTATTCAAACTTGTTCCTACATAGAAACTTGCAACTTTGAATGAGAATGTGCTTGCTTACAGCACCGTGCTATATGTTCTGAATGCCCGAATTGGGAATGTGTGTCAAAACTTTGTTAGGAATTATGTGATCCTTACTAGCTGGAAGTAAGGGAGTTGGGGCATGAAGTTATTTCTAGAGGTTGGAGACATACCAAGTTTAGCTCTGTTCTGGGCATCTTTGAAAGTCCTATTCAAACTTGTTCCTACATAGTAACTTGCAACTTTGAATGAGAATGTGCTTGCTTACAGCACCGTGCTATCGGTTCTGAATGACCATAATGGGAATCTGTGTCAAAACTTTGTTAGAAATTATGTGATCCTTACCAGCTGGAAGTAAGGGAGACGGGGCATGAAGTTATTTCTAGGAGTTGGAGACATACAACGTTTAGCACAGTTCTGGGCATCTTTGAAATACCTATACAAACTTGTTCCTACATAGTAACTTGCAACTTTGAATGAGAATGTGCTTGCTTACAGCAACGTGCTATATGTTCTGAATGACCGAAATGGGAATCTGTGTCAAAATTTGTTAGAAATTATGTGATCCTTACAAGCTGGAAGTAAGTGAGATGGGGCATGAAGTTATTTCTAGGAGTTGGACACATACCAAGTTTAGCTCAGTTCTGGGCATCTTTGAAATACCTATACAAACTTGTTCCTACATATTAACTTGCAACTTTGAATCAGAATGTGCTTGCTTTCAGCACCGTGCTATATGTTCTGAATTCCCGAATTGGGAATCTTTGTCAAAATTTGTTAGGAATTATGTGATCCTTACTGGCTGGAAGTAAGGGAGTTGGGGCATGAAGGAATTTCTAGGAGTTGGACACATACCAAGTTTAGCACAGTGCTGGGCATCTTTGAAATACCTATACAAACTTGTTCCTACATAGTAACTTGCAACTTTGAATGAGAATGTGCTTGCTTACAGCAACGTGCGATATATTCTGAATGCCCGAATTGGGAATCTGTGTCAAAAGTTTGTTAGGAATTATGTGATCCTTACTGGCTGGAAGTAAGGGAGTTGGGGCATGAAGTTATTTCTAGAGGTTGGACACATACCAAGTTTAGCTCAGTTCTGGGAATCTTTGAAAATCCTATTCAACCTTGTTACTACATAGTAACTTGCAACTTTGAATTAGAATGTGCTTGCTTACGGCAACGTGCTATATGATCTGAATGCCCGAATTGGGAATCTGTGTCAAAACTTTGTTAGGAATTATGTGATCCTTACTAGCTGGAAGTAAGGGAGTTTGGGGCATCAAGTTATTTCTAGGAGATGGACACATACCAAGTTTAGCTCAGTTCTGGGCATCTTTGAAATACCTATACAAACTTGTTCCTACATAGTAACTTGCAACTTTGAATGAGAATGTGCTTGCTTACAGCAACGTGCTATATCTTCTGAATGCCCGAATTGGGAATCTGTGTCAAAACTTTTTTAGGAATTATGTGATCCTTACTAGCTGGAAGTAAGGGAGATGGGGCATGAAGTTATTTCTAGGAGTTGGAGACATACCAAGTTTAGCTCAGTTCTGGGCATCTTTGAAATACCTATACAAACTTGTTCCTACATAGTAACTTGCAACTTTGAATGAGAATGTGCTTGCTTACATCAACGTGCTATATGAACTGAATGCCCGAATTTTGAATCTGTGTCAAAACTTTGTTAGGAATTATGTGATCCTTACTAGCTGGAAGTAAGGGAGATGGGGCATGAAGTTATTTCTAGGAGTTGGAGACATACAACGTTTAGCTCACTTCTGGGCATCTTTGAAATACCTATACAAACTTGTTTCTACATAGTAACTTGCAACTTTGAATGAGAATGTGCTTGCTTACAGCAACGTCCTACATGTTCTGAATGCCCGAATTGGGAATCTGTGTCAAAATTTTGTTAGGAATTATGTGATCCTTACTAGCTGGAAGTAAGGGAGATGGGGCATGAAGTTATTTCTAGGAGTTGAAGACATACAACGTTTAGCTCAGTTCTGGGCATCTTTGAAATAGCTATACAAACTTGTTGCTACATAGTAACTTGCAACTTTGAATGAGAATGTGCTTGCTTACAGCAACGTGCTATATGTTCTGAATGCCCGAATTGGGAATCTGTGTCAAAACTTTGTTAGAAATTATGTGATCCATAATAGCTGGAAGTAAGTGAGATGGGGCATGAAGTTATTTGTAGGAGTTGAAGACATACAAAGTTTAGCTCAGTTCTGGGCATGTTTGAAATACCTATACAAACTTGTTCCTACATAGTAACTTGCAACTTTGAATGAAAATGTGCTTGCTTACAGCAACGTGCTACATGATCTGAATGCCCGAATTGGGAATCTGTGTCAAAACTTTGTTAGGAATTATGTGATCCTTACTAGGTGGAAGTAAGGGAGATGGGGCATGAAGTTATTTCTAGGAGTTGGACACATACCAAGTTTAGCTCAGTTCTGGGCATCTTTGAAATACCTCTACAAACTTGTTCCTACATAGTAACTTGCAACTTTGAATGAGAATGTGCTTGCTTACAGCAACGTGCTATATGTTCTGAATGCCCGAATTGGGAATCTGTGTCAAAACTTTGTTAGGAATTATGTGATCCTTACTGGCTGGAAGTAAGGGAGTTGGGGCATGAAGTTATTTCTAGAGGTTGGACACATACCAAGTTTAGCTCAGTTCTGGGAATCTTTGAAATACCTATACAAACTTGTTCCTACATTGTAACTTGCAACTTTGAATGAGAATGTGCTTGCTTACAGCAACGTGCTATATGTTCTGAATGCCCGAATTGGGAATCTGTGTTAAAACTTTGTTAGGAATTATGTGATCCTTACTAGATGGAAGTAAGGGAGATGGGGCATGAAGTTATTTCTTGGAGTTTGAGACATACAACGTTTAGCTCAGTTTTGGGCATCTTTGAAATACCTATACAAACTTGTTCCTACATAGTAACTTGCAACTTTGAATGAGAATGTGCTTGCTTACAGCAACGTGCTATATGTTCTGAATGCCCGAATTGGAAATCTGTGTCAAAACTTTGTTAGGAATTATGTGATCCTTACTAGCTGGAAGTAAGGGAGATGGGGCATGAAGTTATTTCTAGGAGTTGGAGACATGCAACGTTTAGCTCAGTTCTCGGCATCTTTGAAATACCTATACAAACTTTTTCCTACATAGTAACTTGAAACTTTGAAAGAGAATGTGCTTGCTTACAGCAACGTGCTACATGTTCTGAATGCCCGAATTGGGAATTTGTGTCAAAACATTGTTAGGAATTATGTGATCCTTACTACCTGGAAGTAAGTGAGATGGGGCATGAAGTTATTTCTAGGAGTTGGACACATACCAAGTTTAGCTCAGTTCTGGGCATGTTTGAAATACATATACGAACTTGTTCCTACATATTAACTTGCAACTTTGAATGAGAATGTGCTTGCTTTCAGCAACGTGCGATATGTTCTGAATGCCCGAATTGGGAATCTGTGTCAAAACTTTGTTAGGAATTATGTGATCCTTACTAGCTGGAAGTAAGGGAGATGGGGCATGAAGATATTTCTAGGAGTTGGAGACATACCAAGTTTAGCTCAGTTCTGGGCATCTTTGAAATTCCTATTCAAACTTGTTCCTACATAGTAACTTGCAACTTTGAATGAGAATGTGCTTGCTTACAGCAACGTGCTATATGTTCTGAATGACCGAATTGGGAATCTGTGTCAAAACTTTGTTAGGAATTATGTGATCCTTACTAGCTGGAAGTAAGGGAGTTTGGGGCATGAAGTTATTTCTAGGAGATGGACACATACCAAGTTTAGCTCACTTCTGGGCATCTTTGAAATACCTATACAAACTTGTTCCTACATAGTAACTTGCAACTTTGAATGAGAATGTGCTTGCTTACAGCAACGTGCGATATGTTCTGAATGCCCGAATTGGGAATCTGTGTCAAAACTTTTTAGGAATTATGTGATCCTTACCGGCTGGAAGTAAGGGAGTTGGGGCATGAAGTAATTTCTAGGAGTTGGAGACATACAACGTTTAGCTCACTTCTGTGCATCTTTGAAATACCTATACAAACTTGTTCCTACATAGTAACTTGCAACTTTGAATGAGAATGTGCTTGCTGACAGCAACGTGCTACATGTTCTGAATGCCCGAATTGTGAACCTGTGTCAAAACTTTGTTAGAAATTATGTGATCCTTATTAGCTGGAAGTAAGGGAGATTGGGCATGAAGTTATTTCTAGGAGTTGGAGACATACAACGTTTAGCTCAGTTCTGGGAATCCTTGAAATACCTGTACAAACTTGTTCCTACATAGTAACTTGCAACTTTGAATGAGAATGTGCTTGCTTACAGCAACGTGCTACATGTTCTGAATGCCCGAATTGGGAATCTGTGTCAAAACTTTGTTAGGAATTATGTGATCCTTACTAGCTGGAAGTAAGGGAGATGGGGCATGAAGTTATTTCTAGGAGTTGGACACATACCATGTTTAGCTCAGTTCTGGGCATCTTTGAAATACCTATACAAACTTGTTCCTACATAGCAACTTGCAACTTTGAATGAGAATGTGCTTGCTTACAGCAACGTGCTATATGTTCTGAATGCCCGAATTGGGAATCTGTGTCAAAATTTGTTAGGAATTATGTGAATCTTAGTAGCTGGAAGTAAGGGAGTTGGGGCATGAAGGTTTTTCTAGGAGTTGGACACATACAAAGTTTAGCACAGTTCTGGGCATCTTTCAAATACCTATACAAACTTGTTCCTACATAGTAACTTGCAACTTTGAATGAGAATGTGCTTGCTTACAGCAACGTGCGATATATTCTGAATGCCCTAATTGGGAACCTGTGTCAAAACTTTGTTAGAAATTATGTGATCCTTATTAGCTGGAAGTAAAGGAGATGGGGCATGGAGTTATTTCTAGGAGTTGGAGACATACAACGTTTAGCTCAGTTCTGGGCATCTTTGAAATACCTATACAAACTTGTTCCTACATAGTAACTTGCAACTTGAAAGGAGAATGTGCTTGCTTACAGCAACGTGCTATATGTTCTGAATGCCCGAATTGGGAATCTGTGTCAAAACTTTGTTAGGAATTATGTGATCCTTACTAGATGGAAGCAAGGGAGATGGGGCATGAAGTTATTTCTAGGAGTTGGACACATACCAAGTTTAGCTCAGTTCTGGGCATCTTTGAAATACCTATACCAACTTGTTCCTACATATTAACTTGCAATTTTGAATGAGAATGTGCTTGCTTACAGCAACGTGCTATATGTTCTGAATGCCCGAATTGGGAATATGTGTCAAAATTTGTTAGGAATTATGTGATCCTTACTAGCTGGAAGTAAGGGAGTTGGGGCATGAAGATATTTCTAGGAGTTGGACACGTACCAAGTTTAGCACAGTTCTGGGCCTCTTTGAAATACCTATACAAACTTGTTCCTACATAGCAACTTGCAACTTTGAATGAGAATGTGCTTGCTTACAGCAACGTGCGATATGTTCTGAATGCCCGAATTGGGAATCTGTGTCAAATCTTTTTTAGGAATTATGTGATCCTTACCAGCTGGAAGTAAGGGAGATGGGGCATGAAGTTATTTCTAGGAGTTGGAGACATACCAAGTTTAGCTCAGTTCTGTGCATCTTTGAAAGTCCTATTCAAACTTGTTCCTACATAGAAACTTGCAACTTTGAATGAGAATGTGCTTGCTTACAGCACCGTGCTATATGTTCTGAATGCCCGAATTGGGAATGTGTGTCAAAACTTTGTTAGGAATTATGTGATCCTTACTAGCTGGAAGTAAGGGAGTTGGGGCATGAAGTTATTTCTAGAGGTTGGAGACATACCAAGTTTAGCTCTGTTCTGGGCATCTTTGAAAGTCCTATTCAAACTTGTTCCTACATAGTAACTTGCAACCTTGAATGAGAATGTGCTTGCTTACAGCACCGTGCTATCGGTTCTGAATGACCAAAATGGGAATCTGTGTCAAAACTTTGTTAGAAATTATGTGATCCTTACCAGCTGGAAGTAAGGGAGATGGGGCATGAAGTTATTTCTAGGAGTTGGAGACATACAACGTTTAGCACAGTTCTGGGCATCTTTGAAATACCTATACAAACTTGTTCCTACATAGTAACTTGCAACTTTGAATGAGAATGTGCTTGCTTACAGCAACGTGCTATATGTTCTGAATGACCGAAATGGGAATCTGTGTCAAAACTTTGTTAGAAATTATGTGATCCTTACAAGCTGGAAGTAAGTGAGATGGGGCATGAAGTTATTTCTAGGAGTTGGACACATACCAAGTTTAGCTCAGTTCTGGGCATCTTTGAAATACCTATACAAACTTGTTCCTACATAGTAACTTGCAACTTTGAATGAGAATGTGCTTGCTTACAGCAACGTGCGATATATTCTGAATGCCCTAATTGGGAACCTGTGTCAAAACTTTGTTAGGAATTATGTGAATCTTACTAGCTGGAAGTAAGGGAGTTGGGGCATGAAGGTTTTTCTAGGAGTTGGACACATACAAAGTTTAGCACAGTTCTGGGCCTCTTTGAAATACCTATACAAACTTGTTCCTACATAGTAACTTGCAACTTTGAATGAGAATGTGCTTGCTTACAGCAACGTGCGATATATTCTGAATGCCCTAATTGGGAACCTGTGTCAAAACTTTGTTAGAAATTATGTGATCCTTATTAGCTGGAAGTAAAGTAGATGGGGCATGAAGTTATTTCTAGGAGTTGGAGACATACAACGTTTAGCTCAGTTCTGGGCATCTTTGAAATACCTATACAAACTTGTTCCTACATAGTAACTTGCAACTTTAAAGGAGAATGTGCTTGCTTACAGCAACGTGCTATATGTTCTGAATGCCCGAATTGGGAATCTGTGTCAAAACTTTGTTAGGAATTATGTGATCCTTACTAGATGGAAGCAAGGGAGATGGGGCATGAAGTTATTTCTAGGAGTTGGACACATACCAAGTTTAGCTCAGTTCTGGGCATCTTTGAAATACCTATACCAACTTGTTCCTACATATTAACTGGCAATTTTGAATGAGAATGTGCTTGCTTACAGCAACGTGCTATATGTTCTGAATGCCCGAATTGGGAATCTGTGTCAAAATTTGTTAGGAATTATGTGATCCTTACTAGCTGGAAGTAAGGGAGTTGGGGCATGAAGATATTTCTAGGAGTTGGACACGTACCAAGTTTAGCACAGTTCTGGGCCTCTTTGAAATACCTATACAAACTTGTTCCTACATAGCAACTTGCAACTTTGAATGAGAATGTGCTTGCTTACAGCAACGTGCGATATGTTCTGAATGCCCGCATTGGGAATCTGTGTCAAAACTTTGTTAGGAATTATGTGATCCTTACCAGCTGGAAGTAAGGGAGATGGGGCATGAAGTTATTTCTAGGAGTTGGAGACATACCAAGTTTAGCTCAGTTCTGTGCATCTTTGAAAGTCCTATTCAAACTTGTTCCTACATAGAAACTTGCAACTTTGAATGAGAATGTGCTTGCTTACAGCACCGTGCTATATGTTCTGAATGCCCGAATTGGGAATGTGTGTCAAAACTTTGTTAGGAATTATGTGATCCTTACTAGCTGGAAGTAAGGGAGTTGGGGCATGAAGTTATTTCTAGAGGTTGGAGACATACCAAGTTTAGCTCTGTTCTGGGCATCTTTGAAAGTCCTATTCAAACTTGTTCCTACATAGTAACTTGCAACTTTGAATGAGAATGTGCTTGCTTACAGCACCGTGCTATCGGTTCTGAATGACCATAATGGGAATCTGTGTCAAAACTTTGTTAGAAATTATGTGATCCTTACCAGCTGGAAGTAAGGGAGATGGGGCATGAAGTTATTTCTAGGAGTTGGAGACATACAACGTTTAGCACAGTTCTGGGCATCTTTGAAATACCTATACAAACTTGTTCCTACATAGTAACTTGCAACTTTGAATGAGAATGTGCTTGCTTACAGCAACGTGCTATATGTTCTGAATGACCGAAATGGGAATCTGTGTCAAAACTTTGTTAGAAATTATGTGATCCTTACAAGCTGGAAGTAAGTGAGATGGGGCATGAAGTTATTTCTAGGAGTTGGACACATACCAAGTTTAGCTCAGTTCTGGGCATCTTTGAAATACCTATACAAACTTGTTCCTACATATTAACTTGCAACTTTGAATCAGAATGTGCTTGCTTTCAGCACCGTGCTATATGTTCTGAATTCCCGAATTGGGAATCTTTGTCAAAATTTGTTAGGAATTATGTGATCCTTACTGGCTGGAAGTAAGGGAGTTGGGGCATGAAGGAATTTCTAGGAGTTGGACACATACCAAGTTTAGCACAGTGCTGGGCATCTTTGAAATACCTATACAAACTTGTTCCTACATAGTAACTTGCAACTTTGAATGAGAATGTGCTTGCTTACAGCAACGTGCGATATATTCTGAATGCCCGAATTGGGAATCTGTGTCAAAAGTTTGTTAGGAATTATGTGATCCTTACTGGCTGGAAGTAAGGGAGTTGGGGCATGAAGTTATTTCTAGAGGTTGGACACATACCAAGTTTAGCTCAGTTCTGGGAATCTTTGAAAATCCTATTCAACCTTGTTACTACATAGTAACTTGCAACTTTGAATTAGAATGTGCTTGCTTACGGCAACGTGCTATATGATCTGAATGCCCGAATTGGGAATCTGTGTCAAAACTTTGTTAGGAATTATGTGATCCTTACTAGCTGGAAGTAAGGGAGTTTGGGGCATCAAGTTATTTCTAGGAGATGGACACATACCAAGTTTAGCTCAGTTCTGGGCATCTTTGAAATACCTATACAAACTTGTTCCTACATAGTAACTTGCAACTTTGAATGAGAATGTGCTTGCTTACAGCAACGTGCTATATCTTCTGAATGCCAGAATTGGGAATCTGTGTCAAAACTTTTTTAGGAATTATGTGATCCTTACTAGCTGGAAGTAAGGGAGATGGGGCATGAAGTTATTTCTAGGAGTTGGAGACATACCAAGTTTAGCTCAGTTCTGGGCATCTTTGAAATACCTATACAAACTTGTTCCTACATAGTAACTTGCAACTTTGAATGAGAATGTGCTTGCTTACATCAACGTGCTATATGAACTGAATGCCCGAATTTTGAATCTGTGTCAAAACTTTGTTAGGAATTATGTGATCCTTACTAGCTGGAAGTAAGGGAGATGGGGCATGAAGTTATTTCTAGGAGTTGGAGACATACAACGTTTAGCTCACTTCTGGGCATCTTTGAAATACCTATACAAACTTGTTTCTACATAGTAACTTGCAACTTTGAATGAGAATGTGCTTGCTTACAGCAACGTCCTACATGTTCTGAATGCCCGAATTGGGAATCTGTGTCAAAATTTTGTTAGGAATTATGTGATCCTTACTAGCTGGAAGTAAGGGAGATGGGGCATGAAGTTATTTCTAGGAGTTGAAGACATACAACGTTTAGCTCAGTTCTGGGCATCTTTGAAATAGCTATACAAACTTGTTGCTACATAGTAACTTGCAACTTTGAATGAGAATGTGCTTGCTTACAGCAACGTGCTATATGTTCTGAATGCCCGAATTGGGAATCTGTGTCAAAACTTTGTTAGAAATTATGTGATCCATAATAGCTGGAAGTAAGTGAGATGGGGCATGAAGTTATTTCTAGGAGTTGAAGACATACAAAGTTTAGCTCAGTTCTGGGCATGTTTGAAATACCTATACAAACTTGTTCCTACATAGTAACTTGCAACTTTGAATGAGAATGTGCTTGCTTACAGCAACGTGCGATATGTTCTGAATGCCCGAATTGGGAATCTGTGTCAAAACTTTTTAGGAATTATGTGATCCTTACCGGCTGGAAGTAAGGGAGTTGGGGCATGAAGTAATTTCTAGGAGTTGGAGACATACAACGTTTAGCTCACTTCTGTGCATCTTTGAAATACCTATACAAACTTGTTCCTACATAGTAACTTGCAACTTTGAATGAGAATGTGCTTGCTGACAGCAACGTGCTACATGTTCTGAATGCCCGAATTGTGAACCTGTGTCAAAACTTTGTTAGAAATTATGTGATCCTTATTAGCTGGAAGTAAGGGAGATTGGGCATGAAGTTATTTCTAGGAGTTGGAGACATACAACGTTTAGCTCAGTTCTGGGAATCCTTGAAATACCTGTACAAACTTGTTCCTACATAGTAACTTGCAACTTTGAATGAGAATGTGCTTGCTTACAGCAACGTGCTACATGTTCTGAATGCCCGAATTGGGAATCTGTGTCAAAACTTTGTTAGGAATTATGTGATCCTTACTAGCTGGAAGTAAGGGAGATGGGGCATGAAGTTATTTCTAGGAGTTGGACACATACCATGTTTAGCTCAGTTCTGGGCATCTTTGAAATACCTATACAAACTTGTTCCTACATAGCAACTTGCAACTTTGAATGAGAATGTGCTTGCTTACAGCAACGTGCTATATGTTCTGAATGCCCGAATTGGGAATCTGTGTCAAAATTTGTTAGGAATTATGTGAATCTTACTAGCTGGAAGTAAGGGAGTTGGGGCATGAAGGTTTTTCTAGGAGTTGGACACATACAAAGTTTAGCACAGTTCTGGGCATCTTTGAAATACCTATACAAACTTGTTCCTACATAGTAACTTGCAACTTTGAATGAGAATGTGCTTGCTTACAGCAACGTGCGATATATTCTGAATGCCCTTATTGGGAACCTGTGTCAAAACTTTGTTAGAAATTATGTGATCCTTATTAGCTGGAAGTAAAGGAGATGGGGCATGGAGTTATTTCTAGGAGTTGGAGACATACAACGTTTAGCTCAGTTCTGGGCATCTTTGAAATACCTATACAAACTTGTTCCTACATAGTAACTTGCAACTTGAAAGGAGAATGTGCTTGCTTACAGCAACGTGCTATATGTTCTGAATGCCCGAATTGGGAATCTGTGTCAAAACTTTGTTAGGAATTATGTGATCCTTACTAGATGGAAGCAAGGGAGATGGGGCATGAAGTTATTTCTAGGAGTTGGACACATACCAAGTTTAGCTCAGTTCTGGGCATCTTTGAAATACCTATACCAACTTGTTCCTACATATTAACTTGCAATTTTGAATGAGAATGTGCTTGCTTACAGCAACGTGCTATATGTTCTGAATGCCCGAATTGGGAATATGTGTCAAAATTTGTTAGGAATTATGTGATCCTTACTAGCTGGAAGTAAGGGAGTTGGGGCATGAAGATATTTCTAGGAGTTGGACACGTACCAAGTTTAGCACAGTTCTGGGCCTCTTTGAAATACCTATACAAACTTGTTCCTACATAGCAACTTGCAACTTTGAATGAGAATGTGCTTGCTTACAGCAACGTGCGATATGTTCTGAATGCCCGAATTGGGAATCTGTGTCAAATCTTTTTTAGGAATTATGTGATCCTTACCAGCTGGAAGTAAGGGAGATGGGGCATGAAGTTATTTCTAGGAGTTGGAGACATACCAAGTTTAGCTCAGTTCTGTGCATCTTTGAAAGTCCTATTCAAACTTGTTCCTACATAGAAACTTGCAACTTTGAATGAGAATGTGCTTGCTTACAGCACCGTGCTATATGTTCTGAATGCCCGAATTGGGAATGTGTGTCAAAACTTTGTTAGGAATTATGTGATCCTTACTAGCTGGAAGTAAGGGAGTTGGGGCATGAAGTTATTTCTAGAGGTTGGAGACATACCAAGTTTAGCTCTGTTCTGGGCATCTTTGAAAGTCCTATTCAAACTTGTTCCTACATAGTAACTTGCAACTTTGAATGAGAATGTGCTTGCTTACAGCACCGTGCTATCGGTTCTGAATGACCAAAATGGGAATCTGTGTCAAAACTTTGTTAGAAATTATGTGATCCTTACCAGCTGGAAGTAAGGGAGATGGGGCATGAAGTTATTTCTAGGAGTTGGAGACATACAACGTTTAGCACAGTTCTGGGCATCTTTGAAATACCTATACAAACTTGTTCCTACATAGTAACTTGCAACTTTGAATGAGAATGTGCTTGCTTACAGCAACGTGCTATATGTTCTGAATGACCGAAATGGGAATCTGTGTCAAAACTTTGTTAGAAATTATGTGATCCTTACAAGCTGGAAGTAAGTGAGATGGGGCATGAAGTTATTTCTAGGAGTTGGACACATACCAAGTTTAGCTCAGTTCTGGGCATCTTTGAAATACCTATACAAACTTGTTCCTACATATTAACTTGCAACTTTGAATCAGAATGTGCTTGCTTTCAGCACCGTGCTATATGTTCTGAATTCCCGAATTGGGAATCTTTGTCAAAATTTGTTAGGAATTATGTGATCCTTACTGGCTGGAAGTAAGGGAGTTGGGGCATGAAGGAATTTCTAGGAGTTGGACACATACCAAGTTTAGCACAGTGCTGGGCATCTTTGAAATACCTATACAAACTTGTTCCTACATAGTAACTTGCAACTTTGAATGAGAATGTGCTTGCTTACAGCAACGTGCGATATATTCTGAATGCCCGAATTGGGAATCTGTGTCAAAACTTTGTTAGGAATTATGTGATCCTTACTACCTGGAAGTAAGGGAGATGGGGCATGGAGTTATTTCTAGGAGTTGGACACATACCAAGTTTAGCTGAGTTCTGGGCATCTTTGAAATATCTATTCAACCTTGTTCCTACATAGTAACTTGCAACTTTGAATTAGAATGTGCTTGCTTACGGCAACGTGCTATATGATCTGAATGCCCGAATTGGGAATCTGTGTCAAAACTTTGTTAGGAATTATGTGATCCTTACTAGCTGGAAGTAAGGGAGATGGGGCATGAAGTTATTTCTAGGAGATGGACACATACCAAGTTTAGCTCAGTTCTGGGCATCTTTGAAATACCTATACAAACTTGTTCCTACATAGTAACTTGCAACTTTGAATGAGAATGTGCTTGCTTACATCAACGTGCTATATGAACTGAATGCCCGAATTTTGAATCTGTGTCAAAACTTTGTTAGGAATTATGTGATCCTTACTAGCTGGAAGTAAGGGAGATGGGGCATGAAGTTATTTCTAGGAGTTGGAGACATACAACGTTTAGCTCACTTCTGGGCATCTTTGAAATACCTATACAAACTTGTTTCTACATAGTAACTTGCAACTTTGAATGAGAATGTGCTTGCTTACAGCAACGTGCGATATGTTCTGAATGCCCGAATTGGGAATCTGTGTCAAAACTTTGTTAGGAATTATGTGATCCTTACTAGCTGGAAGTAAGGGAGATGGGGCATGAAGTTATTTCTAGGAGTTGGAGACATACCAAGTTTAGCTCAGTTCTGGGCATCTTAGAATATCCTATTCAAACTTGTTCCTACATATTAACTTGCAACTTTGAATGAGAATGTGCTTGCTTACAGCAACGTGCTATATGTTCTGAATGCCTGAATTGGGAATCTGTGTCAAAACTTTGTTAGGAATTATGTGATCCTTACTAGCTGGAAGTAAGGGAGTTGGGGCATGAAGTCATTTCTAGAGGTTGGATACATACCAAGTTTAGCTCAGTTCTGGGCATCTTTGAAATACCTATACAAACTTGTTCCTACATAGTAACTTGCATCTTTGAATGAGAATGTGCTTCCTTACAGCAACATGCTACATGTTCTGAATGCCCGAATTGGGAATCTGTGTCAAAACTTTGTTAGGAATTATGTGATCCTTACTAGCTGGAAGTAAGGGAGATGGGGCATGAAGTTATTTCTAGGAGTTGGACACATACCATGTTTAGCTCACTTCTGGGCATCTTTGAAATACCTATACGAACTTGTTCCTACATATTAACTTGCTACTTTGAATGAGAATGTACTTGCTTACAGCAACGTGCTATATGTTCTGAATGCCGGAATTGGGAATCTGTGTCAAAATTTGTTAGGAATTATGTGATCCTTACTAGCTGGAAGTAAGGGAGTTGGGGCATGAAGGTATTTCTAGGAGTTGGACACATACCAAGTTTAGCACAGTTCAGGGCATCTTTGAAATACCTATACAAACTTGTTTCTACATAGTATCTTGCAACTTTGAATGAGAATGTGCTTGCTTACAGCAACGTGCGATATGTTCTGAATGCCCGAATTGGGAATCTGTGTCAAAACTTTGTTAGGAATTATGTGATCCTTACTAGCTGGAAGTAAGGGAGATGGGGCATGAAGTTATTTCTAGGAGTCGGAGACATACCAAGTTTAGCTCAGTTCTGGGCATCTTTGAATATCCTATTCAAACTTGTTCCTACATAGTAACTTGCAACTTTGAATGAGAATGTGCTTGCTTACAGCAACGTGCTATATGTTCTGAATGCCCGAATTGGGAATCTGTGTCAAAACTTTGTTAGGAATTATGTGATCCTTACTAGCTGGAAGTAAGGGAGTTGGGGCATGAAGTTATTTCTAGAAGATGGACACATACCAAGTTTAGCTCAGTTCTGAGCATCTTTCAAATACCTATACAAACTTGTTCCTACATAGTAACTTGCAACTTTGAATGAGAATGTGCTTGCTTAGAGCAACGTGCTATATGTTCTGAATGCCCGAATTGGGAATCTGTGTCATAACTTTGTTAGGAATTATGTGATCCTTACTAGCTGGAAGTAAGGGAGTTGGGGCATGAAGTTATTTCTAGAGGTTGGACACATACCAAGTTTAGCTCAGTTCTGGGCATCTTTGAAATACCTATACAAACTTGTTCCTACATAGTAACTTGCAACTTTGAATGAGAATGTGCTTGCTTACAGCAACGTGCTACATGTTCTGAATGCCCGAATTGGGAATCTGTGTCAAAACTTTGTTAGGAATTATGTGATCCTTACTAGCTGGAAGTAAGGGAAATGGGGCATGAAGTTCTTTCTAGGAGTTGGAGACATACGAATTTTAGCTCAGTTCTGGGCATCTTTGAAATACCTATACAAACTTGTTCCTACATAGTAACTTGCAACTTTGAATGAGAATGTGCTTGCTTACAGCAACGTGCTCTATGTTCTGAATGCCCGAATTGGGAATCTGTGTCAAAACTTTGTTAGGAATTATGTGATCCTTACTAGCTGGAAGTAAGGGAGTTGGGGCATGAAGGTATTTCTAGGAGTTGGACACATACAAAGTTGAGCACAGTTCTGGGCATCTTTGAAATACCTATACAAACTTGTTCCTACATAGTAACTTGCAACTTTGAATCAGAATGTGCTTGCTTACAGCAACGTGCTATATGTTCTGAATGCCCGAATTGGGAATCTGTGTCAAAATTTGTTAGGAATTATGTGATCCTTGCTAGCTGGAAGTAAGGGAGATGGGGCATGAAGTTATTTCTAGGAGTTGGAGACATACAATTTTTAGCTCAGTTCTGGGCATCTTTGAAATACCTATACAAACTTGTTCCTACATAGTATCTTGCAACTTTGAATGAGAATGTGCTTTCTTACAGCAACGTGCTATATGTTCTGAATGCCCGAATTGGGACTCTGTGTCAAAACTTTGTTAGGAATTATGTGATCATTACTGGCTGGAAGTAAGGGAGATGGGGCATGAAGTTATTTCTAGGAGTTGGAGACATACAACGTTTAGCTCAGTTCTGGGCATCTTTGAAATACCTTTACAAACTTGTTCCTACATAGTAACTTGCAACTTTGAATGAGAATTTGCTTGCTTACAGCAACGTGCTACATGTTCTGAATGCCCGAATTGGGAATCTGTGTTAAAACTTTGTTAGAAATTATGTGATCCTTACTAGATGGAAGTAAGGGAGATGGGGCATGAAGTTATTTTTGGAGTTGGAGACATACAACGTTTAGCTCAGTTCTGGGCATCTTTGAAATACCTATACAAACTTGTTCCTACATAGTAACTTGCAACTTTGAATGAGAATGTGCTTGCTTACAGCAACGTGCTACATTTTCTGAATGCCAGAATTGGGAATCTGTGTCAAAACTTTGTTAGGAATTATGTGATCCTTACTAGCTGGAAGTAAGGGATTGGGGCATGAAGTCATTTCTAGAGTTTGGACACATACCAAGTTTAGCTCAGTTCTGGGCATATTGAAATACCTATACAAACTTGTTCCTACATAGTAACTTGCAACTTTGAATGAGAATGTGCTTGCTTACAGCAACGTGCTATATGTTCTGAATGTCCGAATTGGGAATCTGTGTCAAAATTTGTTAGGAATTATGTGAATCATACCAGCTGGAAGTAAGGGAGTTGGGGCATGAAGGTTTTTCTAGGAGTTGGACACATACCAATTTTAGCACAGTTCTGGGCATCTTTGAAATACCTATACAAACTTGTTCCTACATAGTAACTTCAAATTTGAATGAGAATGTGCTTGCTTACAGCAACGTGCGATATATTCTGAATGCCCTAATTGGGAACCTGAGTCAAAACTTTGTTAGAAATTATGTGATCCTTATTAGCTGGAAGTAAGGGAGATGGGGCATGGAGTTATTTCTAGGAGTTGGAGACATACAACGTTTAGCTCAGTTCTGAGCATCTTTGAAATTCCTATTCAAACTTGTTCCTACATAGTAACTTGCAACTTTGAATGAGAATGTGCTTGCTTACAGCAACGTGCTATATGTTCTGAATTCCCGAATTGGGAATCTGTGTCAAAATTTGTTAGGAATTATGTGATCCTTACTAGCTGGAAGTAAGGGAGATGGGGCATGAAGTTATTTCTAGGAGTCGGAGACATACCAAGTTTAGCTCAGTTCTGGGCATCTTTGAAATACCTATACAAACTTGTTCCTACATAGCAACTTGCAACTTTGAATGAGAATGTGCTTGCTTACAGCAACGTGCGATATGTTCTGAATGCCCGAGTTGGGAATCTGTGTCAAAACTTTGTTAGGAATTATGTGATCCTTACCAGCTGGAAGTAAGGGAGATGGGGCATGAAGTTATTTCTAGGAGTTGGAGACATACCAAGTTTAGCTCAGTTCTGGGCATCTTTGAAAGTCCTATTCAAACTTGTTCCTACATAGAAACTTGCAACTTTGAATGAGAATGTGCTTGCTTACAGCACCGTGCTATATGTTCTGAATGCCCGAATTGGGAATGTGTGTCAAAACTTTGTTAGGAATTATGTGATCCTTACTAGCTGGAAGTAAGGGAGTTGGGGCATGAAGTTATTTCTAGAGGTTGGAGACATACCAAGTTTAGCTCAGTTCTGGGCATCTTTGAAAGTCATATTCAAACTCGTTCCTACATAGTAACTTGCAACTTTGAATGAGAATGTGCTTGCTTACAGCACCGTGCTATAGGTTCTGAATGACCAAAATGGGAATCTGTGTTAAAACTTTGTTAGAAATTATGTGATCCTTACCAGCTGGAAGTAAGGGAGATGGGGCATGAAGTTATTTCTAGGAGTTGGAGACATACAACTTTTAGCACAGTTCTGGGCATCTTTGAAATACCTATACAAACTTGTTCCTACATAGTAACTTGCAACTTTGAATGAGAATGTGCTTCCTTACAGCAACGTGCTATATGTTCTGAATGACCGAAATGGGAATCTGTGTCAAAACTTTGTTAGAAATTATGTGATCCTTACAAGCTGGAAGTAAGGGAGATGGGGCATGAAGTTATTTCTAGGAGTTGGAGACATACAACGTTTAGCTCAGTTCTGGGCATCTTTGAAACACCTATACGAACTTGTTCCTACATAATAACTTGCAACTTTGAATGAGAATGTGCTTGCTTACAGCAACGTGCTATATGTTCTGAATGCCCGAATTGGGAATCTGTGTCAAAATTTGTTAGGAATTATGTGATCCTTACTAGCTGGAAGTAAGGGAGATGGGGCATGAAGTTATTTCTAGGAGTTGGACACATACTAAGTTTAGCTCAGTTCTGGGCATCTTTGAAATACCTATACAAACTTGTTCCTACATAGTAACTTGCAACTTTGAATGAGAATGTGCTTGCTTACATCAACGTGCTATATGAACTGAATGCCCGAATTGGGAATCTATGTCAAAACTTTCTTAGGAATTATGTGATCCTTACTAGCTGGAAGTAAGGGAGATGGGGCATGAAGTTATTTCTAGGAGTTGGAGACATACATCGTTTAGCTCAGTTCTGGGCATCTTTGAAATACCTATACAAACTTGTTTCTACATAGTAACTTGCAACTTTGAATGAGAATGTGCTTGCTTACAGCAACGTGCTACATGTTCTGAATGCCCGAATTAGGAATCTGTGTCAAAATTTTGTTAGGAATTATGTGATCCTTACTAGCTGGAAGTAAGGGAGATGGGGCATGAAGTTATTTCTAGGAGTTGGAGACATACCAAGTTTAGCTCAGTTCTGGGCATCTTTGAAATACCTATACAAACTTGTTCCTACATAGTAACTTGCAACTTTGAATGAGAATGTGCTTGCTTCCAGCAACGTGCTATATGTTCTGAATGCCCGAATTGGGAATCTGTGTCAAAACTTTGTTAGGAATTATGTGATCCTTACTAGATGGAAGCAAGAGAGATGGGGCATGAAGTTATTTCTAGGAGTTGGACACATACCATATTTAGCTCAGTTCTGGGCATCTTTGAAATACCTATACGAACTTGTTCCTACATATTAACTTGCAACTTTGAATGAGAATGTGCTTGCTTACAGCAACGTGCTATATGTTCTGAATGCCCGAATTGGGAATCTGTGTCAAAATTTGTTAGGAATTATGTGATCCTTACTAGCTGGAAGTAAGGGAGTTGGGGCATGAATGTATTTCTAGGAGTTGGACACATACCAAGTTTAGCACAGTTCTGGGCATCTTTGAAATACCTATACAAACTTGTTCCTACATAGTAACTTGCAACTTTGAATGAGAATGTGCTTGCTTACAGCAACGTGCGATATGTTCTTAATGCCCGAATTGGGAATCTGTGTCAAAACTTTGTTAGGAATTATGTGATCCTTACTGGCTGGAAGTAAGGGAGATGGGGCATGAAGTTATTTCTAGGAATTGGAGACATACCAAGTTTAGCTCAGTTCTGGGCATCTTTGAAAGTCCTATTCAAACTTGTTCCTACATAGTAACTTGCAACTTTGAATGAGAATGTGCTTGCTTACAGCAACGTGCTATATGTTCTGAATGCCCGAATTGGGAATCTGTGTCAAAACTTTGTTAGGAATTATGTGATCCTTACTAGCTGGAAGTAAGGGAGTTGGGGCATGAAGTTATTTCTAGGAGATGGACACATACCAAGTTTAGCTCAGTTCTGAGCATCTTTGAAATACCTATACAAACTTGTTCCTACATAGTAACTTGCAACTTTGAATGAGAATGTGCTTGCTTACAGCAACTTGCTATATGTTCTGAATGCCCGAATTGGGAATCTGTGTCAAAACTTTGTTAGGAATTATGTGATCCTTACTAGCTGGAAGTAAGGGAGTTGGGGCATGAAGTTATTTCTAGAGGTTGGACACATACCAAGTTTAGCTCAGTTCTGGGCATCTTTGAAATACCTATACAAACTTGTTCCTACATAGTAACTTGCAACTTTGAATGAGAATGTGCTTGCTTACAGCAACGTGCTATATGTTCTGAATGACCGAAATGGGAATCTGTGTCAAAACTTTGTTAGAAATTATGTGATCCTTACTAGCTTGAAGTAAGGGAGATGGGGCATGAAGTTATTTCTAGGAGTTGGAGACATACAACGTTTAGCTCAGTTCTGGGCATCTTTGAAATACCTATACAAACTTGTTCCTACATAGTAACTTGCAACTTTGAATGAGAATGTGCTTGCTTACAGCAACGTGCGATATGTTCTGAATGCCCGAATTGGGAATCTGTGTCAAAACTTTGTTAGGAATTATGTGATCCTTACTGGCTGGAAGTAAGAGAGATGGGGCATGAAGTTATTTCTAGGAATTGGAGACATACCAAGTTTAGCTCAGTTCTGGGCATCTTTGAAAGTCCTATTCAAACTTGTTCCTACATAGTAACTTGCAACTTTGAATGAGAATGTGGTTGCTTACAGCAACGTGCTATATGTTCTGAATGCCCGAATTGGGAATCTGTGTCAAAACTTTGTTAGGAATTATGTGATCCTTACTAGCTGGAAGTAAGGGAGTTGGGGCATGAAGTTATTTCTAGGAGATGGACACATACCAAGTTTAGCTCAGTTCTGAGCATCTTTGAAATACCTATACAAACTTGTTCCTACATAGTAACTTGCAACTTTGAATGAGAATGTGCTTGCTTACAGCAACTTGCTATATGTTCTGAATGCCCGAATTGGGAATCTGTGTCAAAACTTTCTTAGGAATTATGTGATCCTTACTAGCTGGAAGTAAGGGAGTTGGGGCATGAAGTTATTTCTAGAGGTTGGACACATACCAAGTTTAGCTCAGTTCTGGGCATCTTTGAAATACCTATACAAACTTGTTCCTACATAGTAACTTGCAACTTTGAATGAGAATGTGCTTGCTTACAGCAACGTGCTATATGTTCTGAATGACCGAAATGGGAATCTGTGTCCAAACTTTGTTAGAAATTATGTGATCCTTACTAGCTGGAAGTAAGGGAGACGGGGCATGAAGTTATTTCTAGGAGTTGGAGACATACAACGTTTAGCTCAGTTCTGGGCATCTTTGAAATACCTATACAAACTTGTTCCTACATAGTAACTTGCAACTTTGAATGAGAATGTGCTTGCTTACAGCAACGTGCTACATGTTCTGAATGCCCGAATTGGGAATCTGTGTCAAAACTTTGTTAGGAATTATGTGATCCTTACTAGCTGGAAGTAAGGGAGATGGGGCATGAAGTTATTTCTGTGAGTTGGAGACATACAACGTTTAGCTCAGTTCCGGGCATCTTTGAAAAACCTATACAAACTTGTTCCTACATAGTAACTTGCAACTTTGAATGAGAATGTGCTTGCTTACAGCAACGTGCTATATGTTCTGAATGCCCGAATTGGGAATCTGTGTCAAAACTTTGTTAGGAATTATGTGATCCTTACTAGCTGGAAGTAAGGGAGTTGGGGCATGAAGTTATTTCTAGGAGTTGGACACATACCAAGTTTAGCTCAGTTCTGGGCATCTTTGAAATACCTATACAAACTTGTTCCTACATAGTAACTTGCAACTTTGAATGAGAATGTGCTTGCTTACAGCAACGTGCTATATGTTCTGAATGCCCGAAATGGGAATCTGTGTCAAAACTTTGTTAGGAATTATGTGATCCTTACTAGCTGGAAGTAAGGGAGTTGGGTCATGAAGATATTTCTAGAGGTTGGACACATACCAAGTTTAGCTCAGTTCTGGGCATCTTTGAAATACCTATACAAACTTGTTCCTGCATAGTAACTTGCAACTTTGAATGAGAATGTGCTTGCTTACAGCAACGTGCTATATGTTCTGAATGCCCGAATTGGGAATCTGTGTCAAAACTTTGTTAGGAATTATGTGATCCTTACTAGCTGGAAGTAAGGGTGATGGGGCATGAAGTTATTTTTGGAGTTGGAGACATACAACGTTTAGCTCAGTTCTGGGCATCTTTGAAATACCTATACAAACTTGTTCCTACATAGTAACTTGCAACTTTGAATGAGAATGTGCTTGCTTACAGCAACGAGCTACATGTTCTGAATGCCCGAATTAGGAATCTGTGTCAAAACTTTGTTAGGAATTATGTGATCCTTACTAGCTGGAAGTAAGGGAGATGGGGCATGAAGTTATTTCTAGGAGTTGGACACATACCAAGTTTAGCACAGTTCTGGGCATCTTTGAAATACCTATACAAACTTGTTCCTACATAGTAACTTGCAACTTTGAATGAGAATGTGCTTCCTTACAGCAACGTGCGATATATTCTGAATGCCCGAATTGGGAATCTGTGTCAAAACTTTGTTAGGAATTATGTGATCCTTACTAGCTGGAAGTAAGGGAGATGGGGCATGGACTTATTTCTAGGAGTTGGACACATACCAAGTTTAGCTGAGTTCTGGGCATCTTTGAAATTCCTATTCAACCTTGTTCCTACATAGTAACTTGCAACTTTGAATTAGAATGTGCTTGCTTACGGCAACGTGCTATATGATCTGAATGCCCGAATTGAGAATCTGTGTCAAAACTTTGTTAGGAATTATGTGATCCTTACTAGCTGGAAGTAAGGGAGTTTGGAGCATGAAGTTATTTCTAGGAGATGGATACATACCAAGTTTAGCTCAGTTCTGGGCATCTTTGAAATACCTATACAAACTTGTTCCTACATAGTAACTTGCAACTTTGAATGAGAATGTGCTTGCTTACAGCAACGTGCGATATGTTCTGAATGCCCGAATTGGGAATCTGTGTCAAAACTTTGTTAGGAATTATGTGATCCTTACTAGCAGGAAGTAAGGGAGATGGGGCATGGAGTTATTTCTAGGAGTTGGACACATACCAAGTTTAGCTGAGTTCTGGGCATCTTTGAAATTCCTATTCAACCTTGTTCCTACATAGTAACTTGCAACTTTGAATTAGAATGTGCTTGCTTACGGCAACGTGCTATATGATCTGAATGCCCGAATTGGGAATCTGTGTCAAAACTTTGTTAGGAATTATGTGATCCTTACTAGCTGTAAGTAAGGGAGTTTGGGGCATGAAGTTATTTCTAGGAGATGGACACATACCAAGTTTAGCTGAGTTCTGGGCATCTTTGAAATACCTATACAAACTTGTTCCTACATAGTAACTTGCAACTTTGAATGAGAATGTGCTTGCTTACAGCAACGTGCTATATGTTCTGAATGCCCGAATTGGGAATCTGTGTCAAAATTTGTTAGGAATTATGTGATCCTTACTAGCTGGAAGTAAGGGAGATGGGGCATGAAGTTATTTCTAGGAGTTCGACACATACTAAGTTTAGCTCAGTTCTGGGCATCTTTGAAATACCTATTCAAACTTGTTCCTACATAGTAACTTGCAACTTTGAATGAAAATGTGCTTGCTTACAGCAACGTGCTATATGTTCTGAATGCCCGTATTGGGAATCTGTGTCAAAACTTTGTTAGGAATTATGTGATCCTTACAAGCTGGAAGTAAGGGAGTTTGGGGCATGAAGTTATTTCTAGGAGATGGACACATACCAAGTTTTGCTCAGTTCTGGGCATCTTTGAAATACCTATACAAACTTGTTCCTACATAGTAACTTGCAACTTTGAATGAGAATGTGCTTGCTTCCAGCAACGTACTATATGTTCTGAATCCCCGAATTGGGAATCTCTGTCAAACTTTGTTAGGAAATATGTGATCCTTAGTAGCTGGAAGTAAGGGAGATGGGGCATGAAGTTATTTCTAGGAGTTGGAGACATATCAAGTTTAGCTCAGTTCTGGGCATCTTTGAAATACCTATACAAACTTGTTCCTACATAGTAACTTGCAACTTTGAATGAGAATGTGCTTGCTTCCAGCAACGTACTATATGTTCTGAATGCCCGAATTGGGAATCTCTGTCAAACTTTGTTAGGAAATATGTGATCCTTAGTAGCTGGAAGTAAGGGAGATGGGGCATGAAGTTATTTCTAGGAGTTGGAGACATACAACGTTTAGCTCAGTTCTGGGCATCTTTGAAATACCTATACAAACTTGTTTCTACATAGTAACTTGCAACTTTGAATGAGAATGTGCTTGCTTACAGCAACGTGCTACATGTTCTGAATGCCCGAATTGGGAATCTGTGTCAAAACTTTGTTAGGAATTATGTGATCCTTACTGGCTGGAAGTAAGGGAGATGGGGCATGAAGTTATTTCTAGGAAATGGAGACATACCAAGTTTAGCTCAGTTCTGGGCATCTTTGAAAGTCCTATTCAAACTTGTTCCTACATAGTAACTTGCAACTTTGAATGAGAATGTGCTTGCTTACAGCAACGTGCTATATGTTCTGAATGCCCGAATTGGGAATCTGTGTCAAAACTTTGTTAGGAATTATGTGATCCTTACTAGCTGGAAGTAAGGGAGATGGGGCATGAAGTTATTTCTAGGAGATGGACACATACCAAGTTTAGCTCAGTTCTGAGCATCTTTGAAATACCTATACAAACTTGTTCCTACATAGTAACTTGCAACTTTGAATGAGAATGTGCTTGCTTACAGCAACTTGCTATATGTTCTGAATGCCCGAATTGGGAATCTGTGTCAAAACTTTGTTAGGAATTATGTGATCCTTACTAGCTGGAAGTAAGGGAGTTGGGGCATGAAGTTATTTCTAGAGGTTGGACACATACCAAGTTTAGCTCAGTTCTGGGCATCTTTGAAATACCTATACCAACTTGTTCCTACATAGTAACTTGCAACTTTGAATGAGAATGTGCTTGCTTACAGCAACGTGCTATATGTTCTGAATGCCCGAATTGGGAATCTGTGTTAAAACTTTGTTAGAAATTATGTGATCCTTACTAGATGGAAGTAAGGGAGATGGGGCATGTAGTTATTTCTAGGAGTTTGAGACATACAACGTTTAGCTCAGTTCTGGGCATCTTTGAAATACCTATACAAACTTGTTCCTACATAGTAACTTGCAACTTTTAATGAGAATGTGCTTGCTTACAGCAACGTGCTATATGTTCTGAATGCCCGAATTGGGAATCTGTGTCCAAACTTTGTAAGGAATTATGTGATCCTTACTAGCTGGAAGTAAGGGAGATGGGGCATGAAGTTATTTCTAGGAGTTGGAGACATACAACGTTTAGCTCAGTTCTGGGCATCTTTGAAATACCTATACAAACTTGATCCTACATATTAACTTGCAACTTTGAATGAGAATGTGCTTGCTTTCAGCAACGTGCTATATGTTCTGAATGCCCGAATTGGGAAGCTTTGTCAAAATTTGTTAGGAATTATGTGATCCTTACTAGCTGGAAGTAAGGGAGTTGGGGCATGAAGGTATTTCTAGGAGTTGGACACATACCAAGTTTAGCACAGTTCTGGGCATCTTTGAAATACCTATACAAACTTGTTCCTACATAGTAACTTGCAACTTTGAATGAGAATGTGCTTCCTTACAGCAACGTGCGATATATTCTGAATGCCCGAATTGGGAATCTGTGTCAAAACTTTGTTAGGAATTATGTGATCCTTACTAGCTGGAAGTAAGGGAGATGGGGCATGGACTTATTTCTAGGAGTTGGACACATACCAAGTTTAGCTGAGTTCTGGGCATCTTTGAAATTCCTATTCAACCTTGTTCCTACATAGTAACTTGCAACTTTGAATTAGAATGTGCTTGCTTACGGCAACGTGCTATATGATCTGAATGCCCGAATTGGGAATCTGTGTCAAAACTTTGTTAGGAATTATGTGATCCTTACTAGCTGGAAGTAAGGGAGTTTGGGGCATGAAGTTATTTCTAGGAGATGGATACATACCAAGTTTAGCTCAGTTCTGGGCATCTTTGAAATACCTATACAAACTTGTTCCTACATAGTAACTTGCAACTTTGAATGAGAATGTGCTTGCTTACAGCAACGTGCGATATGTTCTGAATGCCCGAATTGGGAATCTGTGTCAAAACTTTGTTAGGAATTATGTGATCCTTACTAGCTGGAAGTAAGGGAGATGTGGCATGAAGTTATTTCTAGGAGTTGGAGACATACAACGTTTAGCTCACTTCTGGGCATCTTTGAAATACCTATACAAACTTGTTCCTACATAGTAACTTGCAACTTTGAATGACAAGGTGCTTGCTTATCATCAACGTGCTATATGTTCTGAATGCCCGAATTGGGAATCTGTGTCAAAACTTTGTTAGGAATTATGTGATCCTTACTAGCTGAAAGTAACGGAGTTGGGGCATGAAGTTATTTCTAGGAGTTGGACACATACCAAGTTTAGCTCAGTTCTGGACATCTTTGAAATACCTATACAAACTTGTTCCTACATAGTAACTTGCAACTTTGAATGAGAATGTGCTTGCTTACAGCAACGTGCGATATATTCTGAATGCCCGAATTGGGAATCTGTGTCAAAACTTTGTTAGGAATTATGTGATCCTTACTAGCTGGAAGTAAGGGAGATGGGGCATGGAGTTATTTCTAGGAGTTGGACACATACCAAGTTTAGCTGAGTTCTGGGCATCTTTGAAATTCCTATTCAACCTTGTTCCTACATAGTAACTTGCAACTTTGAATTAGAATGTGCTTGCTTACGGCAACGTGCTATATGATCTGAATGCCCGAATTGGGAATCTGTGTCAAAACTTTGTTAGGAATTATGTGATCCTTACCAGCTGTAAGTAAGGGAGTTTGGGGCATGAAGTTATTTCTAGGAGATGGACACATACCAAGTTTAGCTCAGTTCTGGGCATCTTTGAAATACCTATACAAACTTGTTCCTAATAGTAACTTGCAACTTTGAATGAGAATGTGCTTGCTTACAGCAACGTGCTATATGTTCTGAATGCCCGAATTGGGAATCTGTGTTAAAACTTTGTTAGCAATTATGTGATCCTTACTAGATGGAAGTAAGGGAGATGGGGCATGAAGTTATTTCTAGGAGTTTGAGACATACAACGTTTAGCTGAGTTCTGGGCATCTTTGAAATACCTATACAAACTTGTTCCTACATAGTAACTTGCAACTTTGAATGACAATGTGTTTGCTTACAGCAACGTGCTATATGTTCTGAATGCCCGAATTGGGAATCTGTGTCAAAACTTTGTTAGGAATTATGTGATCCTTACTTGCTGGAAGTAAGGGAGATGGGGCATGAAGTTATTTCTAGGAGTTGGAGACATGCAACGTTTAGCTCAGTTCTCGGCATCTTTGAAATACCTATACAAACTTGTTTCTACATAGTAACTTGAAACATTGAATGAGAATGTGCTTGCTTACAGCAACTTGCTACATGTTCTGAATGCCCGAATTTGGAATCTGTGTCAAAACTTTGTTAGGAATTACGTGATCCTTACTAGCTGGAAGTAAGTGAGATGGGGCATGAAGTTATTTCTAGGAGTTGGACACATACCAAGTTTAGCTCAGTTCTGGGCATCTTTGAAATACCTATACGAACTTGTTCCTACATATTAACTTGCAACTTTGAATGAGAATGTGCTTGCTTTCAGCAACGTTCTATATGTTCTGAATGCCCGAATTGGGATTCTTTGTCAAAATTTGTTAGGAATTATGTGATCCTTACTGGCTGGAAGTAAGGGAGTTGGGGCATGAAGTTATTTCTAGAGGTTGGACACATACCAAGTTTAGCTCAGTTCTGGGAATCTTTGAAATACCTATACAAACTTGTTCCTACATAGTAACTTGGAACTTTGAATGAGAATGTGCTTGCTTACAGCAACGTGCTATATGTTCTGAATGCACGAATTGGGAATCTGTGTTAAAACTTTGTTAGAAATTAGGTGATCCTTACTAGTTGGAAGTAAGGGAGATGGGGCATGAAGTTATTTCTAGGAGTTTGAGACATACAACGTTTAGCTCAGTTCTGGGCATCATTGAAATACCTATACAACTTGTTCCTACATAGTAACTTGCAACTTTGAATGAGAATGTGCTTGCTTACAGCAACGTGCTATATGTTCTGAATGCCCGAATTGGGAATCTGTGTCAAAACTTTGTTAGGAATTATGTGATCCTTACTAGCTGGAAGTAAGGGAGATGGGGCATGAAGTTATTTCTAGGAGTTGGAGACATGCAACGTTTAGCTCAGTTCTCGGCATCTTTGAAATACCTATACAAACTTGTTCCTACATAGTAACTTGAAACTTTGAATGAGAATGTGCTTGCTTACAGCAACGTGCTACATGTTCTGAATGCCCGAATTGGGAATCTGTGTCAAAACTTTGTTAGGAATTATGTGATCCTTACTACCTGGAAGTAAGTGAGATGGGGCATGAAGTTATTTCTAGGAGTTGGACACATACCAAGTTTAGCTCAGTTCTGGGCATCTTTGAAATACCTATACGAACTTGTTCCTACGTAATAACTTGCAACTTTGAATGAGAATGTGCTTGCTTTCAGCAACGTGCTATATGTTCTGAATGCCCGAATTGGGATTCTTTGTCAAAATTTGTTAGGAATTATGTGATCCTTACTAGCTGGAAGTAAGGGAGTTGGGGCATGAAGGTATTTCTAGGAGTTGGACACATACCAAGTTTAGCACAGTTCTGGGCATCTTTGAAATACCTATACAAACTTGTTCCTACATAGTAACTTGCAACTTTGAATGAGAATGTGCTTGCTTACAGCAACGTGCGATATATTCTGAATGCCCGAATTGGGAATCTGTGTCAAAACTTTGTTAGGAATTATGTGATCCTTACTAGCTGGAAGTAAGGGAGATGGGGCATGGAGTTATTTCTAGGAGTTGGACACATACCAAGTTTAGCTCAGTTCTGGGAATCTTTGAAATTCCTATTCAAACTTGTTCCTACATAGTAACTTGCAACTTTGAATGAGAATGTGCTTGCTTACAGCAACGTGCTATATGTTCTGAATGACCGAATTGGGAATCTGTGTCAAAACTTTGTTAGGAATTATGTGATCCTTACTAGCTGGAAGTAAGGGAGTTTGGGGCATGAAGTTATTTCTAGGAGATGGACACATACCAAGTTTAGCTCAGTTCTGGGCATCTTTGAAATACCTATACAAACTTGCTCCTACATACTAACTTGCAACTTTGAATGAGAATGTGCTTGCTTACAGCAACGTGCGATATGTTCTGAATGCCCGAATTGGGAATCTGTGTCAAAACTTTTTAGGAATTATGTGATCCTTACCGGCTGGAAGTAAGGGAGTTGGGGCATGAAGTTATTTCTAGGAGTTGGAGACATACAACCTTTAGCTCACTTCTGTGCATCTTTGAAATACCTATACAAACTTGGTCCTACATAGTAACTTGCAACTTTGAATGAGAATGTGCTTGCTTACAGCAACGTGCTACATGTTCTGAATGCCCAAATTGGGAACCTGTGTCAAAACTTTGTTAGAAATTATGTGATCCTTATTAGCTGGAAGTAAGGGAGATTGGGCATGAAGTTATTTCTAGGAGTTGGAGACATACAAAGTTTAGCTCAGTTCTGGGAATCCTTGAAATACCTGTACAAACTTCTTCCTACATAGTAACTTGCAACTTTGAATGAGAATGTGCTTGCTTACAGCAACGTGCTATATGTTCTGAATGCCCGAATTGGGAATCTGTGTCAAAACTTTGTTAGGAATTATGTGATCCTTACTAGCTGGAAGTAAGGGAGATGGGGCATGAAGTTATTTCTAGGAGTTGGACACATACCATGTTTAGCTCAGTTCTGGGCATCTTTGAAATACCTATACAAACTTGTTCCTACATAGCAACTTGCAACTTTGAATGAGAATGTGCTTGCTTACAGCAACGTGCTATATGTTCTGAATGCCCGAATTGGGAATCTGTGTCAAAATTTGTTAGGAATTATGTGAATCTTACTAGCTGGAAGTAAGGGAGTTGGGGCATGAAGGTTTTTCTAGGAGTTGGACACATACAAAGTTTAGCACAGTTCTGGGCATCTTTGAAATACCTATACAAACTTGTTCCTACATAGTAACTTGCAACTTTGAATGAGAATGTGCTTGCTTACAGCAACGTGCGATATATTCTGAATGCCCTAATTGGGAACCTGTGTCAAAACTTTGTTAGAAATTATGTGATCCTTATTAGCTGGAAGTAAGGGAGATGGGGCATGGAGTTATTTCTAGGAGTTGGAGACATACAACGTTTAGCTCAGTTCTGGGCATCTTTGAAATACCTATACAAACTTGTTCCTACACAGTAACTTGCAACTTTAAAGGAGAATGTGCTTGCTTACAGCAACGTGCTATATGTTCTGAATGCCCGAATTGGGAATCTGTGTCAAAACTTTGTTAGGAATTATGTGATCCTTACTAGATGGAAGCAAGGGAGATGGGGCATGAAGTTATTTCTAGGAGTTGGACACATACCAAGTTTAGCTCAGTTCTGGGCATCTTTGAAATACCTATACCAACTTGTTCCTACATAGTAACTTGCAAATTTGAATGAGAATGTGCTTGCTTACAGCAACGTGCTATATGTTCTGAATGCCCGAATTGGGAATCTGTGTCAAAATTTGTTAGGAATTATGTGATCCTTACTAGCTGGAAGTAAGGGAGTTGGGGCATGAAGTTATTTCTAGGAGTTGGAGACATACAACGTTTATCTCAGTTCTGGGCATCTTTGAAATACCTATACAAACTTGTTCCTACATAGTAACTTGCAACTTTGAATGAGAATGTGCTTGCTTACAGCAACGTGCTACATGTTCTGAATGCCCGAATTGGGAATCTGTGTCAAAACTTTGTTAGGAATTATGTGATCCTTACTAGCTGGAAGTAAGGGAGTTGGGGCATGAAGGTATTTCTAGGAGTTGGACACATACCAAGTTTAGCTCAGTTCTGGGCATCTTTGAAATACCTATACAAACTTGTCCCTACATAGTAACTTGCATCTTTGAATGAGAATGTGCTTGCTTACAGCAACGTGCTATATGTTCTGAATGCCCGAATTGGGAATCTGTGTCAAAACTTTGTTAGGAATTATGTGATCCTTACTAGCTGGAAGTAAGGGTGATGGGGCATGAAGTTATTTTTGGAGTTGGAGACATACAACGTTTAGCTCAGTTCTGGGCATCTTTGAAATACCTATACAAACTTGTTCCTACATAGTAACTTGCAACTTTGAATGAGAATGTGCTTGCTTACAGCAGCGAGCTACATGTTCTGAATGCCCGAATTGGGAATCTGTGTCAAAACTTTGTTAGGAATTATGTGATCCTTACTAGCTGGAAGTAAGGGAGATGGGGCATGAAGTTATTTCTAGGAGTTGGACACATACCAAGTTTAGCTCAGTTCTGGGCATCTTTGAAACACCTATACGAACTTGTTCCTACATATTAACTTGCAACTTTGAATGAGAATGTGCTTGCTTACAGCAACGTGCTATATGTTCTGAATTCCCGAATTGGGAATCTGTGTCAAAATTTGTTAGGAATTATGTGATCCTTACTAGCTGGAAGTAAGGGAGATGGGGCATGAAGTTATTTCTAGGAGTTGGACACATACTAAGTTTAGCTCAGTTCTGGGCATCTTTGAAATACCTATACAAACTTGTTCCTACATAGTAACTTGCAACTTTGAATGAAAATGTGCTTGCTTACAGCAACGTGCTATATGTTCTGAATGCCCGTATAGGGAATCTGTGTCAAAACTTTGTTAGGAATTATGTGATCCTTATAAGCTGTAAGTAATTGAGTTTGGGGCATGAAGTTATTTCTAGGAGATGGACACATACCAAGTTTAGCTCAGTTCTGGGCATCTTTGAAATACCTATACAAACTTGTTCCTACATAGTAACTTGCAACTTTGAATGATAATGTGCTTGCTTACAGCAACGTACTATATGTTCTGAATGCCCGAATTGGGAATCTGTGTCAAAACTTTGTTAGGAAATATGTGATCCTTAGTAGCTGGAAGTAAGGGTGATGGGGCATGAAGTTATTTTTGGAGTTGGAGACATACAACGTTTAGCTCAGTTCTGGGCATCTTTGAAATACCTATACAAACTTGTTCCTACATAGTAACTTGCAACTTTGAATGAGAATGTGCTTGCTTACAGCAACGAGCTACATGTTCTGAATGCCCGAATTGGGAATCTGTGTCAAAACTTTGTTAGGAATTATGTGATCCTTACTAGCTGGAAGTAAGGGAGATGGGGCATGAAGTTATTTCTAGGAGTTGGACACATACCAAGTTTAGCTCAGTTCTGGGCATCTTTGAAACACCTATACGAACTTGTTCCTACATATTAACTTGCAACTTTGAATGAGAATGTGCTTGCTTACAGCAACGTGCTATATGTTCTGAATGCCCGAATTGGGAATCTGTGTCAAAATTTGTTAGGAATTATGTGATCCTTACTAGCTGGAAGTAAGGGAGATGGGGCATGAAGTTATTTCTAGGAGTTGGACACATACTAAGTTTAGCTCAGTTCTGGGCATCTTTGAAATACCTATACAAACTTGTTCCTACATAGTAACTTGCAACTTTGAATGAAAATGTGCTTGCTTACAGCAACGTGCTATATGTTCTGAATGCCCGTATAGGGAATCTGTGTCAAAACTTTGTTAGGAATTATGTGATCCTTATAAGCTGTAAGTAATTGAGTTTGGGGCATGAAGTTATTTCTAGGAGATGGACACATACCAAGTTTAGCTCAGTTCTGGGCATCTTTGAAATACCTATACAAACTTGTTCCTACATAGTAACTTGCAACTTTGAATGATAATGTGCTTGCTTACAGCAACGTACTATATGTTCTGAATGCCCGAATTGGGAATCTGTGTCAAAACTTTGTTAGGAAATATGTGATCCTTAGTAGCTGGAAGTAAGGGAGATGGGGCATGAAGTTATTTCTAGGAGTTGGAGACATACCAAGTTTAGTTCAGTTCTGGGCATCTTTGAAACACCTATACAAACTTGTTCCTACATAGTAACTTGCAACTTTGAATGAGAATGTGCTTGCTTACCTCAACGTGCTATATGAACTGAATGCCCGAATTGGTAATCTATGTCAAAACTTTCTTAGGAATTATGTGATCCTTACTAGCTGGAAGTAAGGGAGATGGGGCATGAAGTTATTTCTAGGAGTTGGAGACATACAACGTTTAGCTCAGTTCTGGGCATCTTTGAAATACCTATACAAACTTGTTTCTACATAGTAACTTGCAACTTTGAATGAGAATGTGCTTGCTTACAGCAACGTGCTACTTGTTCTGAATGCCCGAATTAGGAATCTGTGTCAAAATTTTGTTAGGAATTATGTGATCCTTACTAGCTGGAAGTAAGGGAGATGGGGCATGAAGTTATTTCTAGGAGCTGGAGACATACCAAGTTTAGCTCAGTTCTGGGCATCTTTGAAATACCTATACAAACTTGTTCCTACATAGTAACTTGCAACTTTGAATGAGAATGTGCTTGCTTACAGCAACGTGCTATATGTTCTGAATGCCCGAATTGGGAATCTGTGTCAAAACTTTGTTAGGAATTATGTGATCCTTACTAGCTGGAAGTAAGGGAGTTGGGGCATGAAGGTATTTCTAGAAGTTGGACACATACCAAGTTTAGCTCAGTTCTGGGCATCTTTGAAATACCTATACAAACTTGTTCCTACATAGTAACTTGCAACTTTGAATGAGAATGTGCTTGCTTACAGCAAAGTGCGATATGTTCTGAATGCCCGAATTGGGAATCTATGTCAAAACTTTGTTAGGAATTATGTGATCCTTACTGGCTGGAAGTAAGGGAGATGGGGCATGAAGTTATTTCTAGGAATAGGAGACATACCAAGTTTAGCTCAGTTCTGGGCATCTTTGAAAGTCCTTTTCAAACTTGTTCCTACACAGTAACTTGCAACTTTGAATGAGAATGTGCTTGCTTACAGCAACGTGCTATATGTTCTGAATGCCCGAATTGGGAATCTGTGTCAAAACTTTGTTAGGAATTATGTGATCCTTACTAGCTGGAAGTAAGGGAGTTGGGGCATGAAGTTATATCTAGGAGATGGACACATACCAAGTTTAGCTCAGTTCTGAGCATCTTTGAAATACCTATACAAACTTGTTCCTACATAGTAACTTGCAACTTTGAATGAGAATGTGCTTGCTTACAGCAACTTGCTATATGTTCTGAATGCCCGAATTGGGAATCTGTGTCAAAACTTTGTTAGGAATTATGTGATCCTTACTAGCTGGAAGTAAAGGAGTTGGGGCATGAAGTAATTTCTAGGAGTTGGACACATACCAAGTTTAGCTCAGTTCTGGGCATCTTTGAAATACCTATACAAACTTGTTCCTACATAGTAACTTGCAACTTTGAATGAGAATGTGCTTGCTTACAGCAACGAGCTACATGTTCTGAATGCCCGAATTTGGAATCTGTGTCAAAACTTTGTTAGGAATTATGTGATCCTTACTAGCTGGAAGTAAGGGAGTTGGGGCATGAAGTTATTTCTAGGACTTGGACACATACCAAGTTTAGCTCAGTTCTGGGCATCTTTGAAACACCTATACGAACTTGTTCCTACATATTAACTTGCAACTTTGAATGAGAATGTGCTTTTTACAGCAACGTGCTATATGTTCTGAATGCCCGAATTGGGAATCTGTGTCAAAATTTGTTAGGAATTATGTGATCCTTACTAGCTGGAAGTAAGGGAGATGGGGCATGAAGTTATTTCTAGGAGTTGGACACATACTAAGTTTAGCTCAGTTCTGGGCATCTTTGAAATACCTATACAAACTTGTTCCTACATAGTAACTTGCAACTTTGAATGAAAATGTGCTTGCTTACAGCAACGTGCTATATGTTCTGAATGCCCGTATAGGGAATCTGTGTCAAAACTTTGTTAGGAATTATGTGATCCTTATAAGCTGTAAGTAATTGAGTTTGGGTCATGAAGTTATTTCTAGGAGATGGACACATACCAAGTTTAGCTCAGTTCTGGGCATCTTTGAAATACCTATACAAACTTGTTCCTACATAGTAACTTGCAACTTTGAATGATAATGTGCTTGCTTACAGCAACGTATTATATGTTCTGAATGCCCGAATTGGGAATCTGTGTCAAAACTTTGTTAGGAAATATGTGATCCTTAGTAGCTGGGAGTAAGGGAGATGGGGCATGAAGTTATTTCTAGGAGTTGGAGACATACCAAGTTTAGTTCAGTTCTGGGCATCTTTGAAACACCTATACAAACTTGTTCCTACATAGTAACTTGCAACTTTGAATGAGAATGTGCTTGCTTACCTCAACGTGCTATATGAACTGAATGCCCGAATTGGGAATCTATGTCAAAACTTTCTTAGGAATTATGTGATCCTTACTAGCTGGAAGTAAGGGAGATGGGGCATGAAGTTATTTCTAGGAGTTGGAGACATACAACGTTTAGCTCAGTTCTGGGCATCTTTGAAATACCTATACAAACTTGTTTCTACATAGTAACTTGCAACTTTGAATGAGAATGTGCTTGCTTACAGCAACGTGCTACTTGTTCTGAATGCCCGAATCAGGAATCTGTGTCAAAATTTTGTTAGGAATTATGTGATCCTTACTAGCTGGAAGTAAGGGAGATGGGGCATGAAGTTATTTCTAGGAGTTGGAGACATACCAAGTTTAGCTCAGTTCTGGGCATCTTTGAAATACCTATACAAACTTGTTCCTACATAGTAACTTGCAACTTTGAATGAGAATGTGCTTGCTTACAGCAACGTGCGATATGTTCTGAATGCCCGAATTGGGAATCTGTGTCAAAACTTTGTTAGGAATTATGTGATCCTTACTGGCTGGAAGTAATGGAGATGGGGCATGAAGTTATTTCTAGGAATAGGAGACATACCAAGTTTAGCTCAGTTCTGGGCATCTTTGAAAGTCCTATTCAAACTTGTTCCTACATAGTAACTTGCAACTTTGAATGAGAATGTGCTTGCTTACAGCAACGTGCTATATGTTCTGAATGCCAGAATTGGGAATCTGTGTCAAAATTTGTTAGGAATTATGTGATCCTTACTAGCTGGAAGTAAGGGAGTTGGGGCATGAAGGTATTTCTAGAAGTTGGACACATACCAAGTTTAGCTCAGTTCTGGGCATCTTTGAAATACCTATACAAACTTGTTCCTACATAGTAACTTGCAACTTTGAATGAGAATGTGCTTGCTTACAGCAACGTGCGATATGTTCTGAATGCCCGAATTGGGAATCTGTGTCAAAACTTTGTTAGGAATTATGTGATCCTTACTGGCTGGAAGTAAGGGAGATGGGGCATGAAGTTATTTCTAGGAATAGGAGACATACCAAGTTTAGCTCAGTTCTGGGCATCTTTGAAAGTCCTATTCAAACTTGTTCCTACATAGTAACTTGCAACTATGAATGAGAATGTGCTTGCTTACAGCAACGTGCTATATGTTCTGAATGCCCGAATTGGGAATCTGTGTCAAAACTTTGTTAGGAATTATGTGATGCTTACTAGCTGGAAGTAAGGGAGTTGAGGCATGAAGTTATATCTAGGAGATGGACACATGCCAAGTTTAGCTCAGTTCTGAGCATCTTTGAAATACCTATACAAACTTGTTCCTACATAGTAACTTGCAACTTTGAATGAGAATGTGCTTGCTTACAGCAACTTGCTATATGTTCTGAATGCCCGAATTGGGAATCTGTGTCAAAACTTTGTTAGGAATTATGTGATCCTTACTAGCTGGAAGTAAGGGAGTTGGGGCATGAAGTAATTTCTAGGAGTTGGACACATACCAAGTTTAGCTCAGTTCTGGGCATCTTTGAAATACCTATACAAACTTGTTCCTACATAGTAACTTGCAACTTTGAATGAGAATGTGCTTGCTTACATCAACGTGCTATATGTTCTGAATGACCGAAATGGGAATCTGTGTCAAAACTTTGTTAGAAATTATGTGATCCTTACTAGCTGGAAGTAAGGGAGATGGGGCATGAAGTTATTTCTAGGAGATGGACACATACCAAGTTTAGCACAGTTCTGGGCATCTTTGAAATTCCTATTCAACCTTGTTCCTACATAGTAACTTGCAACTTTGAATTAGAATGTGCTTGCTTACGGCAACGTGCTATATGATCTGAATGCCCGAATTGGGAATCTGTTTCAAATCTTTGTTAGGAATTATGTGATCCTTACTAGCTGGAAGTTATGGAGTTTGGGGCATGAAGTTATTTCTAGGAGATGGACACATACCAAGTTTAGCTCAGTTCTGGGCATCTTTGAAATACCTATACAAACTTGTTCCTACATAGTAACTTGCAACTTTGAATGAGAATGTGCTTGCTTACAGCAACGTGCTACTTGTTCTGAATGCCCGAATCAGGAATCTGTGTCAAAATTTTGTTAGGAATTATGTGATCCTTACTAGCTGGAAGTAAGGGAGATGGGGCATGAAGTTATTTCTAGGAGTTGGAGACATACCAAGTTTAGCTCAGTTCTGGGCATCTTTGAAATACCTATACAAACTTGTTCCTACATAGTAACTTGCAACTTTGAATGAGAATGTGCTTGCTTACAGCAACGTGCGATATGTTCTGAATGCCCGAATTGGGAATCTGTGTCAAAACTTTGTTAGGAATTATGTGATCCTTACTGGCTGGAAGTAATGGAGATGGGGCATGAAGTTATTTCTAGGAATAGGAGACATACCAAGTTTAGCTCAGTTCTGGGCATCTTTGAAAGTCCTATTCAAACTTGTTCCTACATAGTAACTTGCAACTTTGAATGAGAATGTGCTTGCTTACAGCAACGTGCTATATGTTCTGAATGCCCGAATTGGGAATCTGTGTCAAAATTTGTTAGGAATTATGTGATCCTTACTAGCTGGAAGTAAGGGAGTTGGGGCATGAAGGTATTTCTAGAAGTTGGACACATACCAAGTTTAGCTCAGTTCTGGGCATCTTTGAAATACCTATACAAACTTGTTCCTACATAGTAACTTGCAACTTTGAATGAGAATGTGCTTGCTTACAGCAACGTGCGATATGTTCTGAATGCCCGAATTGGGAATCTGTGTCAAAACTTTGTTAGGAATTATGTGATCCTTACTGGCTGGAAGTAAGGGAGATGGGGCATGAAGTTATTTCTAGGAATAGGAGACATACCAAGTTTAGCTCAGTTCTGGGCATCTTTGAAAGTCCTATTCAAACTTGTTCCTACATAGTAACTTGCAACTATGAATGAGAATGTGCTTGCTTACAGCAACGTGCTATATGTTCTGAATGCCCGAATTGGGAATCTGTGTCAAAACTTTGTTAGGAATTATGTGATGCTTACTAGCTGGAAGTAAGGGAGTTGAGGCATGAAGTTATATCTAGGAGATGGACACATGCCAAGTTTAGCTCAGTTCTGAGCATCTTTGAAATACCTATACAAACTTGTTCCTACATAGTAACTTGCAACTTTGAATGAGAATGTGCTTGCTTACAGCAACTTGCTATATGTTCTGAATGCCCGAATTGGGAATCTGTGTCAAAACTTTGTTAGGAATTATGTGATCCTTACTAGCTGGAAGTAAGGGAGTTGGGGCATGAAGTAATTTCTAGGAGTTGGACACATACCAAGTTTAGCTCAGTTCTGGGCATCTTTGAAATACCTATACAAACTTGTTCCTACATAGTAACTTGCAACTTTGAATGAGAATGTGCTTGCTTACATCAACGTGCTATATGTTCTGAATGACCGAAATGGGAATCTGTGTCAAAACTTTGTTAGAAATTATGTGATCCTTACTAGCTGGAAGTAAGGGAGATGGGGCATGAAGTTATTTCTAGGAGATGGACACATACCAAGTTTAGCACAGTTCTGGGCATCTTTGAAATTCCTATTCAACCTTGTTCCTACATAGTAACTTGCAACTTTGAATTAGAATGTGCTTGCTTACGGCAACGTGCTATATGATCTGAATGCCCGAATTGGGAATCTGTGTCAAAACTTTGTTAGGAATTATGTGATCCTTACTAGCTGGAAGTTATGGAGTTTGGGGCATGAAGTTATTTCTAGGAGATGGACACATACCAAGTTTAGCTCAGTTCTGGGCATCTTTGAAATACCTATACAAACTTGTTCCTACATAGTAACTTGCAACTTTGAATGAGAATGTGCTTGCTTACAGCAACGTCCTACATGTTCTGAATGACCGAATTGGGAATCTGTGTCAAAATTTTGTTAGGAATTATGTGATCCTTACTAGCTGGAAGTAAGGGAGATGGGGCATGAAGTTATTTCTAGGAGTTGGAGACATACCAAGTATAGCTCAGTTCTTGGCATCTTTGAAATAGCTATACAAACTTGTTGCTACATAGTAACTTGCAACTTTGAATGAGAATGTGCTTGCTTACAGCAACGTGCTATATGTTCTGAATGCCCGAATTGGGAATCTGTGTCAAATCTTTGTTAGAAATTATGTGATCCATAATAGCTGGAAGTAAGTGAGATGGGGCATGAAGTTATTTCTAGGAGTTGAAGACATACAACGTTTAGCTCAGTTCTGGGCATGTTTGAAATACCTATACAAACTTTTCCTACATAGTAACTTGCAACTTTGAATGAGAATGTGCTTGCTTACAGCAACGTGCTACATGTTCTGAATGCCCGAATTGGGAATCTGTGTCAAAACTTTGTTAGGAATTATGTGATCCTTACTAGGTGGAAGTAAGGGAGATGGGGCATGAAGTTATTTCTAGGAGTTGGACACATACCAAGTTTAGCTCAGTTCTGGGCATCTTTGAAATACCTCTACAAACTTGTTCCTACATAGTAACTTGCAACTTTGAATGAGAATGTGCTTGCTTACAGCAACGTGCTATATGTTCTGAATGCCCGAATTGGGAATCTGTGTCAAAACTTTGTTAGGAATTATGTGATCCTTACTGGCTGGAAGTAAGGGAGTTGGGGCATGAAGTTATTTCTAGAGGTTGGACACATACCAAGTTTAGCTCAGTTCTGGGAATCTTTGAAATACCTATACAAACTTGTTCCTACATAGTAACTTGCAACTTTGAATGAGAATGTGCTTGCTTACAGCAACGTGCTATATGTTCTGAATGCCCGAACTGGGAATCTGTGTCCAAACTTTGTTAGGAATTATGTGATCCTTACTAGCTGGAAGTAAGGGAGATGGGGCATGAAGTTAATTCTAGGAGTTGGAGACATACAACGTTTAGCTCAGTTCTGGGCATCTTTGAAATACCTATACAAACTTGATCCTACATATTAACTTGCAACTTTGAATGAGAATGTGCTTGCTTTCAGCAACGTGCTATATGTTCTGAATGCCCGAATTGGGAATCTTTGTCAAAATTTGTTAGGAATTATGTGATCCTTACAAGCTGGAAGTAAGGGAGTTGGGGCATGAAGGTATTTCTAGGAGTTGGACACATACCAAGTTTAGCTCAGTTCTGGGCATCTTTGAAATACCTATACAAACTTGTTCCTACATAGTAACTTGCAACTTTGAATGAGAATGTGCTTCCTTACAGCAACGTGCGATATATTCTGAATGCCCGAATTGGGAATCTGTGTCAAAACTTTGTTAGGAATTATGTGATCCTTACTAGCTGGAAGTAAGGGAGATGGGGCATGGACTTATTTCTAGGAGTTGGACACATACCAAGTTTAGCTGAGTTCTGGGCATCTTTGAAATTCCTATTCAACCTTGTTCCTACATAGTAACTTGCAACTTTGAATGAGAATGTGCTTGCTTACAGCAACGTGCGATATGTTCTGAATGCCCGAATTGGGAATCTGTGTCAAAACTTTGTTAGGAATTATGTGATCCTTACTAGCTGGAAGTAAGGGAGATGGGGCATGAAGTTATTTCTAGGAGTTGGAGACATACAACGTTTAGCTCACTTCTGGGCATCTTTGAAATACCTATACAAACTTGTTTCTACATAGTAACTTGCAACTTTGAATGAGAATGTGCTTGCTTATCATCAACGTGCTATATGTTCTGAATGCCCGAATTGGGAATCTGTGTCAAAACTTTGTTAGGAATTATGTGATCCTTACTAGCTGAAAGTAACGGAGTTGGGGCATGAAGTTATTTCTAGGAGTTGGACACATACCAAGTTTAGGTCAGTTCTGGGCATCTTTGAAATACCTATACAAACTTGTTCCTACATAGTAACTTGCAACTTTGAATGAGAATGTGCTTGCTTACAGCAACGTGCGATATATTCTGAATGCCCGAATTGGGAATCTGTGTCAAAACTTTGTTAGGAATTATGTGATCCTTACTAGCTGGAAGTAAGGGAGATGGGGCATGGAGTTATTTCTAGGAGTTGGACACATACCAAGTTTAGCTGAGTTCTGGGCATCTTTGAAATTCCTATTCAACCTTGTTCCTACATAGTAACTTGCAACATTGAATTAGAATGTGCTTGCTTACGGCAACGTGCTATATGATCTGAATGCCCGAATTGGGAATCTGTGTCAAAACTTTGTTAGGAATTATGTGATCCTTACTAGCTGGAAGTAAGGGAGTTTGGGGCATGAAGTTATTTCTAGGAGATGGACACATACCAAGTTTAGCTCAGTTCTGGGCATCTTTGAAATACCTATACAAACTTGTTCCTACATACTAACTTGCAACTTTGAATGAGAATGTGCTTGCTTACAGCAACGTGCTATATGTTCTGAATGCCCGAATTGGGAATCTGTGTTAAAACTTTGTTAGCAATTATGTGATCCTTACTAGATGGAAGTAAGGGAGATGGGGCATGAAGATATTTCTAGGAGTTTGAGACATACAACGTTTAGCTCAGTTCTGGGCATCTTTGAAATACCTATACACACTTGTTCCTACATAGTAACTTGCAACTTTGAATGAGAATGTGCTTGCTTACAGCAACGTGCTATATGTTCTGAATGCCCGAATTGGGAATCTGTGTCAAAACTTTGTTAGGAATTATGTGATCCTTACCAGCTGGAAGTAAGGGAGATGGGGCATGAAGTTATTTCTAGGAGTTGGAGACATGCAACGTTTAGCTCAGTTCTCGGCATCTTTGAAATACCTATACAAACTTGTTCCTACATAGTAACTTGACACTTTGAATGAGAATGTGCTTGCTTACAGCAACGTGCTACATGTTCTGAATGCCCGAATTGGGAATCTGTGTCAAAACTTTGTTAGGAATTATGTGATCCTTACTAGCTGGAAGTAAGTGAGATGGGGCATGAAGTTATTTCTAGGAGTTGGTCACATACCAAGTTTAGCTCAGTTCTGGGCATCTTTGAAATACCTATACGAACTTGTTCCTACATATTAAATTGCAACTTTGAATGAGAATGTGCTTGCTTTCAGCAACGTGCTATATGTTCTGAATGCCCGAATTGGGATTCTTTGTCAAAATTTGTTAGGAATTATGTGATCCTTACTAGCTGGAAGTAAGGGAGTTGGGGCATGAAGGTATTTCTAGGAGTTGGACACATACCAAGTTTAGCTCAGTTCTGGGCATCTTTGAAATAGCTATACAAACTTGTTGCTACATAGTAACTTGCAACTTTGAATGAGAATGTGCTTGCTTACAGCAACGTGCTATATGTTCTTAATGCACGAATTGGGAATCTGTGTCAAAACTTTGTTAGAAATTATGTGATCCATAATAGCTGGAAGTAAGTGAGATGGGGCATGAAGTTATTTCTAGGAGTTGAAGACATACAACGTTTAGCTCAGTTCTGGGCATGTTTGAAATACCTATACAAACTTGTTCCTACATAGTAACATGCAACTTTGAATGAGAATGTGCTTGCTTACAGCAACGTGCTACATGTTCTGAATGCCCGAATTGGGAATCTGTGTCAAAACTTTGTTAGGAATTATCTGATCCTTACTAGGTGGAAATAAGGGAGATGGGGCATGAAGTTATTTCTAGGAGTTGGACACATACCAAGTTTAGCTCAGTTCTGGGCACCTTTGAAATACCTCTACAAACTTGTTCCTACATAGTAACGTGCAACTTTGAATGAGAATGTGCTTGCTTACAGCAACGTGCTATATGGTCTGAATGCCCGAATTGGGAATCTGTGTCAAAACTTTGTTAGGAATTATGTGATCCTTACTGGCTGGAAGTAAGGGAGTTGGGGCATGAAGTTATTTCTAGAGGTTGGACAAATACCAAGTTTAGCTCAGTTCTGGGAATCTTTGAAATACCTATACAAACTTGTTCCTACATAGTAACTTGCAACTTTGAATGAGAATGTGCTTGCTTACAGCAACGTGCTATATGTTCTGAATGCCCGAATTGGGAATCTGTGTTAAAACTTTGTTAGAAATTATGTGATCCTTACTAGTTGGAAGTAAGGGAGATGGGGCATGAAGTTATTTCTAGGAGTTTGAGACATACAACGTTTAGCTCAGTTCTGGGCATCATTGAAATACCTATACAACTTGTTCCTACATAGTAACTTGCAACTTTGAATGAGAATGTGCTTGCTTACAGCAACGTGCTATATGTTCTGAATGCCCGAATTGGGAATCTGTGTCAAAACTTTGTTAGGAATTATGTGATCCTTACTAGCTGGAAGTAAGGGAGATGGGGCATGAAGTTATTTCTAGGAGTTGGAGACATGCAACGTTTAGCTCAGTTCTGGGCATCTTTGAAATACCTATACAAACTTGTTCCTACATAGTAACTTGAAACTTTGAATGAGAATGTGCTTGCTTACAGCAACGTGCTACATGTTCTGAATGCCCGAATTGGGAATCTGTGTCAAAACTTTGTTAGGAATTATGTGATCCTTACTACCTGGAAGTAAGTGAGATGGGGCATGAAGTTATTTCTAGGAGTTGGACACATACCAAGTTTAGCTCAGTTCTGGGCATCTTTGAAATACCTATACGAACTTGTTCCTACATAATAACTTGCAACTTTGAATGAGAATGTGCTTGCTTTCAGCAACGTGCTATATGTTCTGAATGCCCGAATTGGGATTCTTTGTCAAAATTTGTTAGGAATTATGTGATCCTTACTAGCTGGAAGTAAGGGAGTTGGGGCATGAAGGTATTTCTAGGAGTTGGACACATACCAAGTTTAGCACAGTTCTGGGCATCTTTGAAATACCTATACAAACTTGTTCCTACATAGTAACTTGCAACTTTGAATGAGAATGTGCTTGCTTACAGCAACGTGCGATATATTCTGAATGCCCGAATTGGGAATCTGTGTCAAAACTTTGTTAGGAATTATGTGATCCTTACTAGCTGGAAGTAATGGAGATGGGGCATGGAGTTATTTCTAGGAGTTGGACACATACCAAGTTTAGCTCAGTTCTGGGAATCTTTGAAATTCCTATTCAAACTTGTTCCTACATAGTAACTTGCAACTTTGAATGAGAATGTGCTTGCTTACAGCAACGTGCTATATGTTCTGAATGACCGAATTGGGAATCTGTGTCAAAACTTTGTTAGGAATTATGTGATCCTTACTAGCTGGAAGTAAGGGAGTTTGGGGCATGAAGTTATTTCTAGGAGATGGACACATACCAAGTTTAGCTCAGTTCTGGGCATCTTTGAAATACCTATACAAACTTGCTCCTACATACTAACTTGCAACTTTGAATGAGAATGTGCTTGCTTACAGCAACGTGCGATATGTTCTGAATGCCCGAATTGGGAATCTGTGTCAAAACCTTTTAGGAATTATGTGATCCTTACCGGCTGGAAGTAAGGGAGTTGGGGCATGAAGTTATTTCTAGGAGTTGGAGACATACAACGTTTAGCTCACTTCTGTGCATCTTTGAAATACCTATACAAACTTGGTCCTACATAGTAACTTGCAACTTTGAATGAGAATGTGCTTGCTTACAGCAACGTGCTACATGTTCTGAATGCCCGAATTGGGAACCTGTGTCAAAACTTTGTTAGAAATTATGTGATCCTTATTAGCTGGAAGTAAGGGAGATTGGGCATGAAGTTATTTCTAGGAGTTGGAGATATACAACGTTTAGCTCAGTTCTGGGAATCCTTGAAATACCTGTACAAACTTCTTCCTACATAGTAACTTGCAACTTTGAATGAGAATGTGCTTGCTTACAGCAACGTGCTACATGTTCTGAATGCCCGAATTGGGATTCTGTGTCAAAACTTTGTTAGGAATTATGTGATCCTTACTAGCTGGAAGTAAGGGAGATGGGGCATGAAGTTATTTCTAGGAGTTGGACACATACCATGTTTAGCTCAGTTCTGGGCATCTTTGAAATACCTATACAAACTTGTTCCTACATAGCAACTTGCAACTTTGAATGAGAATGTGCTTGCTTACAGCAACGTGCTATATGTTCTGAATGCCCGAATTGGGAATCTGTGTCAAAATTTGTTAGGAATTATGTGAATCTTACTAGCTGGAAGTAAGGGAGTTGGGGCATGAAGGTTTTTCTAGGAGTTGGACACATACCAAGTTTAGCACAGTTCTGGGCATCTTTGAAATACCTATACAAACTTGTTCCTACATAGAAACTTGCAACTTTGAATGAGAATGTGCTTGCTTACAGCAACGTGCGATATATTCTGAATGCCCTAATTGGGAACCTGTGTCAAAACTTTGTTAGAAATTATGTGATCCTTATTAGCTGGAAGTAAGGGAGATGGGGCATGGAGTTATTTCTAGGAGTTGGAGACATACAACGTTTAGCTCAGTTCTGGGCATCTTTGAAATACCTATACAAACTTGTTCCTACATAGTAACTTGCAACTTTAAAGGAGAATGTGCTTGCTTACAGCAACGTGCTATATGTTCTGAATGCCCGAATTGGGAATCTGTGTCAAAACTTTGTTAGGAATTATGTGATCCTTACCAGCTGGAAGTAAGGGAGATGGGGCATGAAGTTATTTCTAGGAGTTGGAGACATACCAAGTTTAGCTCAGTTCTGGGCATCTTTGAAAGTCCTATTCAAACTTGTTCCTACATAGCAACTTGCAACTTTGAATGAGAATGTGCTTGCTTACAGCACCGTGCTATACGTTCTGAATGCCCGAATTCGGAATGTGTGTCAAAACTTTGTTAGGAATTATGTGATCCTTACTAGCTGGAAGTAAGGGAGTTAGGGCATGAAGTTATTTCTAGAGGTTGGAGACATACCAAGTTTAGCTCAGTTCTGGGCATCTTTGAAAGTCCTATTCAAACTTGTTCCTACATAGTAACTTGCAACTTTGAATGAGAATGTGCTTGCTTACAGCACCGTGCTATAGGTTCTTAATGACCAAAATGGGAATCTGTGTCAAAACTTTGTTAGAAATTATGTGATCCTTACCAGCTGGAAGTAAGGGAGATGGGGCATGAAGTTATTTCTAGGAGTTGGAGACATACAACGTTTATCTCAGTTCTGGGCATCTTTGAAATACCTAGGCAAACTTGTTCCTACATAGTAACTTGCAACTTTGAATGAGAATGTGCTTGCTTACAGCAACGTGCTACATGTTCTGAATGCCCGAATTGGGAATCTGTGTCAAAACTTTGTTAGGAATTATGTGATCCTTACTAGCTGGAAGTAAGGGAGTTGGGGCATGAAGGTATTTCTTGGAGTTGGACACATACCAAGTTTAGCTCAGTTCTGGGCATCTTTGAAATACCTATACAAACTTGTTCCTACATAGTAACTTGCATCTTTGAATGAGAATGTGCTTGCTTACAGCAACGTGCTATATGTTCTGAATGCCCGAATTGGGAATCTGTGTCAAAACTTTGTTAGGAATTATGTGATCCTTACTAGCTGGAAGTAAGGGTGATGGGGCATGTAGTTATTTTTGGAGTTGGAGACATACAACGTTTAGCTCAGTTCTGGGCATCTTTGAAATACCTATACAAACTTGTTCCTACATAGTAACTTGCAACTTTGAATGAGAATGTGCTTGCTTACAGCAACGAGCTACATGTTCTGAATGCCCGAATTGGGAATCTGTGTCAAATCTTTGTTAGGAATTATGTGATCCTTACTAGCTGGAAGTAAGGGAGATGGGGCATGAAGTTATTTCTAGGAGTTGGACACATACCAAGTTTAGCTCAGTTCTGGGCATCTTTGAAACTCCTATACGAACTTGTTCCTACATATTAACTTGCAACTTTGAATGAAAATGTGCTTGCTTACAGCAACGTGCTATATGTTCTGAATGCCCGTATAGGGAATCTGTGTCAAAACTTTGTTAGGAATTATGTGATCCTTATAAGCTGGAAGTAATTGAGTTTGGGGCATGAAGTTATTTCTTGAGGTTGGACACATACCAAGTTTAGCTCAGTTCTGGGCATCTTTGAAATACCTATAAAAACTTGTTCCTACATAGTAACTTGCAAATTTGAATGAGAATGTGCTTGCTTACAGCAACGTGCTATATGTTCTGAATGCCCGAATTGGGAATCTGTGTCAAAACTTTGTTAGGAATTATGTGATCCTTACTAGCTGGAAGTAAGTGAGTTGGGGCATGAAGTTATTTCTAGGAGTTGGACACATACCAAGTTTAGCTCAGTTCTGGGCATCTTTGAAATACCTATACAAACTTGTTCCTACATAGTAACTTGCAACTTTTAATGAGAATGTGCTTGCTTACAGCCACGTGCTATATGTTCTGAATGCCCGAATTGGGAATCTGTGTCAAAACTTTGTTAGGAATTATGTGATCCTTACTAGCTGGAAGTAAGGGAGTTGTGGCATGAAGATATTTCTAGAGGTTGGACACATACCAAGTTTAGCTCAGTTCTGGGCATCTTTGAAATACCTATACAAACTTGTTCCTACATAGTAACTTTCATCTTTGAATGAGAATGTCCTTGCTTACAGCAACGTGCTATATGTTCTGAATGCCCGAATTGGAAATCTGTGTCAAAATTTGTTAGGAATTATGTGATCCTTACTAGATGGAAGTAAGGGAGTTGGGGCATGAAGGTATTTCTAGGAGTTGGACACATACCAAGTTTAGCAGAGTTTTGGGCATCTTTGAAATACCTATACAAACTTGTTCCTACATAGTAACTTGCAACTTTGAATGAGAATGTGCTTATTTACAGCAACGTGCCATATGCTCTGAATGCCCGAATTGGGAATCTGTGTCAAAATTTGTTAGGAATTATGTGATCCTTACTAGCTGGAAGTAAGTGAGATGGGGCATGAAGTTATATCTAGGAGTTGGAGACATACAACGTTTAGCTCAGTTCTGGGCATCTTTGAAATACCTATATAAACTTGTTCCTACATAGTAACTTGCAACTTTGAATGAGAATGTGCTTGCTTGCAGCAACGTGCTATATGTTCTGAATGCCCGAATTGGGAATCTGTGTAAAAACTTTGTTAGGAATTATGTGATCCTTACTAGCTGGAAGTAAGGGAGATGGGGCATGAAGTTATTTCTAGGAGTTGGACACATACCAAGTTTAGCTCAGTTCTTGGCATCTTTGAAATACCTATACAAACTTGTTCCTACATAGTAACTTGCAACTTTGAATGAGAATGTGCTTGCTTACAGCAACGTGCTATATGCTCTGAATGCCCGAAAAGGGAATCTCTGTCAAAACTTTGTTAGGAATTATGTGATCCTTACTAGCTGGAAGTAAGTGAGATTAGGCATGAAGTTATTTCTAGGAGTTGGACAGATACCAAGTTTAGCTCAGTTCTGGGCATCTTTGAAATACCTATACAAACTTGTTCCTACATGGTAACTTGCAACTTTGAATGAGAATGTGCTTGCTTACAGCAACGTGCTATATGTTCTGAATGTCCGAATTGGGAATCTGTGTCAAAACTTTGTTAGGAATTATGTGATCCTTACTAGCTGGAAGTAAGTGAGATGGGGCATGAAGTTATTTCTAGGAGTTGGAGACATACAACGTTTAGCTCAGTTCTGGGCATCTTTGAAATACCTATACAAACTTCTTCCTACATAGTAACTTGCAACTTTGAATGAGAATGTGCTTGCTTACAGCACCGTGCTATATGTTCTGAATGCCCGAATTGGGAATCTGTGTCAAAATTTTGTTAGGAATTATGTGATCCTTACTAGCTGGTAGTAAGTGAGATGGGGCATGAAGTTATTTCTAGGAGTTGGAGACATACAACGTTTAGCTCAGTTCTGGGCATCCTTGAAATACCTATACAAACTTCTTCCTACATAGTAACTTGCAACTTTGAATGTGAATGTGCTTGCTTACAGCAACGTGCTATATGTTCTGAATGCCCGAATTGGGAATCTGTGTCAAAACTTTGTTAGGAATTATGTGATCCTTACTAGCTGGAAGTAAGGGAGATGGGGCATGAAGTTATATCTAGGAGTTGGACACATACCAAGTTTAGCTCAGTTCTGGGCATCTTTGAAATACCTATACAAACTTGTTCCTACATAGTAACTTGCATCTTTGAATGAGAATGTGCTTGCTTACAGCAACGTGCTATATGTTCTGAATGCCCGAATTGGGAATCTGTGTCACAATTTGTTAGGAATTATGTGATCCTTACTAGCTGGAAGTAAGGGAGTTGGGGCATGAAGGTATTTCTAGTAGTTGGACACATACCAAGTTTAGCTCAGTTCTGGGAATCTTTGAAATACCTATACAAACTTGTTCCTACATAGTAACTTGCATCTTTGAATGAGACTGTGCTTGCTTACAGCAACCTGCTATATGCTCTGAATGCCCGAAAAGGGAATCTGTGTCAAAACTTTGTTAGGAATTATGTGATCCTTACTAGCTGGAAGTAAGTGAGATTAGGCATGAAGTTATTTCTAGGAGTTGGAGACATACAACGTTTAGCTCAGTTCTGGGCATCTTTGAAATACCTATACAAACTTGTTCCTACATAGTAACTTGCAACTTTGAATGAGAATGTGCTTGCTTACAGCAACGTGCTATATGTTCTTAATGCCCGAATTGGGAATCTGTGTCAAAAGTTTGTTAGGAATTATGTGATCCTTACTAGCTGGAAGTAAGGGAGATGGGGCATGATGTTATTTCAAGGAGTTGGACACATACCAAGTTTAGCTCAGTTCTGGGCATCTTTGAAATAACTATACAAACTTGTTCCTACATATTAACTTGCAACTTTGAATGAGAATGTGCTTGCTTACAGCCACGTGCTATATGTTCTGAATGCCCGAATTGGGAATCTGTGTCAGAATTTGTTAGGAATTATGTGATCCTTACTAGCTGGAATTAAGGGAGTTGGGGCATGAAGCTATTTCTAGGAGTTGGACACAAACCAAGTTTAGCACAGTTCTGGGCATCTTAGAAATACGTATACAAACTTGTTCCTACATACTAACTTGCAACTTTGAATGAGAATTGCTTGCTTACAGCAACGTGCTATATGCTCTGAATGCCCGAATAGGGAATCTGTGTCAAAATTTGTTAGGAATTATGTGATCCTTACTAGCTGGAAGTAAGGGAGATGGGGCATGAAGTTATTTCTAGGAGTTGGACACATACCAAGTTTAGCTCAGTTCTGGGCATCTTTGAAATACCTATACAAACTTGTTCCTACATAGTAACTTGCAACTTTGAATGAGAATCTGCTTGCTTACAGCAACGTGCTATATGTTCTGAATGCCCGAATTCGGAATCTGTGTCAAAATTTGTTAGGAATTATGTGATCCTTACTAGCTGGAAGTAAGGGAGTTAGGGCATGAAGGTATTTCTAGGAGTTGGACACATACCAAGTTTAGCTCAGTTCTGGGCATCTTTGAAATACCTATACAAACTTGTTCCTACATAGTAACTTGCATCTTTGAATGAGAATGTGCTTGCTTACAGCAACGTGCTATATGTTCTGAATGCCCGAATTGGGAATCTGTGTCAAAACTTTGTTAGGAATTATGTGATCGTTAATAGCTAGAAGTAAGGGAGATGGGGCATGAAGTTATTTCTAGGAGTTGGAGACATACCAAGTTTAGCTCAGTTCTGGGCATCTTTGAAATACCTATACAAACTTGTTCCTACATAGTAACTTGCAACTTTGAATGAGAATGTGCTTGCTTACAGCACCGTGCTATATGTTCTGAATGCCCGAATTGGGAATCTGTGTCAAAACTTTGTTAGGAATTATGTGATCCTTACTAGCTGGAAGTAAGGGAGATGGGGCATGAAGTTATTTCTAGGAGTTGGAGACATACCAAGTTTAGCTCAGTTCTGGGCATCTTTGAAATACCTATACAAACTTGTTCCTACATAGTAACTTGCAACTTTGAATGAGAATGTGCTTGCTTACAGCAACGTGCTATATGTTCTGAATGCCCGAATTGGGAATCTGTGTCAAATCTTTGTTAGGAATTATGTGATCCTTACTAGCTGGAAGTAATGGAGATGGGGCATGAAGTTATTTCTAGGAGTTGGAGACATACAACGTTTAGCTCAGTTCTGGGCATCTTTGAAATACCTATACAAACTTGTTCCTACATAGTAACTTGCAACTTTGAATGAGAATGTGCTTGCTTACAGCAACGTGCTATATGTTCTGAATGCCCGAATTGGGAATCTGTGTCAAAACTTTGTTAGGAATTATGTGATCCTTACTAGCTGGAAGTAAGGGAGATGGGGCATGAAGTTATTTCTAGGAGTTGGAGACATACCAAGTTTAGCTCAGTTCTGGGCATCTTTGAAATACCTATACAAACTTGTTCCTACATAGTAACTTGCAACTTTGAATGAGAATGTGCTTGCTTACAGCAACGTGCTATATGTTCTGAATGCCCGAATTGGGAATCTGTGTCAAAATTTGTTAGGAATTATGTGATCCTTACTAGCTGGAAGTAAGGGAGTTGGGGCATGAAGGTATTTCTAGGAGTTGGAGACATACAACTTTTAGCTCAGTTCTGGGCATCTTTGAAATACCTATACAAACGTGTTCCTACATCGTAACTTGCATCTTTGAATGAGAATGTGCTTGCTTGCAGCAACGTGCTATATGTTCTGAATGCCCGAATTGGGAATCTGTGTCAAAACTTTGTTAGGAATTATGTGATCCTTACTAGCTGGAAGTAAGGGAGATGGGGCATGAAGTTATTTCTAGGAGTTGGAGACATACCAAGTTTAGCTCAGTTCTGGGCATCTTTGAAATACCTATACAAACTTGTTCCTACATAGTAACTTGCAACTTTGGATGAGAATGTGCTTGCTTGCAGCAACGTGCTATATGTTCTGAATGCCCGAATTGGGATTCTGTGTCAAAACTTTGTTAGGAATTATGTGATCCTTACTAGCTGGAAGTAAGGGAGATGGAGCATGAAGTTATTTCTAGGAGTTGGACACATACCAAGTTTAGCTCAGTTCTGGGCATCTTTGAAATACCTATACACACTTGTTCCTACATAGTAACTTGCATCTTTGAATGAGAATGTGCTTGCTTACAGCAACGTGCTATATGTTCTGAATGCCCGAATTGGGAATCTGTGTCAAAACTTTGATAGGAATTATGTGATCCTTACTAGATGGACGTAAGGGAGTTGGGGCATGAAGGTATTTCTAGGAGTTGGACACATACCAAGTTTAGCACAGTTCTGGGCATCTGTGAAATACCTATACAAACTTGTTCCTACATAGTAACTTGCAACTTTGAATGAGAATGTGCTTGCTTACAGCAACGTGCGATATGCTCTGAATGCCCGAATTGGGAATCTGTGTCAAAATTTTGTTAGGAATTATGTGATCCTTACTAGCTGAAAGTAAGGGAAATGGGGCATGAAGTTATTTCTAGGAGTTGGAGACATACCAAGTTTAGCTCAGTTCTGGGCATCTTTGAAATACCTATACAAACTTGTTCTTACATAGTAACTTGCAACTTTGAATGAGAATGTGCTTGCTTACAGCAACGTGCTATATGTTCTGAATGCCCGAATTGGGAATCTGTGTCAAAACTTGGTTAGGAATTATGTGATCCTTACTAGCTGGAAGTAAGGGAGATGGGGCATGAAGTTATTTCTAGGAGTTGGAGACATACAAATTTTAGCTCAGTTCTGGGCATCTTTGAAATATCTATACAAACTTGTTCCTACATAGTAACTTGCAACTTTGAATGAGAATGTGCTTGCTTACAGCAACGTGCTATATGTTCTGAATGCCCGAATTCGGAATCTGTGTCTAAACTTTGTTAGGAATTATGTGATCCTTACTAGCTGGAAGTAAGGGAGATGGAGCATGAAGTTATTTCTAGGAGTTGGACACATACCAAGTTTAGCTCAGGTCTGGGCATCTTTGAAATACCTATACAAACTTGTTCCTACATAGTAACTTGCATCTTTGAATGAGAATGTGCTTGCTTACAGCAACGTGCTATATGTTCTGAATGCCAGAATTGGGAATCTGTGTCAAAATTTGTTAGGAATTATGTGATCCTTACTAGCTGGAAGTAAGGGAGTTGGGGCATGAAGGTATTTCTAGGAGTTGGACACATACCAAGTTTAGCACAGTTCTGGGCATCTTTGAAATATCTATACAAACTTGTTCCTACATAGTAACTTGCAACTGTGAATGAGAATGTGCTTGCTTACAGCAACGTGCTATATGCTCTGAAAGCCCGAAAAGGGAATCTGTGTCAAAACTTTGTTAGGAATTATGTGATCCTTACTAGCTGGAAGTAAGTGAGATGGGGCATGAAGTTATTTCTAGGAGTTGGAGACATGCAACGTTTAGCTCAGTTCTCGGCATCTTTGAAATACCTATACAAACTTGTTCCTACATAGTAACTTGCAACTTTGAATGAGAATGTGCTTGCTTGCAGCAACGTGCTATATGTTCTGAATTCCCGAATTGGCAATCTGTGTCAAAACTTTGTTAGGAATTATGTGATCCTTACTAGCTGGAAGTAAGGGAGATGGGGCATGAAGTTATTTCTAGGAGTTGGACACATACCAAGTTTAGCTCAGTTCTGGGCATCTTTGAAATACCTATACAAACTTCTTCCTACATAGTAACTTGCAACTTTGAATGAGAATGTGCTTGCTTACAGCAACATGCTATATGTTCTGAATGCCCGAATTGGGAATCTGTGTCAAAATTTGTTAGGAATTATGTGATCCTTACTAGCTGGAAGTAAGGGAGTTGGGGCATGAAGTTATTTCTAGGAGTTGGACACATACCAAGTTTAGCTCAGTTCTGGGCATCTTTGAAATACCTATACAAACTTGTTCCTACATAGTAACTTGCAACTTTGAATGAGAATGTGCTTGCTTACAGCAACGTGCTATATGTTCTGAATGCCCGAATTGGGAATCTGGGTCAAAACTTTGTTAGGAATTATGTGATGCTTACTAGCTGGAAGTAAGTGAGATGGGGCATGAAGTTATTTCTAGGAGTTGGAGACATACAACGTTTAGCTCAGTTCTGGGCATCTTTGAAATACCTATACAAACTTGTTCCTACATAGTAACTTGCAACTTTGAATGAGAATGTGCTTGCTTACAGCAACGTGCTATATGTTCTCAATGCCCGAATAGGGAATCTGTGTCAAAACTTTGTTAGGAATTATGTGATCCTTACTAGCTGGAAGTAAGTGAGATGGGGCATGAAGATATTTCTAGGAGTTGGAGACATACCAAGTTTAGCTCAGTTCTGGGCATCTTTGAAATACCTATACAAACTTGTTCCTACATAGTAACTTGCAACTTTGAATGAGAATGTGCTTGCTTGCAGCAACGTGCTATATGTTCTGAATGCCCGAATTGGGAATCTGTGTCAAAACTTTGTTAGGAATTATGTGATCCTTACTAGCTGGAAGTAAGGGAGATGGGGCATGAAGTTAATTCTAGGAGTTGGAGACATACCAAGTTTAGCTCAGTTCTGGGCATCTTTGAAATACCTATACAAACTTGTTCCTACATAGTAACTTGCATCTTTGAATGAGAATGTGCTTGCTTACAGCAACGTGCTATATGTTCTGAATGCCCGAATTGGGAATCTGTGTCAAAATTTGTTAGGAATTATGTGATCCTTACTAGCTGGAGTAAGGGAGATGGGGCATGAAGGTATTTCTAGGAGTTGGACACAAACCAAGTTTAGCTCAGTTCTGGGCATCTTTGAAATACCTATACAAACTTGTTCCTACATAGTAACTTGCAACTTTGAATGAGAATCTGCTTGCTTACAGCAACGTGCTATATGTTCTGAATGCCCGAATTCGGAATCTGTGTCAAAATTTGTTAGGAATTATGTGATCCTTACTAGCTGGAAGTAAGGGAGTTAGGGCATGAAGGTATTTCTAGGAGTTGGACACATACCAAGTTTAGCTCAGTTCTGGGCATCTTTGAAATACCTATACAAACTTGTTCCTACATAGTAACTTGCATCTTTGAATGAGAATGTGCTTGCTTACAGCACCGTGCTATATGTTCTGAATGCCCGAATTGGGAATCTGTGTCAAAACTTTCTTAGGAATTATGTGATCCTTACTAGCTGGAAGTAAGGGAGATGGGGCATGAAGTTATTTCTAGGAGTTGGAGACATACCAAGTTTAGCTCAGTTCTGGGCATCTTTGAAATACCTTTACAAACTTGTTCTTACATAGTAACTTGCAACTTTGAATGAGAATGTGCTTGCTTACAGCAACGTGCTATATGTTCTGAATGCCCGAATTGGGAATCTGTGTCAAATCTTTGTTAGGAATTATGTGATCCTTACTAGCTGGAAGTAATGGAGATGGGGCATGAAGTTATTTCTAGGAGTTGGAGACATACAACGTTTAGCTCTGTTCTGGGCATCTTTGAAATACCTATACAAACTTGTTCCTACATAGTAACTTGCAACTTTGAATGAGAATGTGCTTGCTTGCAGCAACGTGCTATATGTTCTGAATGCCCGAATTGGGAATCTGTGTCAAAACTTTGTTAGGAATTATGTGATCCTTACTACCTGGAAGTAAGGGAGATGGAGCATGAAGATATTTCTAGGAGTTGGACACATACCAAGTTTAGCTCAGTTCTGGGCATCTTTGAAATACCTATATAAATTTGTTCCTACATAGTAACTTGCATCTTTGAATGAGAATGTGCTTGCTTACAGCAACGTGCTATATGTTCTGAATGCCCGAATTGGGAATCTGTGTCAAAACTTTGTTAGGAATTATGTGATCCTTACTAGCTGGAAGTAAGGGAGATGGGGCATGAAGTTATTTCTAGGAGTTGGACACATACCAAGTTTAGCTCAGTTCTGGGCATCTTTGAAATACCTATACAAACTTGTTCTTACATAGTAACTTGCAACTTTGAATGAGAATGTGCTTGCTTACAGCAACGTGCTATATGTTCTGAATGCCCGAATTGGGAATCTGTGTCAAATCTTTGTTAGGAATTATGTGATCGTTACTAGCTGGAAGTAAGGGAGATGGGGCGTGAAGTTATTTCTAGGAGTTGGACATATACCAAGTTTAGCTCAGTTCTGGGCATCTTTGAAATACCTATACAAACTTGTTCCCACATATTAACTTGCAACTTTGAATGAGAATGTGCTTGCTTACAGCAACGTGCTATATGCTCTGAATGCCGGAATTGGGAATCTGTGTCATAATTTGTTAGGAATTATGTGATCCTTACTAGCTGGAAGTAAGGGAGTTGGGGCATGAAGGTATTTCTAGGAGTTGGACACATACCAAGTTTAGCACAGTTCTGGGCATCATTGAAATACCTATACAAACTTGTTCCTACATAGTAACTTGCAACTTTGAATGAGAATGTGCTTGCTTACAGCAACGTGCTATATTTTATGAATGCCCGAATAGGGAATCTGTGTCAAATCTTTGTTAGAAATTATGTGATCCTTACTAGATGGAAGTAAGGGAGTTGGGCCATGAAGGTATTTCTAGGAGTTGGACACATACCAAGTTTAGCACAGTTCTGGGCATCTTTGAAATACCTATACAAACTTGTTCCTACATAGTAACTTGCAACTTTGAATGAGAATGTGCTTGCTTACAGCAACGTGCTATATGTTCTGAATGCCCGAATTGGGAATCTGTGTCAAAACTTTGTTAGGAATTATGTGATCCTTACTAGATGGAAGTAAGGGAGATGGGGCATGAAGTTATTTCTAGGAGTTAGAGACATACCAAGTTTAGCTCAGTTCTGAGCATCTTTGAAATACCTATACAAACTTGTTCTTACATAGTAACTTGCAACTTTGAATGAGAATGTGCTTGCTTACAGCAACATGCTATATGTTCTGAATGCCCGAATTGGGAATCTGTGTCAAAATTTGTTAGGAATTATGTGATCCTTACTAGCTGGAAGTAAGGGAGTTGGGGCATGAAGGTATTTCTAGGAGTTGGACACATACCAAGTTTAGCTCAGTTCTGGGCATCTTTGAAATACCTATACAAACTTGTTCCTACATAGTAACTTGCAACTTTGAATGAGAATGTGCTTGCTTACAGCAACGTGCTATATGTTCTGAACGCCCGAATTGGGAATCTGGGTCAAAACTTTGTTAGGAATTATGTGATGCTTACTAGCTGGAAGTAAGTGAGATGGGGCATGAAGTTATTTCTAGGAGTTGGAGACATACAACGTTTAGCTCAGTTCTGGGCATCTTTGAAATACCTATACAAACTTGTTCCTACATAGTAACTTGCAACTTTGAATGAGAATGTGCTTGCTTACAGCAACGTGCTATATGTTCTCAATGCCCGAATAGGGAATCTGTGTCAAAACTTTGTTAGGAATTATGTGATCCTTACTAGCTGGAAGTAAGTGAGATGGGGCATGAAGTTATTTCTAGGAGTTGGAGACATACCAAGTTTAGCTCAGTTCTGGGCATCTTTGAAATACCTATACAAACTTGTTCCTACATAGTAACTTGCAACTTTGAATGAGAATGTGCTTGCTTGCAGCAACGTGCTATATGTTCTGAATGCCCGAATTGGGAATCTGTGTCAAAACTTTGTTAGGAATTATGTGATCCTTACTAGCTGGAAGTAAGGGAGATGGGGCATGAAGTTAATTCTAGGAGTTGGACACATACCAAGTTTAGCTCAGTTCTGGGCATCTTTGAAATACCTATACAAACTTGTTCCTACATAGTAACTTGCATCTTTGAATGAGAATGTGCTTGCTTACAGCAACGTGCTATATGTTCTCAATGCCCGAATTCGGAATCTGTGTCAAAATTTGTTAGGAATTATGTGATCCTTACTAGCTGGAAGTAAGGGAGTTAGGGCATGAAGGTATTTCTAGGAGTTGGACACATACCAAGTTTAGCTCAGTTCTGGGCATCTTTGAAATACCTATACAAACTTGTTCCTACATAGTAACTTGCATCTTTGAATGAGAATGTGCTTGCTTACAGCACCGTGCTATATGTTCTGAATGCCCGAATTGGGAATCTGTGTCAAAACTTTGTTAGGAATTATGTGATCCTTACTAGCTGGAAGTAAGGGAGATGGGGCATGAAGTTATTTCTAAGAGTTGGAGACATACCAAGTTTAGCTCAGTTCTGGGCATCTTTGAAATACCTTTACAAACTTGTTCTTACATAGTAACTTGCAACTTTGAATGAGAATGTGCTTGCTTACAGCAACGTGCTATATGTTCTGAATGCCCGAATTGGGAATCTGTGTCAAATCTTTGTTAGGAATTATGTGATCCTTACTAGCTGGAAGTAATGGAGATGGGGCATGAAGTTATTTCTAGGAGTTGGAGACATACAACGTTTAGCTCTGTTCTGGGCATCTTTGAAATACCTATACAAACTTGTTCCTACATAGTAACTTGCAACTTTGAATGAGAATGTGCTTGCTTGCAGCAACGTGCTATATGTTCTGAATGCCCGAATTGGGAATCTGTGTCAAAACTTTGTTAGGAATTATGTGATCCTTACTACCTGGAAGTAAGGGAGATGGAGCATGAAGATATTTCTAGGAGTTGGACACATACCAAGTTTAGCTCAGTTCTGGGCATCTTTGAAATACCTATATAAACTTGTTCCTACATAGTAACTTGCATCTTTGAATGAGAATGTGCTTGCTTACAGCAACGTGCTATATGTTCTGAATGCCCGAATTGGGAATCTGTGTCAAAACTTTGTTAGGAATTATGTGATCCTTACTAGCTGGAAGTAAGGGAGATGGTGCATGATGTTATTTCTAGGAGTTGGACACATACCAAGTTTAGCTCAGTTCTGGGCATCTTTGAAATACCTATACAAACTTGTTCTTACATAGTAACTTGCAACTTTGAATGAGAATGTGCTTGCTTACAGCAACGTGCTATATGTTCTGAATGCCCGAATTGGGAATCTGTGTCAAATCTTTGTTAGGAATTATGTGATCGTTACTAGCTGGAAGTAAGGGAGATGGGGCGTGAAGTTATTTCTAGGAGTTGGACATATACCAAGTTTAGCTCAGTTCTGGGCATCTTTGAAATACCTATACAAACTTGTTCCCACATATTAACTTGCAACTTTGAATGAGAATGTGCTTTCTTACAGCAACGTGCTATATGCTCTGAATGCCGGAATTGGGAATCTGTGTCATAATTTGTTAGGAATTATGTGATCCTTACTAGCTGGAAGTAAGGGAGTTGGGGCATGAAGGTATTTCTAGGAGTTGGACACATACCAAGTTTAGCACAGTTCTGGGCATCATTGAAATACCTATACAAACTTGTTCCTACATAGTAACTTGCAACTTTGAATGAGAATGTGCTTGCTTACAGCAACGTGCTATATTTTATGAATGCCCGAATAGGGAATCTGTGTCAAATCTTTGTTAGAAATTATGTGATCCTTACTAGATGGAAGTAAGGGAGTTGGGCCATGAAGGTATTTCTAGGAGTTGGACACATACCAAGTTTAGCACAGTTCTGGGCATCTTTGAAATACCTATACAAACTTGTTCCTACATAGTAACTTGCAACTTTGAATGAGAATGTGCTTGCTTACAGCAACGTGCTATATGTTCTGAATGCCCGAATTGGGAATCTGTGTCAAAACTTTGTTAGGAATTATGTGATCCTTACTAGATGGAAGTAAGGGAGATGGGGCATGAAGTTATTTCTAGGAGTTAGAGACATACCAAGTTTAGCTCAGTTCTGAGCATCTTTGAAATACCTATACAAACTTGTTCTTACATAGTAACTTGCAACTTTGAATGAGAATGTGCTTGCTTACAGCAACATGCTATATGTTCTGAATGCCCGAATTGGGAATCTGTGTCAAAATTTGTTAGGAATTATGTGATCCTTACTAGCTGGAAGTAAGGGAGTTGGGGCATGAAGGTATTTCTAGGAGTTGGACACATACCAAGTTTAGCTCAGTTCTGGGCATCTTTGAAATACCTATACAAACTTGTTCCTACATAGTAACTTGCAACTTTGAATGAGAATGTGCTTGCTTACAGCAACGTGCTATATGTTCTGAACGCCCGAATTGGGAATCTGGGTCAAAACTTTGTTAGGAATTATGTGATGCTTACTAGCTGGAAGTAAGTGAGATGGGGCATGAAGTTATTTCTAGGAGTTGGAGACATACAACGTTTAGCTCAGTTCTGGGCATCTTTGAAATACCTATACAAACTTGTTCCTACATAGTAACTTGCAACTTTGAATGAGAATGTGCTTGCTTACAGCAACGTGCTATATGTTCTCAATGCCCGAATAGGGAATCTGTGTCAAAACTTTGTTAGGAATTATGTGATCCTTACTAGCTGGAAGTAAGTGAGATGGGGCATGAAGTTATTTCTAGGAGTTGGAGACATACCAAGTTTAGCTCAGTTCTGGGCATCTTTGAAATACCTATACAAACTTGTTCCTACATAGTAACTTGCAACTTTGAATGAGAATGTGCTTGCTTGCAGCAACGTGCTATATGTTCTGAATGCCCGAATTGGGAATCTGTGTCAAAACTTTGTTAGGAATTATGTGATCCTTACTAGCTGGAAGTAAGGGAGATGGGGCATGAAGTTAATTCTAGGAGTTGGACACATACCAAGTTTAGCTCAGTTCTGGGCATCTTTGAAATACCTATACAAACTTGTTCCTACATAGTAACTTGCATCTTTGAATGAGAATGTGCTTGCTTACAGCAACGTGCTATATGTTCTCAATGCCCGAATAGGGAATCTGTGTCAAAACTTTGTTAGGAATTATGTGATCCTTACTAGCTGGAAGTAAGGGAGATGGGGCATGAAGTTATTTCTAGGAGTTTGACACTTACCAAGTTTAGCTCAGTTCTGGGCATCTTTGAAATACCTATACAAACTTGTTCCTACATAGTAACTTGCAACTTTTAATGAGAATGTGCTTGCTTGCAGCAACGTGCTATATGTTCTGAATGCCCGAATTTGGAATCTGTGTCAAAACTTTGTTAGGAATTATGTGATCCTTACTAGCTGGAAGTAAGGGAGATGGGGCATGATGTTATTTCTAGGAGTTGGAGACATACCAAGTTTAGCTCAGTTCTGGGCATCTTTGAAATACCTATACAAACTTGTTCCTACATAGTAACTTGCAACTTTGAATGAGAATGTGCTTGCTTTCAGCAACGTGCTATATGTTCTGAATGCCCGAATAGGGAATCTGTGTCAAAATTTGTTAGGAATTTGTGATCCTTACTAGCTGGAAGTAAGGGAGTTGGGGCATGAAGATATTTCTAGGAGTTGGACACATACAAAGTTTAGCTCAGTTCTGGGCATCTTTGAAATACCTATACAAACTTGTTCCTACATAGTAACTTGCAACTTTGAATGAGAATGTGCTTGCTTACAGCAACGTGCTCTATGTTCTGAATGCCCGAATTGGGAATCTGTGTCAAAACTTTGTTAGGAATTATATGATCCTTACTAGCTGGAAGTAAGTGAGATGGGGCATGAAATTATTTCTAGGAGTTGGACACATACCAAGTTTAGCTCAGTTCTGGGCATCTTTGAAATACCTATACAAACTTGTTCCTACATAGTAACTTGCAACTTTGAATGAGAAAGTGCTTGCTTGCAGCAACGTGCTATATGTTCTGAATGCCCGAATTGGGAATCTGTGTCAAAACTTTGTTAGGAATTATGTGATCCTTACTAGCTGGAAGTAAGGGAGATGGGGCATGAAGTTAATTCTAGGAGTTGGACACATACCAAGTTTAGCTCAGTTCTGGGCATCTTTGAAATACCTATACAAACTTGTTCCTACATAGTAACTTGCATCTTTGAATGAGAATGTGCTTGCTTACAGCAACGTGCTATATGTTCTCAATGCCCGAATAGGGAATCTGTGTCAAAACTTTGTTAGGAATTATGTGATCCTTACTAGCTGGAAGTAAGGGAGATGGGGCATGAAGTTATTTCTAGGAGTTTGACACATACCAAGTTTAGCTCAGTTCTGGGCATCTTTGAAATACCTATACAAACTTGTTCCTACATAGTAACTTGCAACTTTTAATGAGAATGTGCTTGCTTGCAGCAACGTGCTATATGTTCTGAATGCCCGAATTGGGAATCTGTGTCAAAACTTTGTTAGGAATTATGTGATCCTTACTAGCTGGAAGTAAGGGAGATGGGGCATGATGTTATTTCTAGGAGTTGGAGACATACCAAGTTTAGCTCATTTCTGGGCATCTTTGAAATACCTATACAAACTTGTTCCTACATATTAACTTGCAACTTTGAATGAGAATGTGCTTGCTTTTAGCAACGTGCTATATGTTCTGAATGCCCGAATTGGGAATCTGTGTCAAAATTTGTTAGGAATTTGTGATCCTTACTAGCTGGAAGTAAGGGAGTTGGGGCATGAAGATATTTCTAGGAGTTGGACACATACCAAGTTTAGCTCAGTTCTGGGCATCTTTGAAATACCTATACAAACTTGTTCCTACATAGTAACTTGCAACTTTGAATGAGAATGTGCTTGCTTACAGCAACGTGCTCTATGTTCTGAATGCCCGAATTGGGAATCTGTGTCAAAACTTTGTTAGGAATTATGTGATCCTTACAAGCTGGAAGTAAGTGAGATGGGGCATGAAATTATTTCTAGGAGTTGGACACATACCAAGTTTAGCTCAGTTCTGGGCATCTTTGAAATACCTATACAAACTTGTTCCTACATAGTAACTTGCTACTTTGAATGAGAATGTGCTTGCTCATAGCAACGTGCTATATGTTCTTAATGCCCGAATTGGGAATCTGTGTCAAAACTTTGTTAGGAATTATGTGATCCTTACTAGCTGGAAGTAAGGGAGATGGGGCATGAAGTTATTTCTAGGAGTTGGAGAAATACCAAGTTTAGCTCAGTTCTGGGCATCTTTGAAATACCTATACAAACTTGTTCCTACATAGTAACTTGCAACTTTGAATGAGAATGTGCTTGCTTGCAGCAACGTGCTATATGTTCTGAATGCCCGAATTGGGAATCTGTGTCAAAACTTTGTTAGGAATTATGTGATCCTTACTAGCTGGAAGTAAGTGAGATGGGGCATGAAGTTATTTCTAGGAGTTGGACACATACCAAGTTTAGCTCAGTTCTGGGCATCTTTGAAATACCTATACAAACTTGTTCCTACATAGTAACTTGCAACTTTGAATGAGAAAGTGCTTGCTTGCAGCAACGTGCTATATGTTCTGAATGCCCGAATTGGGAATCTGTGTCAAAACTTTGTTAGGAATTATGTGATCCTTACTAGCTGGAAGTAAGGGAGATGGGGCATGAAGTTAATTCTAGGAGTTGGACACATACCAAGTTTAGCTCAGTTCTGGGCATCTTTGAAATACCTATACAAACTTGTTCCTACATAGTAACTTGCATCTTTGAATGAGAATGTGCTTGCTTACAGCAACGTGCTATATGTTCTCAATGCCCGAATAGGGAATCTGTGTCAAAACTTTGTTAGGAATTATGTGATCCTTACTAGCTGGAAGTAAGGGAGATGGGGCATGAAGTTATTTCTAGGAGTTTGACACATACCAAGTTTAGCTCAGTTCTGGGCATCTTTGAAATACCTATACAAACTTGTTCCTACATAGTAACTTGCAACTTTTAATGAGAATGTGCTTGCTTGCAGCAACGTGCTATATGTTCTGAATGCCCGAATTGGGAATCTGTGTCAAAACTTTGTTAGGAATTATGTGATCCTTACTAGCTGGAAGTAAGGGAGATGGGGCATGATGTTATTTCTAGGAGTTGGAGACATACCAAGTTTAGCTCATTTCTGGGCATCTTTGAAATACCTATACAAACTTGTTCCTACATATTAACTTGCAACTTTGAATGAGAATGTGCTTGCTTTTAGCAACGTGCTATATGTTCTGAATGCCCGAATTGGGAATCTGTGTCAAAATTTGTTAGGAATTTGTGATCCTTACTAGCTGGAAGTAAGGGAGTTGGGGCATGAAGATATTTCTAGGAGTTGGACACATACCAAGTTTAGCTCAGTTCTGGGCATCTTTGAAATACCTATACAAACTTGTTCCTACATAGTAACTTGCAACTTTGAATGAGAATGTGCTTGCTTACAGCAACGTGCTCTATGTTCTGAATGCCCGAATTGGGAATCTGTGTCAAAACTTTGTTAGGAATTATGTGATCCTTACTAGCTGGAAGTAAGTGAGATGGGGCATGAAATTATTTCTAGGAGTTGGACACATACCAAGTTTAGCTCAGTTCTGGGCATCTTTGAAATACCTATACAAACTTGTTCCTACATAGTAACTTGCTACTTTGAATGAGAATGTGCTTGCTCATAGCAACGTGCTATATGTTCTTAATGCCCGAATTGGGAATCTGTGTCAAAACTTTGTTAGGAATTATGTGATCCTTACTAGCTGGAAGTAAGGGAGATGGGGCATGAAGTTATTTCTAGGAGTTGGAGAAATACCAAGTTTAGCTCAGTTCTGGGCATCTTTGAAATACCTATACAAACTTGTTCCTACATAGTAACTTGCAACTTTGAATGAGAATGTGCTTGCTTGCAGCAACGTGCTATATGTTCTGAATGCCCGAATTGGGAATCTGTGTCAAAACTTTGTTAGGAATTATGTGATCCTTACTAGCTGGAAGTAAGTGAGATGGGGCATGAAGTTATTTCTAGGAGTTGGACACATACCAAGTTTAGCTCAGTTCTGGGCATCTTTGAAATACCTATACAAACTTGTTCCTACATAGTAACTTGCAACTTTGAATGAGAATGTGCTTGCTCATAGCAACGTGCGATATGTTCTTAATGCCCGAATTGGGAATCTGTGTCAAAACTTTGTTAGGAATTATGTGATCCTTACTAGCTGGAAGTAAGGGAGATGGGGCATGAAGTTATTTCTAGGAGTTGGAGACATAGCAAGTTTAGCTCAGTTCTGGGCATCTTTGAAATACCTATACAAACTTGTTCCTACATAGTAACTTGCAACTTTGAATGAGAATGTGCTTGCTTGCAGCAACGTGCTATATGTTCTGAATGCCCGAATTGGGAATCTTTGTCAAAACTTTGTTAGGAATTATGTGATCCTTACTAGCTGGAAGTAAGGGAGATGGGGCATGAAGTTATTTCTAGGAGTTGGACACATACCACGTTTAGCTCAGTTCTGGGCATCTTTGAAATACCTATACAAACTTATTCCTACATATTAACTTGCAACTTTGAATGAGAATGTGCTTGCTTTCAGCAACGTGCTATATGTTCTGAATGCCCGAATTGGGAATCTGTGTCAAAATTTGTTAGGAATTATGTGATCCTTACTAGCTGGAAGTAAGGGAGTTGGGGCATGAAGATATTTCTAGGAGTTGGACACATACCAAGTTTACCTCAGTTCTGGGCATCTTTGAAATACCTATACAAACTTGTTCCTACATAGTAACTTGCAACTTTGAATGAGAATGTGCTTGCTTACAGCAACGTGCTATATGTGCTGAATGCCCGAATTGGGAATCTGTGTCAAAACTTTGTTAGGAATTATGTGATCATTACTAGCTGGAAGTAAGTGAGATGGGGCATGAAATTATTTCTAGGAGTTGGACACATACCAAGTTTAGCTCAGTTCTGGGCATCTTTGAAATACCTATACAAACTTGTTCCTACATAGTAACTTGCAACTTTGAATGAGAATGTGCTTGCTCATAGCAACGTGCTATATGTTCTGAATGGCCGAATTGGGAATCTGTGTCAAAACTTTGTTAGGAATTATGTGATCCTTACTAGCTGGAAGTAAGGGAGATGGGGCATGAAGTTATTTCTAGGAGTTGGACACATACCAAGTTTAGCTCAGTTCTGGGCATCTTTGAAATACCTATACAAACTTGTTCCTACATAGTAACTTGCAACTTTGAATGAGAATGTGCTTGCTTTCAGCAACGTGCTATATGTTCTGAATGCCCGAATTGGGAATCTGTGTCAAAATTTGTTAGGAATTATGTGATCCTTACTAGCTGGAAGTAAGGGAGTTGGGGCATGAAGATTTTTCTAGGAGTTGGACACATACCAAGTTTAGCTCAGTTCTGGGCATCTTTGAAATACCTATACAAACTTGTTCCTACATAGTAACTTGCAACTTTGAATGAGAATGTGCTTGCTTACAGCAACGTGCTATATGTGCTGAATGCGCGAATTGGGAATCTGTGTCAAAACTTTGTTAGGAATTATGTGATCCTTACTAGCTGGAGGTAAGTGAGATGGGGCATGAAATTATTTCTAGGAGTTGGACACATACCAAGTTTAGCTCAGTTCTGGGCATCTTTGAAATACCTATACAAACTTGTTCCTACATAGTAACTTGCAACTTTGAATGAGAATGTGCTTGCTCATAGCAACGTGCTATATGTTCTTAATGCCCGAATTGGGAATGTGTGTCAAAAGTTTGTTAGGAATTATGTGATCCTTACTAGCTGGAAGTAAGGGAGATGGGGCATGAAGTTATTTCTAGGAGTTGGAGACATACCAAGTTTAGCTTAGTCCTGGGCATCTTTGAAATACCTATACAAACTTGTTCCTACATAGTAACTTGCAACTTTGAATGAGAATGTGCTTGCTTACAGCAACGTCCTATATGTTCTGAATGCCCGAATTGGGAATGTGTGTCAAAAGTTTGTTAGGAATTATGTGATCCTTACTAGCTGGAAGTAAGGGAGATGGGGAATGAAGTTATTTCTAGGAGTTGGAGACCTACCAAGTTTAGCTCAGTTCTGGGCATCTTTGAAATACCTATACAAACTTGTTCCTACATAATAACTTGCATCTTTGAATGAGAATGTGCTTGCTTGCAGCAACGTGCTATATGTTCTGAATGCCCGAATTGGGAATCTGTGTCAAAACTTTGTTAGGAATTATGTGATCTTTACTAGCTGGAAGTAAGGGAGATGGGGCATGAAGTTATTTCTTGGAGTTGGACACATACCAAGTTTAGCTCAGTTCTGGGCATCTTTGAAATACCTATACAAACTTGTTCCTACATAGTAACTTGCATCTTTGAATGAGAATGTGCTTGCTTGCAGCAACGTGCTCTATGTTCTGAATGCCCGAATTGGGAATCTGCGTCAAAACTTTGTTAGGAATTATGTGAGCCTTACTAGCTGGAAGTAAGAGAGATGGGGCATGAAGTTATTTCTAGGATTTGGACACATACCAAGTTTAGCTCAGTTCTGGGCATCTTTGAAATACCTGTACAAACTTGTTCCTACATAGTAACTTGCAACTTTGAATGAGAATGTGCTTGCTTGCAGCAACGTGCTATATGTTCTGAATGCCCGAATTGGGAAACTGGGTCAAAACTTTGTTAGGAATTATGTGATCCTTACTAGCTGGAAGTAAGGGAGATGGGGCATGAAGTTATTTCTAGGAGTTGGACACATACCAAGTTTAGCTCAGTTCTGGGCGTCTTTGAAATACCTATACAAACTTCTTCCTATATAGTAACTTGCAACTTTGAATGAGAATGTGCTTGCTTGCAGCAACGTGCTATATGTTCTGAATGCCCGAATTGGGAATCTGTGTCAAAACTTTGTTAGGAATTATGTGATCCTTACTAGCTGGAAGTAAGGGAGATGGGGCATGAAGTTATTTCTAGGAGTTGGACACATACCAAGTTTAGCTCAGTTCTGGGCATCTTTGAAATACCTAAACAAACTTGTTCCTACATAGTAACTTGCATCTTTGAATGAGAATGTGCTTACTTACAGCAACGTGCTATATGTTCTGAATGCCCGAATTGGGAATCTGTGTCAAAACTTTGTTAGGAATTATGTGATCCTTACTAGCTGGAAGTAAGGGAGTTGGGGCATGAAGGTATGTCTAGGAGTTGGACACATACCCAGTTTAGCACAGTTCTGGGCATCTTTGAAATACCTATACAAAGTTGTTCCTACATAGTAACTTGCAACTTTGAATGAGAATGTGCTTGCTTACAGCAACGTGCTATATGCTCTGAATGCCCGAATTGGGAATCTGTGTCAAAACTTTGTTAGGAATTCTGTGATCCTTACTAGCTGGAAGTAAGTGAGATGGGGCATGAAGTTATTTCTAGGAGTTGGAGACATACCAAGTTTAGCTCAATTCTGGGCATCTTTGAAATACCTATACAAACTTGTTCCTACATAGTAACTTGCAACTTTGAATGAGAATGTGCTTGCTTGCAGCAACGTGCTATATGTTCTGAATGCCCGAATTGGGAATCTGTGTCAAAACTTTGTTAGGAATTATGTGATCCTTACTAGCTGGAAGTAAGTGAGATGGGGCATGAAGTTATTTCTAGGAGTTGGACACATACCAAGTTTAGCTCACTTCTGGGCATCTTTGAAATACCTATACAAACTGGTTCCTACATAGTAACTTGCAACTTTGAATGAGAATGTGCTTGCTTGCAGCAACGTGCTATATGTTCTGAATGCCCGAATTGGGAATGTGTGTTCAAAACTTTGTTAGGAATTATGTGATCCTTACTAGCTGGAAGTAAGGGAGATGGGGCATGAAGTTATTTCTAGGAGTTGGACACATACCAAGTTTAGCTCAGTTCTGGGCATCTTTGAAATACCTATACAAACTTGTTCCTACATAGTAACTTGCAACTTTGAATGAGAATCTGCTTGCTTTCAGCAACGTGCTATATGTTCTGAATGCCCGAATTGGGAATCTGTGTCAAAATTTGTTAGGAATTTGTGATCCTTACTAGCTGGAAGTAAGGGAGTTGGGGCATGAAGATATTTCTAGGAGTTGGACACATACCAAGTTTAGCTCAGTTCTGGGCATCTTTGAAATACCTATACAAACTTGTTCCTACATAGTAACTTGCAACTTTGAATGAGAATGTGCTTGCTTACAGCAACGTGCTCTATGTTCTGAATGCCCGAATTGGGAATCTGTGTCAAAACTTTGTTAGGAATTATGTGATCCTTACTAGCTGGAAGTAAGTGAGATGGGGCATGAAATTATTTCTAGGAGTTGGACACATACCAAGTTTAGCTCAGTTCTGGGCATCTTTGAAATACCTATACAAACTTGTTCCTACATAGTAACTTGCAAGTTTGATTGAGAATGTGCTTGCTCATAGCAACGTGCGATATGTTCTTAATGCCCGAATTGGGAATCTGTGTCAAAACTTTGTTAGGAATTATGTGATCCTTACTAGCTGGAAGTAAGGGAGATGGGGCATGAAGTTATTTCTAGGAGTTGGAGACATACCAAGTTTAGCTCAGTTCTGGGCATCTTTGAAATACCTATACAAACTTGTTCCTACATAGTAACTTGCAACTTTGAATGAGAATGTGCTTGCTTGCAGCAACGTGCTATATGTTCTGAATGCCCGAATTGGGAATCTGTGTCAAAACTTTGTTAGGAATTATGTGATCCTTACTAGCTGGAAGTAAGGGAGATGGGGCATGAAGTTATTTCTAGGAGTTGGACACATACCAAGTTTAGCTCAGTTCTGGGCATCTTTGAAATACCTATACAAACTTGTTCCTACGTAGTAACTTGCAACTTTGAATGAGAATGTGCTTGCTTGCTGCAACGTCCTATATGTTCTGAATGACCGAATTGGGAATCTGTGTCAAAACTTTGTTAGGAATTATGTGATCCTTACTAGCTGGAAGTAAGTGAGATGGGGCATGAAGTTATTTCTAGGAGTTGGACACATACCATGTTTAGCTCAGTTCTGGGCATCTTTGAAATACCTATACAAACTTGTTCCTACATATTAACTTGCAACTTTGAATGAGAATGTGCTTGCTTTCAGCAACGTGCTATATGTTCTGAATGCCCGAATTGGGAATCTGTGTCAAAATTTGTTAGGAATTATGTGATCCTTACTAGCTGGAAGTAAGGGAGTTGGGGCATGAAGATATTTCTAGGAGTTGGACACATAACAAGTTTAGCTCAGTTCTGGGCATCTTTGAAATACCTATACAAACTTGTTCCTACATAGTAACTTGCAACTTTGAATGAGAATGTGCTTGCTTACAGCAACGTGCTATATGTTCTGAATGCCCGAATTGGGAATCTGTGTCAAAACTTTGTTAGGAATTATGTGATCCTTACTAGCTGGAAGTAAGTGAGATGGGGCATGAAATTATTTCTATGAGTTGGACACATACCAAGTTTAGCTCAGTTCTGGGCATCTTTGAAATACCTATACAAACTTGTTCCTACATAGTAACTTGCAACGTTGAATGAGAATGTGCTTGCTCATAGCAACGTGCTATATGTTTTTAATGCCCGAATTGGGAATCTGTGTCAAAACATTGTTAGGAATTATGTGATCCTTACTAGCTGGAAGTAAGGGAGATGGGGCATGAAGTTATTTCTAGGAGTTGGAGACATACCAAGTTTAGCTCAGTTCTCGGCATCTTTGAAATTCCTATACAAACTTGTTCCTACATAGTAACTTGCAACTTTGAATGAGAATGTGCTTGCTTACAGCAACGTGCTATATGTTCTGAATGCCCGAATTGGGAATGTGTGTCAAAAGTTTGTTAGGAATTATGTGATCCTTACTAGCTGGAAGTAAGGGAGATGGGGAATGAAGTTATTTCTAAGAGTTGGAGACCTACAAAGTTTAGCTCAGTTCTGGGCATCTTTGAAATACCTATACAAACTTGTTCCTACATAGTAACTTGCATCTTTGAATGAGAATGTGCTTGCTTGCAGCAACGTGCTATATGTTCTGAATGCCCGAATTGGGAATCTGTGTCAAAACTTTGTTAGGAATTATGTGATCCTTACTAGCTGGAAGTAAGGGAGATGGGGCATGAAGTTATTTCTAGGAGTTGGACACATACCAAGTTTAGCTCAGTTCTGGGCATCTTTGAAATACCTATACAAACTTGTTCCTACATAGTAACTTGCATCTTTGAGTGAGAATGTGCTTGCTTGCAGCAACGTGCTCTGTGTTCTGAATGAACGAATTGGGAATATGTGTCAAAAATTTGTTAGGAATTATGTGAGCCTTACTAGCTGGAAGTAAGGGAGATGGGGCATGAAGTTATTTCTAGGAGTTTTACACATACCAAGTTTAGCTCAGTTCTGGGCATCTTTGAAATACCTGTACAAACTTGTTCCTACATAGTAACTTGCAACTTTGAATGAGAATGTGCTTGCTTGCAGCAACGTGCTATATGTTCTGAATGCCCGAATTGGGAATCTGGGTCAAAACTTTGTTAGGAATTATGTGATCCTTACTAGCTGGAAGTAAGGGAGATGGGGCATGAAGTTATTTCTAGGAGTTGGACAAATACCATGTTTAGCTCAGTTCTGGGCATCTTTGAAATACCTATACAAACTTGTTCCTACATAGTAACTTGCATCTTTGAATGAGAATGTGCTTGCTTACAGCAACGTGCTATATGTTCTGAATGCCCGAATTGGGAATCTGTGTCAAAACTTTGTTAGGAATTATGTGATCCTTACTAGCTGGAAGTAAGGGAGTTGGGGCATGAAGGTATGTCTAGGAGTTGGACACATACCAAGTTTAGCACAGTTCTGGGCCTCTTTGAAATACCTATACAAAGTTGTTCCTACATAGTAACTTGCAACTTTGAATGAGAATGTGCTGCTTACAGCAACGTGCTATATGCTCTGAATGCCCGAATTGGGTATCTGTGTCAAAACTTTTTAGGAATTATGTGATCCTTACTAGCTGGAAGTAAGTGAGATGGGGCATGAAGTTATTTCTAGGAGTTGGAGACATACCAAGTTTAGCTCAATTCTGGGCATCTTTGAAATACCTATACAAACTTGTTCCTACATAGTAACTTGCAACTTTGAATGAGAATGTGCTTGCTTGCAGCAACGTGCTATATGTTCTGAATGCCCGAATTGGGAATCTGTGTCAAAACTTTGTTAGGAATTATGTGATCCTTACTAGCTGGAAGTAAGGGAGATGGGGCATGAAGTTATTTCTAGGAGTTGGACAGATACCAAGTTTAGCTCAGTTCTGGGCATCTTTGAAATACCTATACAAACTTGTTCCTACATAGTAACTTGCATCTTTGAATGAGAATGTGCTTGCTTACAGCAACGTGCTATATGTTCTGAATGCCCGAATTGGGAATATGTGTCAAATCTTTGTTAGGAATTATGTGATCCTTACTAGCTGGAAGTAAGGGAGATGGGGCATGAAGTTATTTCTAGGAGTTGGAGACATACCAAGTTTAGCTCAGTTCTGGGCATCTTTGAAATACCTATACAAACTTGTTCCTACATAGTAACTTGCATCTTTGAATGAGAATGTGCTTGCTTACAGCAACGTGCTATATATTCTGACTGCCCGAATTGGGAATCTGTGTCAAAATTTCTTAGGAATTATGTGATCCTTACTAGCTGGAAGTAAGGGAGTTGGGGCATGAAGGTATTTCTAGGAGTTGGACACAAACCAAGTTTAGCACAGTTCTGGGCATCTTTGAAATACCTATACAAAGTTGTTCCTACATAGTAACTTGCAACTTTGAATGAGAATGTGCTTGCTTACAGCAACGTGCTATATGCTCTGAATGCCCGAATTGGGAATCTGTGTCAAATCATTGTTAGGAATTATGTGATCCTTACTAGCTGGAAGTAAGTGAGATGGGGCATGAATTTATTTCTAGGAGTTGGAGACATACCAAGTTTAGCTCAATTCTGGGCATCTTTGAAATACCTATACAAACTTGTTCCTACATAGTAACTTGCAACTTTGAATGAGAATGTGCTTGCTTGCAGCAACGTGCTATATGTTCTGAATGCCCGAATTGGGAATCTGTGTCAAAACTTTGTTAGGAATTATGTGATCCTTACTAGCTGGAAGTAAGGGAGATGGGGCCTGAAGTTATTTCTAGGAGTTGGACAGATATGAAGTTTAGCTCAGTTCTGGGCATCTTTGAAATACCTATACAAACTTGTTCCTACATAGTAACTTGCATCTTTGAATGAGAATCTGCTTGCTTACAGCAACGTGCTATATGTTCTGAATGCCCGAATTGGGAATATGTGTCAAATCTTTGTTAGGAATTATGTGATCCTTACTAGCTGGAAGTAAGGGAGATGGGGCATGAAGTTATTTCTAGGAGTTGGACACATACCAAGTTTAGCTCAGTTCTGGGCATCTTTGAAATACCTATACAAACTTGTTCCTACATAGTAACTTGCATCTTTGAATGAGAATGTGCTTGCTTACAGCAACGTGCTATATATTCTGACTGCCCGAATTGGGAATCTGTGTCAAAATTTCTTAGGAATTATGTGATCCTTACTAGCTGGAAGTAAGGGATTTGGGGCATGAAGGTATTTCTACGAGTTGGACACAAACCAAGTTTAGCACAGTTCTGGGCATCTTTGTAATACGCAATAGAAACTTGTTCCTACATAGTAACTTGCAACTTTGAATGAGAATGTGCTTGCTTACAGCAACAAAAGATGTGTTCTGAATGCCCGAATTGGGAATCTGTGTCAAAATTTGTTAGGAATTATGTGATCCTTACTAGCTGGAAGTAAGGGAGTTGGGGCATGAAGATATTTCTAGGAGTTGGACACATACCAAGTTTAGCTCAGTTCTGGGCATCTTTGAAATACCTGTACAAACTTGTTCCTTCATAGTAACTTGCAACTTTGAATGAGAATGTGCTTGCTTGTAGCAACGTGCTATATGTTCTGAATGCCCGAATTGGGAATCTGTGTCAAAATTTGTTAGGAATTATGTGATCCTTACTAGCTGGAAGTAAGGGAGTTGGGGCATGAAGATATTTCTAGGAGTTGGACATATACCAAGTTTAGCTCAGTTCTGGGCATCTTTGAAATACCTATACAAACTTGTTCCTACATAGTAACTTGCAACTTTGAATGAGAATGTGCTTGCTTACAGCAACGTGCTATATGTTCTGAATGCCCGAATTAGGAATCTGTGTCAAAACTTTGTTAGGAATTATGTGATCCTTACTAGCTGGAAGTAAGGGAGATGGGGCATGAAATTATTTCTAGGAGTTGGACACATACCAAGTTTAGCTCAGTTCTGGGCATCTTTGAAATACCTATACAAACTTGTTCCTACATAGTAACTTGCAACTTTGAATGAGAATGTGCTTGCTTACAGCAACGTGCTATATGTGCTGAATGCCCGAATTGGGAATCTGTGTCAAAACTTTGTTAGGAATTATGTGATCCTTACTAGCTGGAAGTAAGGGAGATGGGGCATGAAGTTATTTCTAGGAGTTGGAGACATACCAAGTTTAGCTCAGTTCTGGGCATCTTTGAAATACCTATACAAACTTGTTCCTACATAGTAACTTGCAACTTTGAATGAGAATGTGCTTGCTTACAGCAACGTGCTATATGTTCTGAATGCCCGAATTGGGAATCTGTGTCAAAACTTTGTTAGGAATTATGTGATCCTTACTAGCTGGAAGTAAGGGAGATGGGGCATGAAGTTATTTCTAGGAGTTGGAGACATACAATGTTTAGCTCAGTTCTGGGTATCTTTGAAATACCTATACAAACTTGTTCCTACATAGTAACTTGCAACTTTGAATGAGAATGTGCTTGCTTTCAGCAACGTGCTATATGTTCTGAATACCCGAATTGGGAATCTGTGTCAAAACCTTGTTAGGAATTATGTGATCCTTACCTGCTGGAAGTAAGGGAGATGGATCATGAAGTTATTTCTAGGAGTTGGACACATACCAAGTTTAGCTCAGTTCTGGGCATCTTTGAAATACCTATACAAACTTGTTCCTACATAGTAACTTGCAACTTTGAATGAGAATGTGCTTGCTTACAGCAACGTGCTATATGTTCTCAGTGCCCGAATTGGGAATCTGTGTCAAAATTTGTTAGGAATTATGTGATCATTACTAGCTGGAAGTAAGGGAGTTGGGGTATGATGATATTTCTAGGAGTTGGACTCATACCAAGTTTAGCTCAGTTCTGGGCATCTTTGAAATACCTATACAAACTTGTTCCTACATAGTAACTTGCAACTTTGAATGAGAATGTGCTTGCTTACAGCAACGTGCTATATGCTCTGAATGCCCGAAAAGGGAATCTGTGTCAAAACTTTGTTAGGAGTTATGTGATCCTTACTAGCTGGAAGTAAGTGAGATGGGGCATGAAGTTATTTCTAGGAGTTGGAGACGTACAACGTTTAGCTCAGTTCTGGGCATCTTTGAAATACCTATACAAACTTGTTCCTACATAGTAACTTGCAACTTTGAATGAGAATGTGCTTGCTTACAGCAACGTGCTATATGTTCTGAATGCCCGAATTGGGAATCTGTGTCAAAACTTTGTTAGGAATTATGTGATCCTTACTAGCTGGAAGTAAGTGAGATGGGGCATGAAATTATTTCTAGGAGTTGGACACATACCAAGTTTAGCTCAGTTCTGGGCATCTTAGAAATACCATACAAACTTGTTCCTACATAGTAACTTGCAACTTTGAATGAGAATGAGCTTGCTTACAGCAACGTGCTATATGTTCTGAATGCCCGAATTGGGAATCTGTGTCAAAATTTGTTAGGAATTATGTGATCCATACTAGCTGGAAGTAAGGGAGTTGGGGCATGAAGGTATTTCTAGGAGTTGGACACATACCAAGTTTAGCTCAGTTCTGGGCATCTTTGAAATACCTATACAAACTTGTTCCTACATAGTAACTTGCAACTTTGAATGAGAATGTGCTTGCTTACAGCAACGTGCTATATGTGCTGAATGCCCGAATTGGGAATCTGTGTCAAAATTTTGTTAGGAATTATGTGATCCTTACTAGCTGGAAGTAAGGGAGATGGGGCATGATGTTATTTCTAGGAGTTGGAGACATACCACGTTTAGCTCAGTTCTGGGCATCTTTGAAATACCTATACAAACTTGTTCCTACATAGTAACTTGCATCTTTGAATGAGAATCTGCTTGCTTACAGCAACGTGCTATATGCTCTGAATGCCCGAATTGGGAATCTGTGTCAAAATTTGTTAGAAATTATGTGATCCTTAATAGCTGGAAGTAAGGGAGATGGGGCATGAAGTTATTTCTAGGAGTTGGACACATACCAAGTTTAGCTCAGTTCTGGGCATCTTTGAAATACCTATACAAACTTGTTCCTACATAGTAACTTGCAACTTTGAATGAAAATGTGCTTGCTTCCAGCAACATGCTATATGTTCTGAATGCCCGAATTGGGAATCTGTGTCAAAACTTTGTTAGGAATTATGTGATCCTTACTAGATGGACGTAAGGGAGTTGGGGCATGAAGGTATTTCTAGGAGTTGGACATTTACCAAGTTTAGCTCAGTTCTGGGCATCTTTGAAATACCTATACAAACTTTTCCTACATAGTAACTTGCATCTTTGAATGAGAATGTGCTTGCTTACAGCAACGTGCTATATGTTCTGAATGCCCGAATTGGGAATCTGTGTCAAAACTTTGTTAGGAATTATGTGATCCTTACTAGATGGACGTAAGGGAGTTGGGGCATGAAGGTATTTCTAGGAGTTGGAGACATACCAAGTTTAGCTCAGTTCTGGGCATCTTTGAAATACCTATACAAACTTGTTCTTACATAGTAACTTGCAACTTTGAATGAGAATGTGCTTGCTTACAGCAACGTGCTATATGTTCTGAATGCCCGAATTGGGAATCTGTGTCAAAACTTTGTTAGGAATTATGTGATCCTTACTAGCTGAAAGTAACGGAGATGGGGCATGAAGTTATTTCTAGGAGTTGGAGACATACAACGTTTAGCTCAGTTCTGGGCATCTTTGAAATACCTATACAAACTTGTTCCTACATAGTAACTTGCAACTTTGAATGAGAATGTGCTTGCTTGCAGCAACGTGCTATATGTTCTGAATGCCCGAATTCGGAATCTGTGTCAAAACTTTGTTAGGAATTATGTGATCCTTACTAGCTGGAAGTAAGGGAGATGGATCATGAAGTTATTTCTAGGAGTTGGACACATACCAAGTTTAGCTCAGTTCTGGGCATCTTTGAAATACCTATACAAACTTGTTCCTACATAGTAACTTGCATCTTTGAATGAGAATGTGCTTGCTTACAGCAACGTGCTATATGTTCTGAATGCCCGAATTAGGAATCTGTGTCAAAACTTTGTTAGGAATTATGTGATCCTTACTAGCTGGAAGTAAGTGAGATGGGGCATGAAATTATTTCTAGGAGTTGGACACATACCAAGTTTAGCTCAGTTCTGGGCATCTTTGAAATACCATACAAACTTGCTCCTACATAGTAACTTGCAACTTTGAATGAGAATGTGCTTGCTTTCAGCAACGTGCTATATGTTCTGAATGCCCGAATTGGGAATCTGTGTCAAAATTTGTTAGGAATTATGTGATCCTTACTAGCTGGAAGTAAGGGAGTTGGGGCATGAAGGTATTTCTAGGAGTTGGACACAAACCAAGTTTAGCACAGTTCTGGGCATCTTTGAAATACCTATACAAACTAGTTCCTACATAGTAACTTCCAACTTTGAATGAGAATGTGCTTGCTTACAGCAACGTGCTATATGTGCTGAATGCCCGAATTGGGAATCTGTGTCAAAACTTTGTTAGGAATTATGTGATCCTTACTAGCTGGAAGTAAGGGAGATGGGGCATGATGATATTTATAGGAGTTGGATACATACCACGTTTAGCTCAGTTCTGGGCATCTTTGAAATACCTATACAAACTTGTTCCTACATAGTAACTTGCATCTTTGAATGAGAATCTGCTTGCTTACAGCAACGTGCTATATGTTCTGAATGCCCGAATTGGGAATCTGTGTCAAAACTTTGTTAGGAATTATGTGATCCTTACTAGCTGGAAGTAAGGGAGATGGGGCATGAAGTTATTTCTAGGAGTTGGACACATACCAAGTTTAGCTCAGTTCTGGGCATCTTTGAAATACCTATACAAACTTGTTCCTACATAGTAACTTGCATCTTTGAATGAGAATGTGCTTGCTTACAGCAACGTGCTATATGTTCTGAATGCCCGAATTGGGAATCTGTGTCAAAACTTTGTTAGGAATTATGTGATCCTTACTAGATAGACGTAAGGGAGTTGGGGCATGAAGGTATTTCTAGGAGTTGGACACATACCAACTTTAGCACAGTTCTGGGCATCTTTGAAATACCTATACAAACTTGTTCCTACATAGTAACTTGCAACTTTGAATGAGAATGTGCTTGCTTACAGCAACGTGCTATATGTTCTGAATGCCCGAATTGGGAATCTGTGTCAAAACTTTGTTAGGAATTATGTGATCCTTACTAGCTGGAAGTAAGGGAGATGGGGCATGAAGTTATTTCTAGGAGTTGGAGACATACCAAGTTTAGCTCAGTACTGGGCATCTTTGAAATAACTATACAAACTTGTTCTTACATAGTAATTTGCAACTTTGAATGAGAATCTGCTTGCTTACAGCAACGTGCTATATGTTCTGAATGCCCGAATTGGGAATCTGTGTCAAAACTTTGTTAGGAATTATGTGATCCTTACTAGCTGGAAGTAAGGGAGATGGGGCATGAAGTTATTTCTAGGAGTTGGAGACATACCAAGTTTAGCTCAGTTCTGGGCATCTTTGAAATACCTATACAAACTTGTTCTTACATAGTAACTTGCAACTTTGAATGAGAATGTGCTTGCTTACAGCAACGTGCTATATGTTCTGAATGCCCGAATTGGGAATCTGTGTCAAAATTTGTTGGGAATTATGTGATCCTTACTAGCTGGAAGTAAGGGAGTTGGGGCCTGAAGATATTTCTAGGAGTTGGACACATACCAAGTTTAGCTCAGTTCTTGGCATCTTTGAAATACCTATACAAACTTGTTACTACATAGTAACTTGCAACTTTGAATGAGAATGTGCTTGCTTACAGCAACGTGCTATATGTGCTGAATGCCCGAATTGGGAATCTGTGTCAAAACTTTGTTAGGAATTATGTGATCCTTACTAGCTGGAAGTAAGGGAGATGGGGCATGATGTTATTTCTAGGAGTTGGAGACATACCACGTTTAACTCAGTTCTGGGCATCTTTGAAATACCTATACAAACTTGTTCCTACATAGTAACTTGCATCTTTGAATGAGAATCTGCTTGCTTACAGCAACGTGCTATATGTTCTGAATGCCCGAATTGGAAATCTGTGTCAAAACTTTGTTAGGAATTATGTGATCCTTACTAGCTGGAAGTAAGGGAGATGGGGCATGAAGTTATTTCTAGGAGTTGGACACATACCAAGTTTAGCTCAGTTCTGGGCATCTTTGAAATACCTATACAAACTTGTTCCTACATAGTAACTTGCATCTTTGAATGAGAATGTGCTTGCTTACGGCAACGTGCTATATGTTCTGAATGCCCGAATTGGGAATCTGTGTCAAAACTTTGTTAGGAATTATGTGATCCTTACTAGATGGACGTAAGGGAGTTGGGGCATGAAGGTATTTCTAGGAGTTGGACACATACCAAGTTTAGCACAGTTCTGGGCATCTTTTAAATACCTATACAAACTTGTTCCTACATAGTAACTTGCAACATTGAATGAGAATGTGCTTGCTTACAGCAACGTGCTATATGTTCTGAATGCCCGAATTGGGAATCTGTGTCAAAACTTTGTTAGGAATTATGTGATCCTTACTAGCTGGAAGTAAGGGAGATGGGGCATGAAGTTATTTCTAGGAGTTGGAGACATACCAAGTTTAGCTCAGTACTGGGCATCTTTGAAATACCTATACAAACTTGTTCTTACATAGTAATTTGCAACTTTGAATGAGAATCTGCTTACTTACAGCAACGTGCTATATGTTCTGAATGCCCGAATTGGGAATCTGTGTCAAAACTTTGTTAGGAATTATGTGATCCTTACTAGCTGGAAGTAAGGGAGATGGGGCATGAAGTTATTTCTAGGAGTTGGACACATACCAAGTTTAGCTCAGTTCTGGGCATCTTTGAAATACCTATACAAACTTGTTCCTACATAGTAACTTGCAACTTTGAATGAGAATGTGCTTGCTTGCAGCAACGTGCTATATGTTCTGAATGCCCGAATTGGGAATCTGTGTCAAAACTTTGTTAGGAATCATGTGATCCTTACAAGCTGGAAGTAAGGGAGATGGGGCATGAAGTTATTTCTAGGAGTTGGACACATACCAAGTTTAGCTGAGTTCTGGGCATCTTTGAAATACCTATACAAACTTGTTCCTACATAGTAACTTGCAACTTTGAATGAGAATGTGCTTGCTTACAGCAACGTGCTATATGTGCTGAATGCCCGAATTGGGAATCTGTGTCAAAACTTTGTTAGGAATTATGTGATCCTTACTAGCTGGAAGTAAGGGAGATGGGGCATGATGTTATTTCTAGGAGTTGGAGACATACCACGATTAGCTCAGTTCTGGGCATCTTTGAAATACCTATACAAACTTGTTCCTACATAGTAACTTGCATCTTTGAATGAGAATCTGCTTGCTTACAGCAACGTGCTATATGTTCTGAATGCCCGAATTGGGAATCTGTGTCAAAACTTTGATAGGAATTATGTGATCCTTACTAGCTGGAAGTAAGGGAGATGGGGCATGAAGTTATTTCTAGGAGTTGGAGACATACCAAGTTTAGCTCAGTTCTGGGCATCTTTGACATACCTATACAAACTTGTTCTTACATAGTAACTTGCAACTTTGAATGAGAATGTGCTTCCTTACAGCAACGTGCTATATGTTCTGAATGCCCGAATTGGGAATCTGTGTCAAAACTTTGTTAGGAATTATGTGATCCTTACTAGCTGGACGTAAGGGAGATGGGGCATGAATTTATTTCTAGGAGTTGGACACATACCAAGTTTAGCTCAGTTCTGGGCATCTTTGAAATACCTATACAAACTTGTTCCTACATAGTAACTTGCAACTTTGAATGAGAATGTGCTTCCTTACAGCAACGTGCTATATGTTCTGAATGCCCGAATTGGGAATCTGTGTCAAAACTTTGTTAGGAATTATGTGATCCTTACTAGCTGGACGTAAGGGAGATGGGGCATGAATTTATTTCTAGGAGTTGGACACATACCAAGTTTAGCTCAGTTCTGGGCATCTTTGAAATACCTATACAAACTTGTTCCTACATAGTAACTTGCAACTTTGAATGAGAATGTGCTTGCTTACAGCAACGTGCTATATGTTTTGAATGCCCGAATTGGGAATCTGTGTCAAAATTTGTTAGGAATTATGTGATCCATACTAGCTGGAAGTAAGGGAGTTGGGGCATGAAGGTATTTCTAGGAGTTGGACACATACCAAGTTTAGCTCAGTTCTGGGCATCTTTGAAATACCTATACAAACTTGTTCCTACATAGTAACTTGCAACTTTGAATGAGAATGTGCTTGCTTACAGCAACGTGCTATATGTTCTGAATGCCCGAATTGGGAATCTGTGTCAAAATTTGTTAGGAATTATGTGATCCTTACTAGCTGGAAGTAAGGGAGTTGGGGCATGAAGATATTTCTAGGAGTTGGACACATACCAAGTTTAGCTCAGTTCTGGGCATCTTTGAAATACCTATACAAACTTGTTCCTACATAGTAACTTGCAACTTTGAATGAGAATGTGCTTGCTTACAGCAACGTGCTATATGCTCTAAATGCCCGAAAAGGGAATCTGTGTCAAAACTTTGTTAGGAGTTATGTGATCCTTACTAGCTGGAAGTAAGTGAGATGGGGCATGAAGTTATTTCTAGGAGTTGGAGACATACAACGTTTAGCTCAGTTCTGGGCATCTTTGAAATACCTATGCAAACTTGTTCCTACATAGTATCTTGCATCTTTGAATGAGAATGTGCTTGCTTACAGCAACGTGCTATATGTTCTGAATGCCCGAATTGGGAATATGTGTCAAATCTTTGTTAGGAATTATGTGATCCTTACTAGCTGGAAGTAAGGGAGATGGGGCATGAAGTTATTTCTAGGAGTTGGAGACATACAACGTTTAGCTCAATTCTGGGATTCTTTGAAATACCTATACAAACTTGTTCCTACATAGTAACTTGCAACTTTGAATGAGAATGTGCTTGCTTACAGCAACGTGCTATATGTTCTGAATGCCCGAATTGGGAATCTGTGTCAAAACTTTGTTAGGAATTATGTGATCCTTACTAGATGGAAGTAAGGGAGTTGGGGCATGAAGGTATTTCTAGGAGTTGGACACATACCAAGTTTAGCTCAGTTCTGGGCATCTTTGAAATACCTATACAAACTTGTTCCTACATAGTAACTTGCATCTTTGAATGAGAATGTGCTTGCTTACAGCAACGTGCTATATGTTCTGAATGCCCGAATTGGGAATATGTGTCAAATCTTTGTTAGGAATTATGTGATCCTTACTAGCTGGAAGTAAGGGAGATGGGGCATGAAGTTATTTCTAGGAGTTGGAGACATACAACGTTTAGCTCAATTCTGGGCATCTTTGAAATACCTATACAAACTTGTTCCTACATAGTAACTTGCATCTTTGAATGAGAATGTGCTTGCTTACAGCAACGTGCTATATGTTCTGAATGCCCGAATTGGGAATCTGTGTCAAAACTTTGTTAGGAATTATGTGATCCTTACTAGATGGAAGTAAGGGAGTGGGGCATGAAGGTATTTCTAGGAGTTGGACACATACCAAGTTTAGCTCAGTTCTGGGCATCTTTGAAATACCTATACAAACTTGTTCCTACATAGTAACTTGCAACTTTGAATGAGAATGTGCTTCCTTACAGCAACGTGCTATATGTTCTGAATGCCCGAATTGGGAATCTGTGTCAAAACTTTGTTAGGAATTATGTGATCCTTACTAGCTGGACGTAAGGGAGATGGGGCATGAATTTATTTCTAGGAGTTGGACACATACCAAGTTTAGCTCAGTTCTGGGCATCTTTGAAATACCTATACAAACTTGTTCCTACATAGTAACTTGCAACTTTGAATGAGAATGTGCTTGCTTACAGCAACGTGCTATATGTTTTGAATGCCCGAATTGGGAATCTGTGTCAAAATTTGTTAGGAATTATGTGATCCATACTAGCTGGAAGTAAGGGAGTTGGGGCATGAAGGTATTTCTAGGAGTTGGACACATACCAAGTTTAGCTCAGTTCTGGGCATCTTTGAAATACCTATACAAACTTGTTCCTACATAGTAACTTGCAACTTTGAATGAGAATGTGCTTGCTTACAGCAACGTGCTATATGTTCTGAATGCCCGAATTGGGAATCTGTGTCAAAATTTGTTAGGAATTATGTGATCCTTACTAGCTGGAAGTAAGGGAGTTGGGGCATGAAGATATTTCTAGGAGTTGGACACATACCAAGTTTAGCTCAGTTCTGGGCATCTTTGAAATACCTATACAAACTTGTTCCTACATAGTAACTTGCAACTTTGAATGAGAATGTGCTTGCTTACAGCAACGTGCTATATGCTCTAAATGCCCGAAAAGGGAATCTGTGTCAAAACTTTGTTAGGAGTTATGTGATCCTTACTAGCTGGAAGTAAGTGAGATGGGGCATGAAGTTATTTCTAGGAGTTGGAGACATACAACGTTTAGCTCAGTTCTGGGCATCTTTGAAATACCTATGCAAACTTGTTCCTACATAGTATCTTGCATCTTTGAATGAGAATGTGCTTGCTTACAGCAACGTGCTATATGTTCTGAATGCCCGAATTGGGAATATGTGTCAAATCTTTGTTAGGAATTATGTGATCCTTACTAGCTGGAAGTAAGGGAGATGGGGCATGAAGTTATTTCTAGGAGTTGGAGACATACAACGTTTAGCTCAATTCTGGGATTCTTTGAAATACCTATACAAACTTGTTCCTACATAGTAACTTGCAACTTTGAATGAGAATGTGCTTGCTTACAGCAACGTGCTATATGTTCTGAATGCCCGAATTGGGAATCTGTGTCAAAACTTTGTTAGGAATTATGTGATCCTTACTAGATGGAAGTAAGGGAGTTGGGGCATGAAGGTATTTCTAGGAGTTGGACACATACCAAGTTTAGCTCAGTTCTGGGCATCTTTGAAATACCTATACAAACTTGTTCCTACATAGTAACTTGCATCTTTGAATGAGAATGTGCTTGCTTACAGCAACGTGCTATATGTTCTGAATGCCCGAATTGGGAATATGTGTCAAATCTTTGTTAGGAATTATGTGATCCTTACTAGCTGGAAGTAAGGGAGATGGGGCATGAAGTTATTTCTAGGAGTTGGAGACATACAACGTTTAGCTCAATTCTGGGCATCTTTGAAATACCTATACAAACTTGTTCCTACATAGTAACTTGCATCTTTGAATGAGAATGTGCTTGCTTACAGCAACGTGCTATATGTTCTGAATGCCCGAATTGGGAATCTGTGTCAAAACTTTGTTAGGAATTATGTGATCCTTACTAGATGGAAGTAAGGGAGTGGGGCATGAAGGTATTTCTAGGAGTTGGACACATACCAAGTTTAGCTCAGTTCTGGGCATCTTTGAAATACCTATACAAACTTGTTCCTACATAGTAACTTGCATCTTTGAATGAGAATGTGCTTGCTTACAGCAACGTGCTATATGTTCTGAATGCCCGAATTGGGAATCTGTGTCAAAACTTTGTTAGGAATTATGTGATCCTTACTAGATGGACGTAAGGGAGTTGGGGCATGAAGGTATTTCTAGGAGTTGGACACATACCAAGTTTAGCACAGTTCTGGGCATCTTTGAAATACCTATACAAACTTGTTCCTACATAGTAACTTGCAACTTTGAATGAGAATGTGCTTGCTTACAGCAACGTGCTATATGTTCTGAATGCCCGAATTGGGAATCTGTGTCAAAACTTTGTTAGGAATTATGTGATCCTTACTAGCTGGAAGTAAGGGAGATGGGGCATGAAGTTATTTCTAGGATTTGAATACATACAACGTTTAGCTCAGTTCTGGGCATCTTTGAAATACCTATACAAACTTGTTCCTACATAGTAACTTGCAACTTTGAATGAGAATGTGCTTGCTTGCAGCAACGTGCTATATGTTCTGAATGCCCGAATTGGGAATCTGTGTCAAAACTTTGTTAGGAATTATGTGATCCTTACTAGCTGGAAGTAAGTGAGATGGGGCATGAAATTATTTCTAGGAGTTGGACACATACCAAGTTTAGCTCAGTTCTGGGCATCTTTGAAATACCATACAAACTTGTTCCTACATAGTAACTTGCAACTTTGAATGAGAATGTGCTTGCTTACAGCAACGTGCTATATGTTCTGAATGCCCGAATTGGGAATCTGTGTCAAAATTTGTTAGAAATTATGTGATCCTTACTAGCTGGAAGTAAGTGAGATGGGGCATGAAGTTATTTCTAGGAGTTGGACAGATACCAAGTTTAGCTCAGTTCTGGGCATCTTTGAAATTCCTATACAAACTTGTTCCTACATAGTAACTTGCAACTTTGAATGAGAATGTGCTTGCTTCCAGCAACGTGTTATATGTTCTGAATGCCCGAATTGGGAATCTGTGTCAAAACTTTGTTAGGAATTATGTGATCCTTACTAGCTGGAAGTAAGGGAGATGGGGCATGAAGTTATTTCTAGGAGTTGTACACATACCAAGTTTAGCTCAGTTCTGGGCATCTTTGAAATATGTATACAAACTTGTTCCTACATAGTAACTTGCAACTTTGAATGAGAATGTGCTTGCTTACAGCAACGTGCTATATGTTCTGAATGCCCGAATTGGGAATCTGTGTCAAAACTTTGTTAGGAATTATGTGATCCATACTAGCTGGAAGTAAGGGAGTTGGGGCATGAAGGTATTTCTAGGAGTTGGACACATACTAAGTTTAGCTCAGTTCTGGGCATCTTTGAAATACCTATACAAACTTGTTCCTACATAGTAACTTGCAACTTTGAATGAGAATGTGCTTGCTTACAGCAACGTGCTATATGTTCTGAATGCCCGAATTGGGAATCTGTGTCAAAATTTGTTAGGAATTATGTGATCCTTACTAGCTGGAAGTAAAGGAGTTGTGGCATGAAGATATATCTAGGAGTTGGACACATACCAAGTTTAGCTCAGTTCTGGGCATCTTTGAAATACCTATACAAACTTGTTCCTACATAGTAACTTGCAACTTTGAATGAGAATGTACTTGCTTACAGCAACGTGCTATATGTTCTGAATGCCCGATTTGGGAATCTGTGTCAAAATTTTGTTAGGAATTATGTGATCCTTACTAGCTGGAATTAAGGGAGATGGGGCATGAAGTTATTTCTAGGAGTTGGACACATACCAAGTTTAGCTCAGTTCTGGGCATCTTTGAAATACCTATACAAACTTGTTCCTACATAGTAACTTGCAACTTTGAATGAGAATGTGCTTGCTTACAGCAACGTGCTATATGTTCTGAATGCCCGAATTGGGAATCTGTGTCAAAATTTGTTAGGAATTATGTGATCCTTACTAGCTGGAAGTAAGGGAGTTGGGGCATGAAGATATTTCTAGGAGTTGGACACATACCAAGTTTAGCTCAGTTCTGGGCATCTTTGAAATACCTATACAAACTTGTTCCTACATAGTAACTTGCAACTTTGAATGAGAATGTGCTTGCTTACAGCAACGTGCTATATGCTCTAAATGCCCGAAAAGGGAATCTGTGTCAAAACTTTGTTAGGAGTTATGTGATCCTTACTAGCTGGAAGTAAGTGAGATGGGGCATGAAGTTATTTCTAGGAGTTGGAGACATACAACGTTTAGCTCAGTTCTGGGCATCTTTGAAATACCTATGCAAACTTGTTCCTACATAGTATCTTGCATCTTTGAATGAGAATGTGCTTGCTTACAGCAACGTGCTATATGTTCTGAATGCCCGAATTGGGAATATGTGTCAAATCTTTGTTAGGAATTATGTGATCCTTACTAGCTGGAAGTAAGGGAGATGGGGCATGAAGTTATTTCTAGGAGTTGGAGACATACAACGTTTAGCTCAATTCTGGGATTCTTTGAAATACCTATACAAACTTGTTCCTACATAGTAACTTGCAACTTTGAATGAGAATGTGCTTGCTTACAGCAACGTGCTATATGTTCTGAATGCCCGAATTGGGAATCTGTGTCAAAACTTTGTTAGGAATTATGTGATCCTTACTAGATGGAAGTAAGGGAGTTGGGGCATGAAGGTATTTCTAGGAGTTGGACACATACCAAGTTTAGCTCAGTTCTGGGCATCTTTGAAATACCTATACAAACTTGTTCCTACATAGTAACTTGCATCTTTGAATGAGAATGTGCTTGCTTACAGCAACGTGCTATATGTTCTGAATGCCCGAATTGGGAATATGTGTCAAATCTTTGTTAGGAATTATGTGATCCTTACTAGCTGGAAGTAAGGGAGATGGGGCATGAAGTTATTTCTAGGAGTTGGAGACATACAACGTTTAGCTCAATTCTGGGCATCTTTGAAATACCTATACAAACTTGTTCCTACATAGTAACTTGCATCTTTGAATGAGAATGTGCTTGCTTACAGCAACGTGCTATATGTTCTGAATGCCCGAATTGGGAATCTGTGTCAAAACTTTGTTAGGAATTATGTGATCCTTACTAGATGGAAGTAAGGGAGTGGGGCATGAAGGTATTTCTAGGAGTTGGACACATACCAAGTTTAGCTCAGTTCTGGGCATCTTTGAAATACCTATACAAACTTGTTCCTACATAGTAACTTGCAACTTTGAATGAGAATGTGCTTCCTTACAGCAACGTGCTATATGTTCTGAATGCCCGAATTGGGAATCTGTGTCAAAACTTTGTTAGGAATTATGTGATCCTTACTAGCTGGACGTAAGGGAGATGGGGCATGAATTTATTTCTAGGAGTTGGACACATACCAAGTTTAGCTCAGTTCTGGGCATCTTTGAAATACCTATACAAACTTGTTCCTACATAGTAACTTGCAACTTTGAATGAGAATGTGCTTGCTTACAGCAACGTGCTATATGTTTTGAATGCCCGAATTGGGAATCTGTGTCAAAATTTGTTAGGAATTATGTGATCCATACTAGCTGGAAGTAAGGGAGTTGGGGCATGAAGGTATTTCTAGGAGTTGGACACATACCAAGTTTAGCTCAGTTCTGGGCATCTTTGAAATACCTATACAAACTTGTTCCTACATAGTAACTTGCAACTTTGAATGAGAATGTGCTTGCTTACAGCAACGTGCTATATGTTCTGAATGCCCGAATTGGGAATCTGTGTCAAAATTTGTTAGGAATTATGTGATCCTTACTAGCTGGAAGTAAGGGAGTTGGGGCATGAAGATATTTCTAGGAGTTGGACACATACCAAGTTTAGCTCAGTTCTGGGCATCTTTGAAATACCTATACAAACTTGTTCCTACATAGTAACTTGCAACTTTGAATGAGAATGTGCTTGCTTACAGCAACGTGCTATATGCTCTAAATGCCCGAAAAGGGAATCTGTGTCAAAACTTTGTTAGGAGTTATGTGATCCTTACTAGCTGGAAGTAAGTGAGATGGGGCATGAAGTTATTTCTAGGAGTTGGAGACATACAACGTTTAGCTCAGTTCTGGGCATCTTTGAAATACCTATGCAAACTTGTTCCTACATAGTATCTTGCATCTTTGAATGAGAATGTGCTTGCTTACAGCAACGTGCTATATGTTCTGAATGCCCGAATTGGGAATATGTGTCAAATCTTTGTTAGGAATTATGTGATCCTTACTAGCTGGAAGTAAGGGAGATGGGGCATGAAGTTATTTTTAGGAGTTGGAGACATACAACGTTTAGCTCAATTCTGGGATTCTTTGAAATACCTATACAAACTTGTTCCTACATAGTAACTTGCAACTTTGAATGAGAATGTGCTTGCTTACAGCAACGTGCTATATGTTCTGAATGCCCGAATTGGGAATCTGTGTCAAAACTTTGTTAGGAATTATGTGATCCTTACTAGATGGAAGTAAGGGAGTTGGGGCATGAAGGTATTTCTAGGAGTTGGACACATACCAAGTTTAGCTCAGTTCTGGGCATCTTTGAAATACCTATACAAACTTGTTCCTACATAGTAACTTGCATCTTTGAATGAGAATGTGCTTGCTTACAGCAACGTGCTATATGTTCTGAATGCCCGAATTGGGAATATGTGTCAAATCTTTGTTAGGAATTATGTGATCCTTACTAGCTGGAAGTAAGGGAGATGGGGCATGAAGTTATTTCTAGGAGTTGGAGACATACAACGTTTAGCTCAATTCTGGGCATCTTTGAAATACCTATACAAACTTGTTCCTACATAGTAACTTGCATCTTTGAATGAGAATGTGCTTGCTTACAGCAACGTGCTATATGTTCTGAATGCCCGAATTGGGAATCTGTGTCAAAACTTTGTTAGGAATTATGTGATCCTTACTAGATGGAAGTAAGGGAGTGGGGCATGAAGGTATTTCTAGGAGTTGGACACATACCAAGTTTAGCTCAGTTCTGGGCATCTTTGAAATACCTATACAAACTTGTTCCTACATAGTAACTTGCATCTTTGAATGAGAATGTGCTTGCTTACAGCAACGTGCTATATGTTCTGAATGCCCGAATTGGGAATCTGTGTCAAAACTTTGTTAGGAATTATGTGATCCTTACTAGATGGACGTAAGGGAGTTGGGGCATGAAGGTATTTCTAGGAGTTGGACCCATACCAAGTTTAGCACAGTTCTGGGCATCTTTGAAATACCTATACAAACTTGTTCCTACATAGTAACTTGCAACTTTGAATGAGAATGTGCTTGCTTACAGCAACGTGCTATATGTTCTGAATGCCCGAATTGGGAATCTGTGTCAAAACTTTGTTAGGAATTATGTGATCCTTACTAGCTGGAAGTAAGGGAGATGGGGCATGAAGTTATTTCTAGGATTTGAATACATACAACGTTTAGCTCAGATCTGGGCATCTTTGAAATACCTATACAAACTTGTTCCTACATAGTAACTTGCAACTTTGAATGAGAATGTGCTTGCTTGCAGCAACGTGCTATATGTTCTGAATGCCCGAATTGGGAATCTGTGTCAAAACTTTGTTAGGAATTATGTGATCCTTACTAGCTGGAAGTAAGTGAGATGGGGCATGAAATTATTTCTAGGAGTTGGACACATACCAAGTTTAGCTCAGTTCTGGGCATCTTTGAAATACCATACAAACTTGTTCCTACATAGTAACTTGCAACTTTGAATGAGAATGTGCTTGCTTACAGCAACGTGCTATATGTTCTGAATGCCCGAATTGGGAATCTGTGTCAAAATTTGTTAGAAATTATGTGATCCTTACTAGCTGGAAGTAAGTGAGATGGGGCATGAAGTTATTTCTAGGAGTTGGACAGATACCAAGTTTAGCTCAGTTCTGGGCATCTTTGAAATTCCTATACAAACTTGTTCCTACATAGTAACTTGCAACTTTGAATGAGAATGTGCTTGCTTCCAGCAACGTGTTATATGTTCTGAATGCCCGAATTGGGAATCTGTGTCAAAACTTTGTTAGGAATTATGTGATCCTTACTAGCTGGAAGTAAGGGAGATGGGGCATGAAGTTATTTCTAGGAGTTGGACACATACCAAGTTTAGCTCAGTTCTGGGCATCTTTGAAATATGTATACAAACTTGTTCCTACATAGTAACTTGCAACTTTGAATGAGAATGTGCTTGCTTACAGCAACGTGCTATATGTTCTGAATGCCCGAATTGGGAATCTGTGTCAAAACTTTGTTAGGAATTATGTGATCCATACTAGCTGGAAGTAAGGGAGTTGGGGCATGAAGGTATTTCTAGGAGTTGGACACATACTAAGTTTAGCTCAGTTCTGGGCATCTTTGAAATACCTATACAAACTTGTTCCTACATAGTAACTTGCAACTTTGAATGAGAATGTGCTTGCTTACAGCAACGTGCTATATGTTCTGAATGCCCGAATTGGGAATCTGTGTCAAAATTTGTTAGGAATTATGTGATCCTTACTAGCTGGAAGTAAAGGAGTTGTGGCATGAAGATATATCTAGGAGTTGGACACATACCAAGTTTAGCTCAGTTCTGGGCATCTTTGAAATACCTATACAAACTTGTTCCTACATAGTAACTTGCAACTTTGAATGAGAATGTACTTGCTTACAGCAACGTGCTATATGTTCTGAATGCCCGAATCGGGAATCTCTGTCAAAACTTTGTTAGGAATTATGTGATCCTTACTAGCTGGAAGTAAGGGAGATGGGGCATGAAGTTATTTCTAGGAGTTGGAGACATACAACGTTTAGCTCAATTCTGGGATTCTTTGAAATACCTATACAAACTTGTTCCTACATAGTAACTTGCAACTTTGAATGAGAATGTGCTTGCTTACAGCAACGTGCTATATGTTCTGAATGCCCGAATTGGGAATCTGTGTCAAAACTTTGTTAGGAATTATGTGATCCTTACTAGATGGAAGTAAGGGAGTGGGGCATGAAGGTATTTCTAGGAGTTGGACACATACCAAGTTTAGCTCAGTTCTGGGCATCTTTGAAATACCTATACAAACTTGTTCCTACATAGTAACTTGCATCTTTGAATGAGAATGTGCTTGCTTACAGCAACGTGCTATATGTTCTGAATGCCCGAATTGGGAATCTGTGTCAAAACTTTGTTAGGAATTATGTGATCCTTACTAGATGGACGTAAGGGAGTTGGGGCATGAAGGTATTTCTAGGAGTTGGACACATACCAAGTTTAGCACAGTTCTGGGCATCTTTGAAATACCTATACAAACTTGTTCCTACATAGTAACTTGCAACTTTGAATGAGAATGTGCTTGCTTACAGCAACGTGCTATATGTTCTGAATGCCCGAATTGGGAATCTGTGTCAAAACTTTGTTAGGAATTATGTGATCCTTACTAGCTGGAAGTAAGGGAGATGGGGCATGAAGTTATTTCTAGGATTTGAATACATACAACGTTTAGCTCAGTTCTGGGCATCTTTGAAATACCTATACAAACTTGTTCCTACATAGTAACTTGCAACTTTGAATGAGAATGTGCTTGCTTGCAGCAACGTGCTATATGTTCTGAATGCCCGAATTGGGAATCTGTGTCAAAACTTTGTTAGGAATTATGTGATCCTTACTAGCTGGAAGTAAGTGAGATGGGGCATGAAATTATTTCTAGGAGTTGGACACATACCAAGTTTAGCTCAGTTCTGGGCATCTTTGAAATACCATACAAACTTGTTCCTACATAGTAACTTGCAACTTTGAATGAGAATGTGCTTGCTTACAGCAACGTGCTATATGTTCTGAATGCCCGAATTGGGAATCTGTGTCAAAATTTGTTAGAAATTATGTGATCCTTACTAGCTGGAAGTAAGTGAGATGGGGCATGAAGTTATTTCTAGGAGTTGGACAGATACCAAGTTTAGCTCAGTTCTGGGCATCTTTGAAATTCCTATACAAACTTGTTCCTACATAGTAACTTGCAACTTTGAATGAGAATGTGCTTGCTTCCAGCAACGTGTTATATGTTCTGAATGCCCGAATTGGGAATCTGTGTCAAAACTTTGTTAGGAATTATGTGATCCTTACTAGCTGGAAGTAAGGGAGATGGGGCATGAAGTTATTTCTAGGAGTTGTACACATACCAAGTTTAGCTCAGTTCTGGGCATCTTTGAAATATGTATACAAACTTGTTCCTACATAGTAACTTGCAACTTTGAATGAGAATGTGCTTGCTTACAGCAACGTGCTATATGTTCTGAATGCCCGAATTGGGAATCTGTGTCAAAACTTTGTTAGGAATTATGTGATCCATACTAGCTGGAAGTAAGGGAGTTGGGGCATGAAGGTATTTCTAGGAGTTGGACACATACTAAGTTTAGCTCAGTTCTGGGCATCTTTGAAATACCTATACAAACTTGTTCCTACATAGTAACTTGCAACTTTGAATGAGAATGTGCTTGCTTACAGCAACGTGCTATATGTTCTGAATGCCCGAATTGGGAATCTGTGTCAAAATTTGTTAGGAATTATGTGATCCTTACTAGCTGGAAGTAAAGGAGTTGTGGCATGAAGATATATCTAGGAGTTGGACACATACCAAGTTTAGCTCAGTTCTGGGCATCTTTGAAATACCTATACAAACTTGTTCCTACATAGTAACTTGCAACTTTGAATGAGAATGTACTTGCTTACAGCAACGTGCTATATGTTCTGAATGCCCGATTTGGGAATCTGTGTCAAAATTTTGTTAGGAATTATGTGATCCTTACTAGCTGGAATTAAGGGAGATGGGGCATGAAGTTATTTCTAGGAGTTGGACACATACCAAGTTTAGCTCAGTTCTGGGCATCTTTGAAATACCTATACAAACTTGTTCCTACATAGTAACTTGCAACTTTGAATGAGAATGTGCTTGCTTACAGCAACGTGCTATATGTTCTGAATGCCCGAATTGGGAATCTGTGTCAAAATTTGTTAGGAATTATGTGATCCTTACTAGCTGGAAGTAAGGGAGTTGGGGCATGAAGATATTTCTAGGAGTTGGACACATACCAAGTTTAGCTCAGTTCTGGGCATCTTTGAAATACCTATACAAACTTGTTCCTACATAGTAACTTGCAACTTTGAATGAGAATGTGCTTGCTTACAGCAACGTGCTATATGCTCTAAATGCCCGAAAAGGGAATCTGTGTCAAAACTTTGTTAGGAGTTATGTGATCCTTACTAGCTGGAAGTAAGTGAGATGGGGCATGAAGTTATTTCTAGGAGTTGGAGACATACAACGTTTAGCTCAGTTCTGGGCATCTTTGAAATACCTATGCAAACTTGTTCCTACATAGTATCTTGCATCTTTGAATGAGAATGTGCTTGCTTACAGCAACGTGCTATATGTTCTGAATGCCCGAATTGGGAATATGTGTCAAATCTTTGTTAGGAATTATGTGATCCTTACTAGCTGGAAGTAAGGGAGATGGGGCATGAAGTTATTTCTAGGAGTTGGAGACATACAACGTTTAGCTCAATTCTGGGATTCTTTGAAATACCTATACAAACTTGTTCCTACATAGTAACTTGCAACTTTGAATGAGAATGTGCTTGCTTACAGCAACGTGCTATATGTTCTGAATGCCCGAATTGGGAATCTGTGTCAAAACTTTGTTAGGAATTATGTGATCCTTACTAGATGGAAGTAAGGGAGTTGGGGCATGAAGGTATTTCTAGGAGTTGGACACATACCAAGTTTAGCTCAGTTCTGGGCATCTTTGAAATACCTATACAAACTTGTTCCTACATAGTAACTTGCATCTTTGAATGAGAATGTGCTTGCTTACAGCAACGTGCTATATGTTCTGAATGCCCGAATTGGGAATATGTGTCAAATCTTTGTTAGGAATTATGTGATCCTTACTAGCTGGAAGTAAGGGAGATGGGGCATGAAGTTATTTCTAGGAGTTGGAGACATACAACGTTTAGCTCAATTCTGGGCATCTTTGAAATACCTATACAAACTTGTTCCTACATAGTAACTTGCATCTTTGAATGAGAATGTGCTTGCTTACAGCAACGTGCTATATGTTCTGAATGCCCGAATTGGGAATCTGTGTCAAAACTTTGTTAGGAATTATGTGATCCTTACTAGATGGAAGTAAGGGAGTGGGGCATGAAGGTATTTCTAGGAGTTGGACACATACCAAGTTTAGCTCAGTTCTGGGCATCTTTGAAATACCTATACAAACTTGTTCCTACATAGTAACTTGCAACTTTGAATGAGAATGTGCTTCCTTACAGCAACGTGCTATATGTTCTGAATGCCCGAATTGGGAATCTGTGTCAAAACTTTGTTAGGAATTATGTGATCCTTACTAGCTGGACGTAAGGGAGATGGGGCATGAATTTATTTCTAGGAGTTGGACACATACCAAGTTTAGCTCAGTTCTGGGCATCTTTGAAATACCTATACAAACTTGTTCCTACATAGTAACTTGCAACTTTGAATGAGAATGTGCTTGCTTACAGCAACGTGCTATATGTTTTGAATGCCCGAATTGGGAATCTGTGTCAAAATTTGTTAGGAATTATGTGATCCATACTAGCTGGAAGTAAGGGAGTTGGGGCATGAAGGTATTTCTAGGAGTTGGACACATACCAAGTTTAGCTCAGTTCTGGGCATCTTTGAAATACCTATACAAACTTGTTCCTACATAGTAACTTGCAACTTTGAATGAGAATGTGCTTGCTTACAGCAACGTGCTATATGTTCTGAATGCCCGAATTGGGAATCTGTGTCAAAATTTGTTAGGAATTATGTGATCCTTACTAGCTGGAAGTAAGGGAGTTGGGGCATGAAGATATTTCTAGGAGTTGGACACATACCAAGTTTAGCTCAGTTCTGGGCATCTTTGAAATACCTATACAAACTTGTTCCTACATAGTAACTTGCAACTTTGAATGAGAATGTGCTTGCTTACAGCAACGTGCTATATGCTCTAAATGCCCGAAAAGGGAATCTGTGTCAAAACTTTGTTAGGAGTTATGTGATCCTTACTAGCTGGAAGTAAGTGAGATGGGGCATGAAGTTATTTCTAGGAGTTGGAGACATACAACGTTTAGCTCAGTTCTGGGCATCTTTGAAATACCTATGCAAACTTGTTCCTACATAGTATCTTGCATCTTTGAATGAGAATGTGCTTGCTTACAGCAACGTGCTATATGTTCTGAATGCCCGAATTGGGAATATGTGTCAAATCTTTGTTAGGAATTATGTGATCCTTACTAGCTGGAAGTAAGGGAGATGGGGCATGAAGTTATTTTTAGGAGTTGGAGACATACAACGTTTAGCTCAATTCTGGGATTCTTTGAAATACCTATACAAACTTGTTCCTACATAGTAACTTGCAACTTTGAATGAGAATGTGCTTGCTTACAGCAACGTGCTATATGTTCTGAATGCCCGAATTGGGAATCTGTGTCAAAACTTTGTTAGGAATTATGTGATCCTTACTAGATGGAAGTAAGGGAGTTGGGGCATGAAGGTATTTCTAGGAGTTGGACACATACCAAGTTTAGCTCAGTTCTGGGCATCTTTGAAATACCTATACAAACTTGTTCCTACATAGTAACTTGCATCTTTGAATGAGAATGTGCTTGCTTACAGCAACGTGCTATATGTTCTGAATGCCCGAATTGGGAATATGTGTCAAATCTTTGTTAGGAATTATGTGATCCTTACTAGCTGGAAGTAAGGGAGATGGGGCATGAAGTTATTTCTAGGAGTTGGAGACATACAACGTTTAGCTCAATTCTGGGCATCTTTGAAATACCTATACAAACTTGTTCCTACATAGTAACTTGCATCTTTGAATGAGAATGTGCTTGCTTACAGCAACGTGCTATATGTTCTGAATGCCCGAATTGGGAATCTGTGTCAAAACTTTGTTAGGAATTATGTGATCCTTACTAGATGGAAGTAAGGGAGTGGGGCATGAAGGTATTTCTAGGAGTTGGACACATACCAAGTTTAGCTCAGTTCTGGGCATCTTTGAAATACCTATACAAACTTGTTCCTACATAGTAACTTGCATCTTTGAATGAGAATGTGCTTGCTTACAGCAACGTGCTATATGTTCTGAATGCCCGAATTGGGAATCTGTGTCAAAACTTTGTTAGGAATTATGTGATCCTTACTAGATGGACGTAAGGGAGTTGGGGCATGAAGGTATTTCTAGGAGTTGGACCCATACCAAGTTTAGCACAGTTCTGGGCATCTTTGAAATACCTATACAAACTTGTTCCTACATAGTAACTTGCAACTTTGAATGAGAATGTGCTTGCTTACAGCAACGTGCTATATGTTCTGAATGCCCGAATTGGGAATCTGTGTCAAAACTTTGTTAGGAATTATGTGATCCTTACTAGCTGGAAGTAAGGGAGATGGGGCATGAAGTTATTTCTAGGATTTGAATACATACAACGTTTAGCTCAGATCTGGGCATCTTTGAAATACCTATACAAACTTGTTCCTACATAGTAACTTGCAACTTTGAATGAGAATGTGCTTGCTTGCAGCAACGTGCTATATGTTCTGAATGCCCGAATTGGGAATCTGTGTCAAAACTTTGTTAGGAATTATGTGATCCTTACTAGCTGGAAGTAAGTGAGATGGGGCATGAAATTATTTCTAGGAGTTGGACACATACCAAGTTTAGCTCAGTTCTGGGCATCTTTGAAATACCATACAAACTTGTTCCTACATAGTAACTTGCAACTTTGAATGAGAATGTGCTTGCTTACAGCAACGTGCTATATGTTCTGAATGCCCGAATTGGGAATCTGTGTCAAAATTTGTTAGAAATTATGTGATCCTTACTAGCTGGAAGTAAGTGAGATGGGGCATGAAGTTATTTCTAGGAGTTGGACAGATACCAAGTTTAGCTCAGTTCTGGGCATCTTTGAAATTCCTATACAAACTTGTTCCTACATAGTAACTTGCAACTTTGAATGAGAATGTGCTTGCTTCCAGCAACGTGTTATATGTTCTGAATGCCCGAATTGGGAATCTGTGTCAAAACTTTGTTAGGAATTATGTGATCCTTACTAGCTGGAAGTAAGGGAGATGGGGCATGAAGTTATTTCTAGGAGTTGGACACATACCAAGTTTAGCTCAGTTCTGGGCATCTTTGAAATATGTATACAAACTTGTTCCTACATAGTAACTTGCAACTTTGAATGAGAATGTGCTTGCTTACAGCAACGTGCTATATGTTCTGAATGCCCGAATTGGGAATCTGTGTCAAAACTTTGTTAGGAATTATGTGATCCATACTAGCTGGAAGTAAGGGAGTTGGGGCATGAAGGTATTTCTAGGAGTTGGACACATACTAAGTTTAGCTCAGTTCTGGGCATCTTTGAAATACCTATACAAACTTGTTCCTACATAGTAACTTGCAACTTTGAATGAGAATGTGCTTGCTTACAGCAACGTGCTATATGTTCTGAATGCCCGAATTGGGAATCTGTGTCAAAATTTGTTAGGAATTATGTGATCCTTACTAGCTGGAAGTAAAGGAGTTGTGGCATGAAGATATATCTAGGAGTTGGACACATACCAAGTTTAGCTCAGTTCTGGGCATCTTTGAAATACCTATACAAACTTGTTCCTACATAGTAACTTGCAACTTTGAATGAGAATGTACTTGCTTACAGCAACGTGCTATATGTTCTGAATGCCCGATTTGGGAATCTGTGTCAAAATTTTGTTAGGAATTATGTGATCCTTACTAGCTGGAATTAAGGGAGATGGGGCATGAAGTTATTTCTAGGAGTTGGACACATACCAAGTTTAGCTCAGTTCTGGGCATCTTTGAAATACCTATACAAACTTGTTCCTACATAGTAACTTGCAACTTTGAATGAGAATGTGCTTGCTTACAGCAACGTGCTATATGTTCTGAATGCCCGAATTGGGAATCTGTGTCAAAACTTTGTTAGGAATTATGTGATCCTTACTAGATGGAAGTAAGGGAGTTGGGGCATGAAGGTATTTCTAGGAGTTGGACACATACCAAGTTTAGCTCAGTTCTGGGCATCTTTGAAATACCTATACAAACTTGTTCCTACATAGTAACTTGCATCTTTGAATGAGAATGTGCTTGCTTACAGCAACGTGCTATATGTTCTGAATGCCCGAATTGGGAATCTGTGTCAAAACTTTGTTAGGAATTATGTGATCCTTACTAGATGGACGTAAGGGAGTTGGGGCATGAAGGTATTTCTAGGAGTTGGACACATACCAAGTTTAGCACAGTTCTGGGCATCTTTGAAATACCTATACAAACTTGTTCCTACATAGTAACTTGCATCTTTGAATGAGAATGTGCTTGCTTACAGCAACGTGCTATATGTTCTGAATGCCCGAATTGGGAATCTGTGTCAAAACTTTGTTAGGAATTATGTGATCCTTACTAGCTGGAAGTAAGGGAGATGGGGCATGAAGTTATTTCTAGGATTTGAAGACATACAACGTTTAGCTCAGTTCTGGGCATCTTTGAAATACCTATACAAACTTGTTCCTACATAGTAACTTGCAACTTTGAATGAGAATGTGCTTGCTTGCAGCAACGTGCTATATGTTCTGAATGCCCGAATTGGGAATCTGTGTCAAAACTTTGTTAGGAATTATGTGATCCTTACTAGCTGGAAGTAAGTGAGATGGGGCATGAAATTATTTCTAGGAGTTGGACACATACCAAGTTTAGCTCAGTTCTGGGCATCTTTGAAATACCATACAAACTTGTTCCTACATAGTAACTTGCAACTTTGAATGAGAATGTGCTTGCTTACAGCAACGTGCTATATGTTCTGAATGCCCGAATTGGGAATCTGTGTCAAAATTTGTTAGAAATTATGTGATCCTTACTAGCTGGAAGTAAGGGAGATGGGGCATGAAGTTATTTCTAGGAGTTGGACAGATACCAAGTTTAGCTCAGTTCTGGGCATCTTTGAAATTCCTATACAAACTTGTTCCTACATAGTAACTTGCAACTTTGAATGAGAATGTGCTTGCTTCCAGCAACGTGCTATATGTTCTGAATGCCCGAATTGGGAATCTGTGTCAAAACTTTGTTAGGAATTATGTGATCCTTACTAGCTGGAAGTAAGGGAGATGGGGCATGAAGTTATTTCTAGGAGTTGGACACATACCATGTTTAGCTCAGTTCTGGGCATCTTTGAAATATGTATACAAACTTGTACCTACATAGTAACTTGCAACTTTGAATGAGAATGTGCTTGCTTACAGCAACGTGCTATATGTTCTGAATGCCCGAATTGGGAATCTGTGTCAAAACTTTGTTAGGAATTATGTGATCCTTACTAGCTGGAAGTAAGGGAGATGGGGCATGAAGTTATTTCTAGGAGTTGAAGACATACAACGTTTAGCTCAGTTCTGGGCATCTTTGAAATACCTATACAAACTTGTTCCTACATAGTAACTTGCAACTTTGAATGAGAATGTGCTTGCTTGCAGCAACGTGCTATATGTTCTGAATGCCCGAATTGGGAATCTGTGTCAAAACTTTGTTAGGAATTATGTGATCCTTACTAGCTGGAAGTAAGTGAGATGGGGCATGAAATTATTTCTAGGAGTTGGACACATACCAAGTTTAGCTCAGTTCTGGGCATCTTTGAAATACCATACAAACTTGTTCCTACATAGTAACTTGCAACTTTGAATGAGAATGTGCTTGCTTACAGCAACGTGCTATATGTTCTGAATGCCCGAATTGGGAATCTGTGTCAAAATTTGTTAGAAATTATGTGATCCTTACTAGCTGGAAGTAAGGGAGATGGGGCATGAAGTTATTTCTAGGAGTTGGACAGATACCAAGTTTAGCTCAGTTCTGGGCATCTTTGAAATTCCTATACAAACTTGTTCCTACATAGTAACTTGCAACTTTGAATGAGAATGTGCTTGCTTCCAGCAACGTGCTATATGTTCTGAATGCCCGAATTGGGAATCTGTGTCAAAACTTTGTTAGGAATTATGTGATCCTTACTAGCTGGAAGTAAGGGAGATGGTGCATGAAGTTATTTCTAGGAGTTGGACACATACCAAGTTTAGCTCAGTTCTGGGCATCTTTGAAATATGTATACAAACTTGTTCCTACATAGTAACTTGCAACTTTGAATGAGAATGTGCTTGCTTACAGCAACGTGCTATATGTTCTGAATGCCCCAATTGGGAATCTGTGTCAAAACTTTGTTAGGAATTATGTGATCCATACTAGCTGGAAGTAAGGGAGTTGGGGCATGAAGGTATTTCTAGGAGTTGGACACATACTAAGTTTAGCTCAGTTCTGGGCATCTTTGAAATACCTATACAAACTTGTTCCTACATAGTAACTTGCAACTTTGAATGAGAATGTGCTTGCTTACAGCAACGTGCTATATGTTCTGAATGCCCGAATTGGGAATCTGTGTCAAAATTTGTTAGGAATTATGTGATCCTTACTAGCTGGAAGTAAGGGAGTTGTGGCATGAAGATATATCTAGGAGTTGGACACATACCAAGTTTAGCTCAGTTCTGGGCATCTTTGAAATACCTATACAAACTTGTTCCTACATAGTAACTTGCAACATTGAATGAGAATGTACTTGCTTACAGCAACGTGCTATATGTTCTGAATGCCCGATTTGGAAATCTGTGTCAAAATTTTGTTAGGAATTATGTGATCCTTACTAGCTGGAATTAAGGGAGATGGGGCATGAAGTTATTTCTAGGAGTTGGACACATACCAAGTTTAGCTCAGTTCTGGGCATCTTTGAAATACCTATACAAACTTGTTCCTACATAGTAACTTGCAACTTTGAATGAGAATGTGCTTGCTTACAGCAACGTGCTATATGTTCTGAATGCCCGAATTGGGAATCTGTGTCAAAACTTTGTTAGGAATTATGTGATCCTTACTAGATGGAAGTAAGGGAGTTGGGGCATGAAGGTATTTCTAGGAGTTGGACACATACCAAGTTTAGCTCAGTTCTGGGCATCTTTGAAATACCTATACAAACTTGTTCCTACATAGTAACTTGCATCTTTGAATGAGAATGTGCTTGCTTACAGCAACGTGCTATATGTTCTGAATGCCCGAATTGGGAATCTGTGTCAAAACTTTGTTAGGAATTATGTGATCCTTACTAGATGGACGTAAGGGAGTTGGGGCATGAAGGTATTTCTAGGAGTTGGACACATACCAAGTTTAGCACAGTTCTGGGCATCTTTGAAATACCTATACAAACTTGTTCCTACATAGTAACTTGCATCTTTGAATGAGAATGTGCTTGCTTACAGCAACGTGCTATATGTTCTGAATGCCCGAATTGGGAATCTGTGTCAAAACTTTGTTAGGAATTATGTGATCCTTACTAGCTGGAAGTAAGGGAGATGGGGCATGAAGTTATTTCTAGGATTTGAAGACATACAACGTTTAGCTCAGTTCTGGGCATCTTTGAAATACCTATACAAACTTGTTCCTACATAGTAACTTGCAACTTTGAATGAGAATGTGCTTGCTTGCAGCAACGTGCTATATGTTCTGAATGCCCGAATTGGGAATCTGTGTCAAAACTTTGTTAGGAATTATGTGATCCTTACTAGCTGGAAGTAAGTGAGATGGGGCATGAAATTATTTCTAGGAGTTGGACACATACCAAGTTTAGCTCAGTTCTGGGCATCTTTGAAATACCATACAAACTTGTTCCTACATAGTAACTTGCAACTTTGAATGAGAATGTGCTTGCTTACAGCAACGTGCTATATGTTCTGAATGCCCGAATTGGGAATCTGTGTCAAAATTTGTTAGAAATTATGTGATCCTTACTAGCTGGAAGTAAGGGAGATGGGGCATGAAGTTATTTCTAGGAGTTGGACAGATACCAAGTTTAGCTCAGTTCTGGGCATCTTTGAAATTCCTATACAAACTTGTTCCTACATAGTAACTTGCAACTTTGAATGAGAATGTGCTTGCTTCCAGCAACGTGCTATATGTTCTGAATGCCCGAATTGGGAATCTGTGTCAAAACTTTGTTAGGAATTATGTGATCCTTACTAGCTGGAAGTAAGGGAGATGGGGCATGAAGTTATTTCTAGGATTTGAAGACATACAACGTTTAGCTCAGTTCTGCGCATCTTTGAAATACCTATACAAACTTGTTCCTACATAGTAACTTGCAACTTTGAATGAGAATGTGCTTGCTTGCAGCAACGTGCTATATGTTCTGAATGCCCGAATTGGGAATCTGTGTCAAAACTTTGTTAGGAATTATGTGATCCTTACTAGCTGGAAGTAAGTGAGATGGGGCATGAAATTATTTCTAGGAGTTGGACACATACCAAGTTTAGCTCAGTTCTGGGCATCTTTGAAATACCATACAAACTTGTTCCTACATAGTAACTTGCAACTTTGAATGAGAATGTGCTTGCTTACAGCAACGTGCTATATGTTCTGAATGCCCGAATTGGGAATCTGTGTCAAAATTTGTTAGAAATTATGTGATCCTTACTAGCTGGAAGTAAGGGAGATGGGGCATGAAGTTATTTCTAGGAGTTGGACAGATACCAAGTTTAGCTCAGTTCTGGGCATCTTTGAAATTCCTATACAAACTTGTTCCTACATAGTAACTTGCAACTTTGAATGAGAATGTGCTTGCTTCCAGCAACGTGCTATATGTTCTGAATGCCCGAATTGGGAATCTGTGTCAAAACTTTGTTAGGAATTATGTGATCCTTACTAGCTGGAAGTAAGGGAGATGGGGCATGAAGTTATTTCTAGGAGTTGGACACATACCAAGTTTAGCTCAGTTCTGGGCATCTTTGAAATATGTATACAAACTTGTACCTACATAGTAACTTGCAACCTTGAATGAGAATGTGCTTGCTTACAGCAACGTGCTATATGTTCTGAATGCCCGAATTGGGAATCTGTGTCAAAACTTTGTTAGGAATTATGTGATCCATACTAGCTGGAAGTAAGGGAGTTGGGGCATGAAGGTATTTCTAGGAGTTGGACACATACTAAGTTTAGCTCAGTTCTGGGCATCTTTGAAATACCTATACAAACTTGTTCCTACATAGTAACTTGCAACTTTGAATGAGAATGTGCTTGCTTACAGCAACGTGCTATATGTTCTGAATGCCCGAATTGGGAATCTGTGTCAAAATTTGTTAGGAATTATGTGATCCTTACTAGCTGGAAGTAAGGGAGTTGTGGCATGAAGATATATCTAGGAGTTGGACACATACCAAGTTTAGCTCAGTTCTGGGCATCTTTGAAATACCTATACAAACTTGTTCCTACATAGTAACTTGCAACATTGAATGAGAATGTACTTGCGCACAGCAACGTGCTATATGTTCTGAATGCCCGATTTGGAAATCTGTGTCAAAATTTTGTTAGGAATTATGTGATCCTTACTAGCTGGAAGTAAGGGAGATGGGGCATGAAGTTATTTCTAGGAGTTGGACACATACCAAGTTTAGCTCAGTTCTGGGCATCTTTGAAATACCTATACAAACTTGTTCCTACATAGTAACTTGCAACTTTGAATGAGAATGTGCTTGCTTACAGCAACGTGCTATATGTTCTGAATGCCCGAATTGGGAATCTGTGTCAAAACTTTGTTAGGAATTATGTGATCCTTACTAGATGGAAGTAAGGGAGTTGGGGCATGAAGGTATTTCTAGGAGTTGGACACATACCAAGTTTAGCTCAGTTCTGGGCATCTTTGAAATACCTATACAAACTTGTTCCTACATAGTAACTTGCATCTTTGAATGAGAATGTGCTTGCTTACAGCAACGTGCTATATGTTCTGAATGCCCGAATTGGGAATCTGTGTCAAAACTTTGTTAGGAATTATGTGATCCTTACTAGATGGACGTAAGGGAGTTGGGGCATGAAGGTATTTCTAGGAGTTGGACACATACCAAGTTTAGCACAGTTCTGGGCATCTTTGAAATACCTATACAAACTTGTTCCTACATAGTAACTTGCATCTTTGAATGAGAATGTGCTTGCTTACAGCAACGTGCTATATGTTCTGAATGCCCGAATTGGGAATCTGTGTCAAAACTTTGTTAGGAATTATGTGATCCTTACTAGCTGGAAGTAAGGGAGATGGGGCATGAAGTTATTTCTAGGATTTGAAGACATACAACGTTTAGCTCAGTTCTGGGCATCTTTGAAATACCTATACAAACTTGTTCCTACATAGTAACGTGCAACTTTGAATGAGAATGTGCTTGCTTGCAGCAACGTGCTATATGTTCTGAATGCCCGAATTGGGAATCTGTGTCAAAACTTTGTTAGGAATTATGTGATCCTTACTAGCTGGAAGTAAGTGAGATGGGGCATGAAATTATTTCTAGGAGTTGGACACATACCAAGTTTAGCTCAGTTCTGGGCATCTTTGAAATACCATACAAACTTGTTCCTACATAGTAACTTGCAACTTTGAATGAGAATGTGCTTGCTTACAGCAACGTGCTATATGTTCTGAATGCCCGAATTGGGAATCTGTGTCAAAATTTGTTAGAAATTATGTGATCCTTACTAGCTGGAAGTAAGGGAGATGGGGCATGAAGTTATTTCTAGGAGTTGGACAGATACCAAGTTTAGCTCAGTTCTGGGCATCTTTGAAATTCCTATACAAACTTGTTCCTACATAGTAACTTGCAACTTTGAATGAGAATGTGCTTGCTTCCAGCAACGTGCTATATGTTCTGAATGCCCGAATTGGGAATCTGTGTCAAAACTTTGTTAGGAATTATGTGATCCTTACTAGCTGGAAGTAAGGGAGATGGGGCATGAAGTTATTTCTAGGAGTTGGACACATACCAAGTTTAGCTCAGTTCTGGGCATCTTTGAAATACCTATACAAACTTGTTCCTACATAGTAACTTGCAACTTTGAATGAGAATGTGCTTGCTTGCAGCAACGTGCTATATGTTCTGAATGCCCGAATTGGGAATCTGTGTCAAAACTTTGTTAGGAATTATGTGATCCTTACTAGCTGGAAGTAAGTGAGATGGGGCATGAAATTATTTCTAGGAGTTGGACACATACCAAGTTTAGCTCAGTTCTGGGCATCTTTGAAATACCATACAAACTTGTTCCTACATAGTAACTTGCAACTTTGAATGAGAATGTGCTTGCTTACAGCAACGTGCTATATGTTCTGAATGCCCGAATTGGGAATCTGTGTCAAAATTTGTTAGAAATTATGTGATCCTTACTAGCTGGAAGTAAGGGAGATGGGGCATGAAGTTATTTCTAGGAGTTGGACAGATACCAAGTTTAGCTCAGTTCTGGGCATCTTTGAAATTCCTATACAAACTTGTTCCTACATAGTAACTTGCAACTTTGAATGAGAATGTGCTTGCTTCCAGCAACGTGCTATATGTTCTGAATGCCCGAATTGGGAATCTGTGTCAAAACTTTGTTAGGAATTATGTGATCCTTACTAGCTGGAAGTAAGGGAGATGGTGCATGAAGTTATTTCTAGGAGTTGGACACATACCAAGTTTAGCTCAGTTCTGGGCATCTTTGAAATATGTATACAAACTTGTTCCTACATAGTAACTTGCAACTTTGAATGAGAATGTGCTTGCTTACAGCAACGTGCTATATGTTCTGAATGCCCGAATTGGGAATCTGTGTCAAAACTTTGTTAGGAATTATGTGATCCATACTAGCTGGAAGTAAGGGAGTTGGGGCATGAAGGTATTTCTAGGAGTTGGACACATACTAAGTTTAGCTCAGTTCTGGGCATCTTTGAAATACCTATACAAACTTGTTCCTACATAGTAACTTGCAACTTTGAATGAGAATGTGCTTGCTTACAGCAACGTGCTATATGTTCTGAATGCCCGAATTGGGAATCTGTGTCAAAATTTGTTAGGAATTATGTGATCCTTACTAGCTGGAAGTAAGGGAGTTGTGGCATGAAGATATATCTAGGAGTTGGACACATACCAAGTTTAGCTCAGTTCTGGGCATCTTTGAAATACCTATACAAACTTGTTCCTACATAGTAACTTGCAACATTGAATGAGAATGTACTTGCTTACAGCAACGTGCTATATGTTCTGAATGCCCGATTTGGAAATCTGTGTCAAAATTTTGTTAGGAATTATGTGATCCTTACTAGCTGGAATTAAGGGAGATGGGGCATGAAGTTATTTCTAGGAGTTGGACACATACCAAGTTTAGCTCAGTTCTGGGCATCTTTGAAATACCTATACAAACTTGTTCCTACATAGTAACTTGCAACTTTGAATGAGAATGTGCTTGCTTACAGCAACGTGCTATATGTTCTGAATGCCCGAATTGGGAATCTGTGTCAAAACTTTGTTAGGAATTATGTGATCCTTACTAGATGGAAGTAAGGGAGTTGGGGCATGAAGGTATTTCTAGGAGTTGGACACATACCAAGTTTAGCTCAGTTCTGGGCATCTTTGAAATACCTATACAAACTTGTTCCTACATAGTAACTTGCATCTTTGAATGAGAATGTGCTTGCTTACAGCAACGTGCTATATGTTCTGAATGCCCGAATTGGGAATCTGTGTCAAAACTTTGTTAGGAATTATGTGATCCTTACTAGATGGACGTAAGGGAGTTGGGGCATGAAGGTATTTCTAGGAGTTGGACACATACCAAGTTTAGCACAGTTCTGGGCATCTTTGAAATACCTATACAAACTTGTTCCTACATAGTAACTTGCATCTTTGAATGAGAATGTGCTTGCTTACAGCAACGTGCTATATGTTCTGAATGCCCGAATTGGGAATCTGTGTCAAAACTTTGTTAGGAATTATGTGATCCTTACTAGCTGGAAGTAAGGGAGATGGGGCATGAAGTTATTTCTAGGATTTGAAGACATACAACGTTTAGCTCAGTTCTGGGCATCTTTGAAATATGTATACAAACTTGTACCTACATAGTAACTTGCAACCTTGAATGAGAATGTGCTTGCTTACAGCAACGTGCTATATGTTCTGAATGCCCGAATTGGGAATCTGTGTCAAAACTTTGTTAGGAATTATGTGATCCATACTAGCTGGAAGTAAGGGAGTTGGGGCATGAAGGTATTTCTAGGAGTTGGACACATACTAAGTTTAGCTCAGTTCTGGGCATCTTTGAAATACCTATACAAACTTGTTCCTACATAGTAACTTGCAACTTTGAATGAGAATGTGCTTGCTTACAGCAACGTGCTATATGTTCTGAATGCCCGAATTGGGAATCTGTGTCAAAATTTGTTAGGAATTATGTGATCCTTACTAGCTGGAAGTAAGGGAGTTGTGGCATGAAGATATATCTAGGAGTTGGACACATACCAAGTTTAGCTCAGTTCTGGGCATCTTTGAAATACCTATACAAACTTGTTCCTACATAGTAACTTGCAACTTTGAATGAGAATGTACTTGCTTACAGCAACGTGCTATATGTTCTGAATGCCCGATTTGGGAATCTGTGTCAAAATTTTGTTAGGAATTATGTGATCCTTACTAGCTGGAATTAAGGGAGATGGGGCATGAAGTTATTTCTAGGAGTTGGACACATACCAAGTTTAGCTCAGTTCTGGGCATCTTTGAAATACCTATACAAACTTGTTCCTACATAGTAACTTGCAACTTTGAATGAGAATGTGCTTGCTTACAGCAACGTGCTATATGTTCTGAATGCCCGAATTGGGAATCTGTGTCAAAATTTTTTAGGAATTATGTGATCCTTACTAGCTGGAAGTAAGGGAGTTGGGGCATGAAGTTATTTCTAGGAGTTGGACACATACCAAGTTTATCTCAGTTCTGGGCATCTTTGAAATACCTATACAAACTTGTTCCTACATAGTAACTTGCATCTTTGAATGAGAATGTGCTTGCTTAAAGCAACGTGCTATATGTTCTGAATGCTCGAATTGGGAATATGTGTCAAATCTTTGTTAGGAATTATGTGATCCTTACTAGATGAAAGTAAGGGAGTTGGGGCATGAAGGTATTTCTAGGAGTTGGACACATACCAAGTTTAGCACAGTTCTGGGCATCTTTGAAATACCTATACAAACTTGTTCCTACATAGTGACTTGCAACTTTGAATGAGAATGTGCTTGCTTACAGCAACGTGCTATATGTTCTGAATGCCCGAATTGGGAATCTGGGTCAAAACTTTGTTAGGAATTATGTGATCCTTACTAGCTGGAAGTAAGTGAGATGGGGCATGAAGTTATTTCTAGGAGTTGGAGACATACAACGTTTAGCTCAGTTCTGGGCATCTTTGAAATACCTATACAAACTTGTTCCTACATAGTAACTTGCAACTTTGAATGAGAATGTGCTTGCTTACAGCAACGTGCTATATGTTCTGAACGCCCGAATAGGGAATCTGTGTCAAAACTTTGTTAGAAACTATGTGATCCTTACTAGATGGAAGTAAGGTAGTTGGGGCATGAAGGTGTTTCTAGGCGTTGGACACATACGAAGTTTAGCACAGTTCTGGGCATCTTTGAAATACCTATACAAACTTGTTCCTACATAGTAACTTGCAACTTTGAATGAGAATGTGCTTGCTTACAGCAACGTGCTATATGTTTTGAATGCCCGAATTAGGAATCTGTGTCAAAACTTTGTTAGGAATTATGTGATCCTTACTAGCTGGAAGTAAGTGAGATGGGGCATGAAATTATTTCTAGGATTTGGAAACATACCACGTTTAGCTCAGTTCTGGGCATCTTTGAAATACCATACAAACTTGTTCCTACATAGTAACTTGCAACTTTGAATGAGAATGTGCTTGCTTACAGCAACGTGCTGTATGTTCTGAATGCCCGAATTGGGAATCTGTGTCAAAACTTTGTTAGAAATTATGTGATCCTTACTAGCTGGAAGTAAGGGAGATGGGGCATGAAGTTATTTCTAGGAGTTGGACACATACCAAGTTTAGCTCAGTTCTGGGCATCTTTGAAATACCTATACAAACTTGTTCCTACATAGTAACTTGCAACTTTGAATGAGAATGTGCTTGCTTCCAGCAACGTGCTATATGTTCTGAATGCCCGAATTGGGAATCTGTGTCAAAACTTTGTTAGGAATTATGTGATCCTTACTAGCTGGATGTAAGGGAGATGGGGCATGAAGTTATTTCTAGGAGTTGGACACATACCAAGTTTAGCTCAGTTCTGGGCATCTTTGAAATACCTATACAAACTTGTTCCTACATAGTAACTTGCAACTTTGAATGAGAATGTGCTTGCTTACAGCAACGTGCTATATGTTCTGAATGCCCGATTTGGGAATCTGTGTCAAAATTTGTTAGGAATTATGTGATCCTTACTAGCTGGATGTAAGGGAGTTGGGGCATGAAGATATTTCTAGGAGTTGGACACATACCAAGTTTTGCACAGTTCTGGGCATCTTTGAAATACCTATACAAACTTGTTCCTACATAGTAACTTGCAGCTTTGAATGAGAATGTGCTTGCTTACAGCAACGTGCTATATGCTCTGAATGCCCGAAAAGGGAATCTGTGTCAAAACTTTGTTAGGAGTTATGTGATCCTTACTAGCTGGAAGTAAGTGAGATGGGGCATGAAGTTATTTCTAGGAGTTGGAGACATACAACGTTTAGCTCAGTTCTGGGCATCTTTGAAATACCTATACAAACTTGTTCCTACATAGTAACTTGCAACTTTGAATGAGAATGTGCTTGCTTACAGCAACGTGCTATATGTTCTTAATGCCCGAATTTGGAATCTGTGTCAAAACTTTGTTAGGAATTATGAGATCCTTACTAGCTGGAAGTAAGGGAGATGGGGCATGAAGTTATTTCTAGGAGTTGGACACCTACCAAGTTTAGCTCAGTTCTGGGCATCTTTGAAATACCTATACAAACTTGTTCCTACATAGTAACTTGCAACTTTGAATGAGAATGTGCTTGCTTACAGCAACGTGCTATATGTTCTGAATGCCCGAATTGGGAATCTGTGTCAAAACTTTGTTAGGAATTATGTGATCCTTACTAGCTGGAAGTAAGGGAGATGGGGAATGAAGTTATTTCTAGGAGTTGGACACATACCAAGTTTAGCTCAGTTCTGGGCATCTTTGAAATACCTATACAAACTTGTTCCTACATAGTAACTTGCAACTTTGAATGAGAATGTGCTTGCTTGCAGCAACGTGCTATATGTTCTGAATGCCCGAATTGGGAATCTGTGTCAAAACTTTGTTAGGAATTATGTGATCCTTACTAGCTGGAAGTAAGTGAGATGGGGCATGAAGTTATTTCTAGGAGTTGGACACATACCAAGTTTAGCTCAGTTCTGGGCATCTTTGAAATACCTATACAAACTTGTTCCTACATAGTAACTTGCAACTTTGAATGAGAATGTGCTTGCTTACAGCAACGTGCTATATGTTCTGAATGCTCGAATTGGGAATCTGTGTCAAAACTTTGTTAGGAATTATGTGATCCTTACTAGCTGGAAGTAATGGCGATGGGGCATGAAGATATTTCTAGGAGTTGGAGACATACCAAGTTTAGCTCAGTTCTGGGCATCTTTGAAATACCTATACAAACTTGTTCCTACATAGTAACTTGCAACTTTCAATGAGAATGTGCTTGCTTGCAGCAACGTGCTATATGTTCTGAATGCCAGATTTGGGAATCTGTGTCAAAACTTTGTTAGGAATTATGTGATCCTTACTAGCTGGAAGTAAGGGAGATGGAGCATTAAGTTATTTCTATGAGTTGGACACATACCAAGTTTAGCTCAGTTCTGGGCATCTTTGAAATACCTATACAAACTTGTTCCTACATAGTAACTTGCAACTTTGAATGAGAATGTGCTTGCTTACAGCAACGTGCTATATGTTCTGAATGCCCGAATTGGGAATCTGTGTCAAAATTTTTTAGGAATTATGTGATCCTTACTAGCTGGAAGTAAGGGAGTTGGGGCATGAAGGTATTTCTAGGAGCTGGACACATACCAAGTTTAGCTCAGTTCTGGGCATCTTTGAAATACCTATACAAACTTGTTCCTACATAGTAACTTGCAACTTTGAATGAGAATGTGCTTGCTTACAGCAACGTGCTATATGCTCTGAATGCCCGAAAAGGGAAACTGTGTCAAAACTTTGTTAGGAATTATGTGATCCTTACTAGCTGGAAGTAAGTGAGATGGGGCATGAAGTTATTTCTAGGAGTTGGAGACATACAACGATTAGCTCAGTTCTGGGCATCTTTGAAATACCTATACAAACTTGTTCCTACATAGTAACTTGCAACTTTGAATGAGAATGTGCTTGCTTACAGCAACGTGCTATATGTTCTGAATGCCCGAATTGGGAATCTGTGTCAAAACTTTGTTAGGAATTATGTGATCCTTACTAGCTGGAAGTAAGGGAGATGGGGCATGAAGTTATTTCTAGGAGTTGGAGACATACCAAGTTTAGCTCAGTTCTGGGCATCTTTGAAATACCTATACAAACTTGTTCCTACATAGTAACTTGCAACTTTGAATGAGAATGTGCTTGCTTGCAGCAACGTGCTATATGTTCTGAATGCCCGAATTGGGAATCTGTGTCAAAACTTTGTTAGGAATTATGTGATCCTTACTAGCTGGAAGTAAGGGAGATGGAGCATGAAGTTATTTCCAGGAGTTGGACACATACCAAGTTTACTCAGTTCTGGGCATCTTTGAAATACCTATACAAACTTGTTCCTACATAGTAACTTGCAACTTTGAATGAGAATGTGCTTGCTTACAGCAACGTGCTATATGTTCTGAATGCCCGAATTGGGAATCTGTGTCAAAACTTTGTTAGGAATTATGTGATCCTTACTAGCTGGAAGTAAGTGAGATGGGCCATGAAGTTATTTCTAGGAGTTGGAGACATACAACATTTAGCTCAGTTCTGGGCATCTTTGAAATACCTATACAAACTTGTTCCTACATAGTAACTTGCAACTTTGAATGAGAATGTGCTTGCTTACAGCAACGTGCTATATGTTCTGAATGCCCGAATAGGGAATCTGTGTCAAAACTTTGTTAGAAATTATGTGATCCTTACTAGATGGAAGTAAGGGAGTTGGGGCATGAAGGTATTTCTAGGAGTTGGACACATACCAAGCTTCGCACAGTTCTGGGCATCTTTGAAATACCTATACAAACTTGTTCCTACATAGTAACTTGCAACTTTGAATGAGAATGTGCTTGCTTACAGCAACGTGCTATATGTTCTGAATGCCCGAATTGGGAATCTGTGTCAAAACTTTGTTAGGAATTATGTGATCCTTACTAGCTGGAAGTAAGGGAGATGGGGCATCAAGTTATTTCTAGGAGTTGGAGACATACCAAGTTTAGCTCAATTCTGGGCATCTTTGAAATACCTATACAACCTTGTTCCTACATACTAACTTCCAACTTTGAATGAGAATGTGCTTGCTTACAGCAACGTGCTATATGTTCTGAATGCCCGAATTTGGAATCTGTGTCAAAACTTTGTTAGCAATTATGTGATCCTTACTAGCTGGAAGTAAGTGAGATGGGGCATGAAGTTATTTCTAGGAGTTGGAGACATACAAGGTTTAGCTCAGTTCTGGGCATCTTTGAAATACCTATACAAACTTGTTCCTACATAGTAACTTGCAACTTTGAATGAGAATGTGCTTGCTTGCAGCAACGTGCTATATGTTCTGAATGCCCGATTTGGGAATCTGTGTCAAAACTTTGTTAGGATTTATGTGATCCTTACTAGCTGGAAGTAAGGGAGATGGGGCATGAAGTTATTTCTAGGAGTTGGACACATACCAAGTTTAGCTCAGTTCTGGGCATCTTTGAAATACCTATACAAACTTGTTCCTACATAGTAACTTGAAACTTTGAATGAGAATGTGCTTGCTTACAGCAACGTGCTATATGTTCTGAATGCCCGAATTGGGAATCTGTGTCAAAATTTTTTAGGAATTATGTGATCCTTACTAGCTGGAAGTAAGGGAGTTGGGGCATGAAGGTATTTCTAGGAGTTGGACACATACCAAGTTTAGCTCAGTTCTGGGCATCTTTGAAATACCTATACAAACTTGTTCCTACATAGTAACTTGCAACTTTGAATGAGAATGTGCTTGCTTACAGCACCGTGCTGTATGCTCTGAATGCCCGAATTGGGAATCTGTGTCAAAACTTTGTTAGGAATTATGTGATCCTTACTAGCTGGAAGTAAGGGAGATGGGGCATGAAGTTATTTCTAGGAGTTGGACACATACCAAGTTTAGCTCAGTTCTGGGCATCTTTGAAATACCTATACAAACTTGTTCCTACATAGTAACTTGCAACTTTGAATGAGAATGTGCTTGCTTACAGCAACGTGCTATATGTTCTGAATGCCCGAATTGGGAATCTGTGTCAAAACTTTGTTAGGAATTATGTGATCCTTACTAGCTGGAAGTAAGGGAGATGGGGCATCAAGTTATTTCTAGGAGTTGGAGACATACCAAGTTTAGCTCAATTCTGGGCATCTTTGAAATACCTATACAACCTTGTTCCTACATACTAACTTCCAACTTTGAATGAGAATGTGCTTGCTTACAGCAACGTGCTATATGTTCTGAATGCCCGAATTTGGAATCTGTGTCAAAACTTTGTTAGCAATTATGTGATCCTTACTAGCTGGAAGTAAGTGAGATGGGGCATGAAGTTATTTCTAGGAGTTGGAGACATACAAGGTTTAGCTCAGTTCTGGGCATCTTTGAAATACCTATACAAACTTGTTCCTACATAGTAACTTGCAACTTTGAATGAGAATGTGCTTGCTTGCAGCAACGTGCTATATGTTCTGAATGCCCGATTTGGGAATCTGTGTCAAAACTTTGTTAGGATTTATGTGATCCTTACTAGCTGGAAGTAAGGGAGATGGGGCATGAAGTTATTTCTAGGAGTTGGACACATACCAAGTTTAGCTCAGTTCTGGGCATCTTTGAAATACCTATACAAACTTGTTCCTACATAGTAACTTGAAACTTTGAATGAGAATGTGCTTGCTTACAGCAACGTGCTATATGTTCTGAATGCCCGAATTGGGAATCTGTGTCAAAATTTTTTAGGAATTATGTGATCCTTACTAGCTGGAAGTAAGGGAGTTGGGGCATGAAGGTATTTCTAGGAGTTGGACACATACCAAGTTTAGCTCAGTTCTGGGCATCTTTGAAATACCTATACAAACTTGTTCCTACATAGTAACTTGCAACTTTGAATGAGAATGTGCTTGCTTACAGCAACGTGCTGTATGCTCTGAATGCCCGAATTGGGAATCTGTGTCAAAACTTTGTTAGGAATTATGTGATCCTTACTAGCTGGAAGTAAGGGAGATGGGGCATGAAGTTATTTCTAGGAGTTGGACACATACCAAGTTTAGCTCAGTTCTGGGCATCTTTGAAATACCTATACAAACTTGTTCCTACATAGTAACTTGCAACTTTGAATGAGAATGTGCTTGCTTACAGCAACGTGCTATATGTTCTGAATGCCCGAATTGGGAATCTGTGTCAAAACTTTGTTAGGAATTATGTGATCCTTACTAGCTGGAAGTAAGGGAGATGGGGCATGAAGTTATTTCTAGGAGTTGGACACATACCAAGTTTAGCTCAGTTCTGGGCATCTTTGAAATACCTATACAAACTTGTTCCTACATACTATCTTGCAACTTTGAATGAGAATGTGCTTGCTTACAGCAACGTGCTATATGTTCTGAATGCCCGAATTGGGAATCTGTGTCAAAACTTTGTTAGGAATTATGTGATCCTTAATAGCTGGAAGTAAGTGAGATGGGGCATGAAATTATTTCTAGGAGTTGGACACATACCAAGTTTAGCTCAGTTCTGGGCATCTTTGAAATACCTATACAAACTTGTTCCTACATAGTAACTTGCAACTTTGAATGAGAATGTGCTTGCTTACAGCAACGTGCTATATGTTCTGAATGCCCGAATTGGGAATCTGTGTCAAAACTTTGTTAGGAATTATGTGATCCTTACTAGCTGGAAGTAAGGGAGATGGGGCATGAAGTTATTTCTAGGAGTTGGACACATACCAAGTTTAGCTCAGTTCTGGGCATCTTTGAAATACCTATACAAACTTGTTCCTACATAGTAACTTGCAACTTTGAATGAGAATGTGCTTGCTTACAGCAACGTGCTATATGCTCTGAATGCCCGAAAAGGGAATCTGTGTCAAAACTTTGTTAGCAATTATGTGATCCTTACTAGCTGGAAGTAAGTGAGATGGGGCATGAAGTTATTTCTAGGAGTTGGAGACATACAACGTTTAGCTCAGTTCTGGGCATCTTTGAAATACCTATACAAACTTGTTCCTACATAGTAACTTGCAACTTTGAATGAGAATGTGCTTGCTTACAGCAACGTGCTATATGTTCTGAATGCCCGATTTGGGAATCTGTGTCAAAACTTTGTTAGGATTTATGTGATCCTTACTAGCTGGAAGTAAGGGAGATGGGGCATGAAGTTATTTCTAGGAGTTGGACACATACCAAGTTTAGCTCAGTTCTGGGCATCTTTGAAATACCTATACAAACTTGTTCCTACATAGTAACTTGAAACTTTGAATGAGAATGTGCTTGCTTACAGCAACGTGCTATATGTTCTGAATGCCCGAATTGGGAATCTGTGTCAAAATTTTTTAGGAATTATGTGATCCTTACTAGCTGGAAGTAAGGGAGTTGGGGCATGAAGGTATTTCTAGGAGTTGGACACATACCAAGTTTAGCTCAGTTCTGGGCATCTTTGAAATACCTATACAAACTTGTTCCTACATAGTAACTTGCAACTTTGAATGAGAATGTGCTTGCTTACAGCAACGTGCTGTATGCTCTGAATGCCCGAATTGGGAATCTGTGTCAAAACTTTGTTAGGAATTATGTGATCCTTACTAGCTGGAAGTAAGGGAGATGGGGCATGAAGTTATTTCTAGGAGTTGGACACATACCAAGTTTAGCTCAGTTCTGGGCATCTTTGAAATACCTATACAAACTTGTTCCTACATAGTAACTTGCAACTTTGAATGAGAATGTGCTTGCTTGCAGCAACGTGCTATATGTTCTGAATGCCCGAATTGGGAATCTGTGTCAAAACTTTGTTAGGAATTATGTGATCCTTACTAGCTGGAAGTAAGGGAGATGGAGCATGAAGTTATTTCCAGGAGTTGGACACATACAAAGTTTAGCTCAGTTCTGGGCATCTTTGAAATACCTATACAAACTTGTTCCTACATAGTAACTTGCAACTTTGAATGAGAATGTGCTTGCTTACAGCAACGTGCTATATGTTCTGAATGCCCGAATTAGGAATCTGTGTCAAAACTTTGTTAGGAATTATGTGATCCTTACTAGCTGGAAGTAAGTGAGATGGGGCATGAAGTTATTTCTAGGAGTAGGAGACATACAACGTTTAGCTCAGTTCTGGGCATCTTTGATATACCTATACAAACTTGTTCCTACATAGTAACTTGCAACTTTGAATGAGAATGTGCTTGCTTACAGCAACGTGCTATATGTTCTGAATGCCCGAATAGGGAATCTGTGTCAAAACTTTGTTAGAAATTATGTGATCCTTACTAGATGGAAGTAAGGGAGTTGGGGCATGAAGGTATTTCTAGGAGTTGGACACATACCAAGCTCAGCACAGTTCTGGGCATCTTTGAAATACCTATACAAACTTGTTCCTACATAGTAACTTGCAACTTTGAATGAGAATGTGCTTGCTTACAGCAACGTGCTATATGTTCTGAATGCCCGAATTGGGAATCTGTGTCAAAACTTTGTTAGGAATTATGTGATCCTTACTAGCTGGAAGTAAGGGAGATGGGGCATCAAGTTATTTCTAGGCGTTGGAGACATACCAAGTTTAGCTCAGTTCTGGGCATCTTTGAAATACCTATACAAACTTGTTCCTACATACTAACTTCCAACTTTGAATGAGAATGTGCTTGCTTACTGCAACGTGCTATATGTTCTGAATGCCCGAATTTGGAATCTGTGTCAAAACTTTGTTAGGAATTATGTGATCCTTACTAGCTGGAAGTAAGGGAGATGGAGCATGAAGTTATTTCTAGGAGTTGGACACATACCAAGTTTAGCTCAGTTCTGGGCATCTTTGAAATACCTATACAAACTTGTTCCCACATAGTAACTTGCATCTTTGAATGAGAATGTGCTTGCTTACAGCAACGTGCTATATATTCTGAATGCCCGAATTGGGAATATGTGTGAAATCTTTGTTAGGAATTATGTGATCCTTACTAGCTGGAAGTAAGGGAGATGGGGCATGAAGTTATTTCTAGGAGTTGGACACATACCAAGTTTAGCTCAGTTCTGGGCATCTTTGAAATACCTATACAAACTTGTTCCTACATATTAACTTGCAACTTTGAATGAGAATGTGCTTGCTTACAGCAACGTGCTATATGCTCTGAATGCCCGAAAAGGGAATCTGTGTCAAAACTTTGTTAGGAATTATGTGATCCTTACTAGCTGGAAGTAAGGGAGATGGGGCATGAAGTTATTTCTAGGAGTTGGACACATACCAAGTTTAGCTCAGTTCTGGGCATCTTTGAAATACCTATACAAACTTGTTCCTACATAGTAACTTGCAACTTTGAATGAGAATGTGCTTGCTTGCAGCAACGTGCTATATGTTCTGAATGCCCGAATTGGGAATCTGTGTCAAAACTTTGTTAGGAATTATGTGATCCTTACTAGCTGGAAGTAAGGGAGATGGGGCATGAAGTTATTTCTAGGAGTTGGACACATACCAAGTTTAGCTCAGTTCTGGGCATCTTTGAAATACCTATACAAACTTGTTCCTACATACTATCTTGCAACTTTGAATGAGAATGTGCTTGCTTACAGCAACGTGCTATATGTTCTGAATGCCCGAATTGGGAATCTGTGTCAAAACTTTGTTAGGAATTATGTGATCCTTACTAGCTGGAAGTAAGTGAGATGGGGCATGAAATTATTTCTAGGAGTTGGACACATACCAAGTTTAGCTCAGTTCTGGGCATCTTTGAAATACCTATACAAACTTGTTCCTACATAGTAACTTGCAACTTTGAATGAGAATGTGCTTGCTTACAGCAACGTGCTATATGTTCTGAATGCCCGAATTGGGAATCTGTGTCAAAACTTTGTTAGGAATTATGTGATCCTTACTAGCTGGAAGTAAGGGAGATGGGGCATGAAGTTATTTCTAGGAGTTGGAGACATACCAAGTTTAGCTCAGTTCTGGGCATCTTTGAAATACCTATACAAACTTGTTCCTACATAGTAACTTGCAACTTTGAATGAGAATGTGCTTGCTTACAGCAACGTGCTATATGTTCTGAATGCCCCAATTTGGAATCTGTGTCAAAACTTTGTTAGGAATTATGTGATCCTTACTAGCTGGAAGTAAGGGAGATGGAGCATGAAGTTATTTCTAGGAGTTGGACACATACCAAGTTTAGCTCAGTTCTGGGCATCTTTGAAATACCTATACAAACTTGTTCCTACATAGTAACTTGCATCTTTGAATGAGAATGTGCTTACTTACAGCAACGTGCTATATGTTCTGAATGCCCGAATTGGGAATATGTGTGAAATCTTTGTTAGGAATTATGTGATCCTTACTAGCTGGAAGTAAGGGAGATGGGGCATGAAGTTATTTCTAGGAGTTGGACACATACCAAGTTTAGCTCAGTTCTGGGCATCTTTGAAATACCTATACAAACTTGTTCCTACATACTATCTTGCGACTTTGAATGAGAATGTGCTTGCTTACAGCAACGTGCTATATGTTCTGAATGCCCGAATTGGGAATCTGTGTCAAAACTTTGTTAGGAATTATGTCATCCTTACTAGATGGAAGTAAGTGAGATGGGGCATGAAATTATTTCTAGGAGTTGGACACATACCAAGTTTAGCTCAGTTCTGGGCATCTTTGAAATACCTATACAAACTTGTTCCTACATACTATCTTGCGACTTTGAATGAGAATGTGCTTGCTTACAGCAACGTGCTATATGTTCTGAATGCCCGAATTGGGAATCTGTGTCAAAACTTTGTTAAGAATTATGTGATCCTTACTAGCTGTAAGTAAGGGATATGGGGCATGAAGTTATTTCTAGGAGTTGGAGACATACAACGTTTAGCTCAGTTCTGGGCATCTTTGAAATACCTATACAAACTTGTTCCTACATAGTAACTTGCAACTTTGAAGGATAATGTGCTTGCTTACAGCAACGTGCTATATGTTCTGAATGCCCGAATTGGGAATCTGTGTCAAAACTTTGTTAGGAATTATGTGATCCTTACTAGCTGGAAGTAAGTGAGATGGGGCATGAAGTTATTTCTAGGAGTTGGAGACATACCACGTTTAGCTCAGTTCTGGGCATCTTTGAAATACCTATACAAACTTGTTCCTACATAGTAACTTGCAACTTTGAATGAGAATGTGCTTGCTTACAGCAACGTGCTATATGTTCTGAATGCCCGAATAGGGAATCTGTGTCAAAACTTTGTTAGAAATTATGTGATCCTTTCTAGATGGAAGTAAGGGTGTTGGGGCATAAAGGTATTTCTAGGAGTTGGACACATACCAAGTTTAGCACAGTTCTGGGCATCTTTGAAATACCTATACAAACTTGTTCCTACATAGTAACTTGCAACTTTGAATGAGAATGTGCTTGCTTACAGCAACGTGCTATATGTTCTGAATGCCCGAATTGGGAATCTGTGTCAAAACTTTGTTAGGAATTATGTGATCCTTACTAGCTGGAAGTAAGGGAGATGGGGCATGAAGTTATTTCTAGGAGTTGGAGACATACAACGATTAGCTCAGTTCTGGGCATCTTTGAAATACCTATACAAACTTGTTCCTACATAGTAACTTGCAACTTTGAATGAGAATGTGCTTGCTTACAGCAACGTGCTATATGTTCTGAATGCCCGAATTGGGAATCTGTGTCAAAACTTTGTTAGGAATTATGTGATCCTTACTAGCTGGAAGTAAGGGAGATGGGGCATGAAGTTATTTCTAGGAGTTGGAGACATACCAAGTTTAGCTCAGTTCTGGGCATCTTTGAAATACCTATACATACTTGTTCCTACATAGTAACTTGCAACTTTGAATGAGAATGTGCTTGCTTGCAGCAACGTGCTATATGTTCTGAATGCCCGAATAGGGAATCTGTGTCAAAACTTTGTTAGGAATTATGTGATCCTTACTAGCTGGAAGTAAGGGAGATGGAGCATGAAGTTATTTCCAGGAGTTGAACACATACCAAGTTTAGCTCAGTTCTGGGCATCTTTGAAATACCTATACAAACTTGTTCCTACATAGTAACTTGCAACTTTGAATGAGAATGTGCTTGCTTACAGCAACGTGCTATATGTTCTGAATGCCCGAATTGGGAATCTGTGTCAAAACTTTGTTAGGAATTATGTGATCCTTACTAGCTGGAAGTAAGTGAGATGGGGCATGAAGTTATTTCTAGGAGTTGGAGACATACAACGTTTAGCTCAGTTCTGGGCATCTTTGAAATACCTATACAAACTTGTTCCTACATAGTAACTTGCAACTTTGAATGAGAATGTGCTTGCTTACAGCAACGTGCTATATGTGCTGAATGCCCGAATTGGGAATCTGTTTCAAAACTTTGTTAGGAATTATGTGATCCTTACTAGCTGGAAGTAAGGGAGATGGGGCATGATGTTATTTCTAGGAGTTGGAGACATACCACGTTAAGCTCAGTTCTGGGCATCTTTGAAATACCTAGACAAACTTGTTCCTACATAGTAACTTGCATCTTTGAATGAGAATCTGCTTGCTTACAGCAACGTGCTATATGTTCTGAATGCCCGAATTGGGAATCTGTGTCAAAACTTTGTTAGGAATTATGTGATCCTTACTAGCTGGAAGTAAGGGAGATGGGGCATGAAGTTATTTCTAGGAGTTGATGACATACAACGTTTAGCTCAGTTCTGGGCATCTTTGAAATACCTATACAAACTTGTTCCTACATAGTAACTTGCAACTTTGAATGAGAATGTGCTTGCTTGCAGCAACGTGCTATATGTTCTGAATGCCCGAATTGGGAATCTGTGTCAAAACTTTGTTAGGAATTATGTGATCCTTACTAGCTGGAAGTAAGTGAGATGGGGCATGAAATTATTTCTAGGAGTTGGACACATACCAAGTTTAGCTCAGTTCTGGGCATCTTTGAAATACCATACAAACTTGTTCCTACATAGTAACTTGCAACTTTGAATGAGAATGTGCTTGCTTACAGCAACGTGCTATATGTTCTGAATGCCCGAATTGGGAATCTGTGTCAAAATTTGTTAGAAATTATGTGATCCTTACTAGCTGGAAGTAAGGGAGATGGGGCATGAAGTTATTTCTAGTAGTTGGACAGATACCAAATTTAGCTCAGTTCTGGGCATCTTTGAAATTCCTATACAAACTTGTTCCTACATAGTAACTTGCAACTTTGAATGAGAATGTGCTTGCTTCCAGCAACGTGCTATATGTTCTGAATGCCCGAATTGGGAATCTGTGTCAAAATTTGTTAGGAATTATGTGATCCATACTAGCTGGAAGTAAGGGAGATGGGGCATGAAGGTATTTCTAGGAGTTGGACACATAGCAAGTTTAGCTCAGTTCTGGGCATCTTTGAAATACCTATACAAACTTGTTCCTACATAGTAACTTGCAACTTTGAATGAGAATGTGCTTGCTTACAGCAACGTGCTATATGTTCTGAATGCCCGATTTGGGAATCTGTGTCAAAACTTTGTTAGGAATTATGTGATCCTTACTAGCTGGAATTAAGGGAGACGGGGCATGAAGTTATTTCTAGGAGTTGGACACATACCAAGTTTAGCTCAGTTCTGGGCATCTTTGAAATACCTATACAAACTTGTTCCTACATAGTAACTTGCAACTTTGAATGAGAATGTGCTTGCTTACAGCAACGTGCTATATGTTCTGAATGCCCGAATTGGGAATCTGTGTCAAAATTTTTTAGGAATTATGTGATCCTTACTAGCTGGAAGTAAGGGAGTTGGGGCATGAAGTTATTTCTAGGAGTTGGACACATACCAAGTTTAGCTCAGTTCTGGGCATCTTTGAAATACCTATACAAACTTGTTCCTACATAGTAACTTGCATCTTTGAATGAGAATGTGCTTGCTTATAGCAACGTGCTATATGTTCTGAATGCTCGAATTGGGAATATGTGTCAAAACTTTGTTAGGAATTATGTGATCCTTACTAGATGGAAGTAAGGGAGTTGGGGCATGAAGGTATTTCTAGGAGTTGGACACATACCAAGTTTAGCTCAGTTCTGGGCATCTTTGAAATACCTATACAAACTTGTTCCTACATACTATCTTGCAACTTTGAATGAGAATGTGCTTGCTTACAGCAACGTGCTATATGTTCTGAATGCCCGAATTGGGAATCTGTGTCAAAACTTTGTTAGGAATTATGTGATCCTTACTAGCTGGAAGTAAGTGAGATGGGGCATGAATTTATTTCTAGGAGTTGGACACATACCAAGTTTAGCTCAGTTCTGGGCATCTTTGAAATACCTATACAAACTTGTTCCTACATAGTAACTTGCAACTTTGAATGAGAATGTGCTTGCTTACAGCAACGTGCTATATGTTCTGAATGCCCGAATTGGGAATCTGTGTCAAAACTTTGTTAGGAATTATGTGATCCTTACTAGCTGGAAGTAAGGGAGATGGGGCATGAAGTTATTTCTAGGAGTTGGAGACATACCAAGTTTAGCTCAGTTCTGGGCATCTTTGAAATACCTATACAAACTTGTTCCTACATAGTAACTTGCAACTTTGAATGAGAATGTGCTTGCTTACAGCAACGTGCTATATGTTCTGAATGCCCCAATTTGGAATCTGTGTCAAAACTTTGTTAGGAATTATGTGATCCTTACTAGCTGGAAGTAAGGGAGATGGAGCATGAAGTTATTTCTAGGAGTTGGACACATACCAAGTTTAGCTCAGTTCTGGGCATCTTTGAAATACCTATACAAACTTGTTCCTACATAGTAACTTGCATCTTTGAATGAGAATGTGCTTACTTACAGCAACGTGCTATATGTTCTGAATGCCCGAATTGGGAATATGTGTGAAATCTTTGTTAGGAATTATGTGATCCTTACTAGCTGGAAGTAAGGGAGATGGGGCATGAAGTTATTTCTAGGAGTTGGACACATACCAAGTTTAGCTCAGTTCTGGGCATCTTTGAAATACCTATACAAACTTGTTCCTACATACTATCTTGCGACTTTGAATGAGAATGTGCTTGCTTACAGCAACGTGCTATATGTTCTGAATGCCCGAATTGGGAATCTGTGTCAAAACTTTGTTAGGAATTATGTGATCCTTACTAGATGGAAGTAAGTGAGATGGGGCATGAAATTATTTCTAGGAGTTGGACACATACCAAGTTTAGCTCAGTTCTGGGCATCTTTGAAATACCTATACAAACTTGTTCCTACATACTATCTTGCGACTTTGAATGAGAATGTGCTTGCTTACAGCAACGTGCTATATGTTCTGAATGCCCGAATTGGGAATCTGTGTCAAAACTTTGTTAAGAATTATGTGATCCTTACTAGCTGTAAGTAAGGGATATGGGGCATGAAGTTATTTCTAGGAGTTGGAGACATACCACGTTTAGCTCAGTTCTGGGCATCTTTGAAATACCTATACAAACTTGTTCCTACATAGTAACTTGCAACTTTGAATGAGAATGTGCTTGCTTACAGCAACGTGCTATATGTTCTGAATGCCCGAATTGGGAATCTGTGTCAAAACTTTGTTAGGAATTATGTGATCCTTACTAGCTGGAAGTAAGGGAGATGGGGCATGAAGTTATTTCTAGGAGTTGGAGACATACAACGATTAGCTCAGTTCTGGGCATCTTTGAAATACCTATACAAACTTGTTCCTACATAGTAACTTGCAACTTTGAATGAGAATGTGCTTGCTTACAGCAACGTGCTATATGTTCTGAATGCCCGAATTGGGAATCTGTGTCAAAACTTTGTTAGGAATTATGTGATCCTTACTAGCTGGAAGTAAGGGAGATGGGGCATGAAGTTATTTCTAGGAGTTGGAGACATACCAAGTTTAGCTCAGTTCTGGGCATCTTTGAAATACCTATACATACTTGTTCCTACATAGTAACTTGCAACTTTGAATGAGAATGTGCTTGCTTGCAGCAACGTGCTATATGTTCTGAATGCCCGAATAGGGAATCTGTGTCAAAACTTTGTTAGGAATTATGTGATCCTTACTAGCTGGAAGTAAGGGAGATGGAGCATGAAGTTATTTCCAGGAGTTGAACACATACCAAGTTTAGCTCAGTTCTGGGCATCTTTGAAATACCTATACAAACTTGTTCCTACATAGTAACTTGCAACTTTGAATGAGAATGTGCTTGCTTACAGCAACGTGCTATATGTTCTGAATGCCCGAATTGGGAATCTGTGTCAAAACTTTGTTAGGAATTATGTGATCCTTACTAGCTGGAAGTAAGTGAGATGGGGCATGAAGTTATTTCTAGGAGTTGGAGACATACAACGTTTAGCTCAGTTCTGGGCATCTTTGAAATACCTATACAAACTTGTTCCTACATAGTAACTTGCAACTTTGAATGAGAATGTGCTTGCTTACAGCAACGTGCTATATGTGCTGAATGCCCGAATTGGGAATCTGTTTCAAAACTTTGTTAGGAATTATGTGATCCTTACTAGCTGGAAGTAAGTGAGATGGGGCATGATGTTATTTCTAGGAGTTGGAGACATACCACGTTAAGCTCAGTTCTGGGCATCTTTGAAATACCTAGACAAACTTGTTCCTACATAGTAACTTGCATCTTTGAATGAGAATCTGCTTGCTTACAGCAACGTGCTATATGTTCTGAATGCCCGAATTGGGAATCTGTGTCAAAACTTTGTTAGGAATTATGTGATCCTTACTAGCTGGAAGTAAGGGAGATGGGGCATGAAGTTATTTCTAGGAGTTGATGACATACAACGTTTAGCTCAGTTCTGGGCATCTTTGAAATACCTATACAAACTTGTTCCTACATAGTAACTTGCAACTTTGAATGAGAATGTGCTTGCTTGCAGCAACGTGCTATATGTTCTGAATGCCCGAATTGGAAATCTGTGTCAAAACTTTGTTAGGAATTATGTGATCCTTACTAGCTGGAAGTAAGTGAGATGGGGCATGAAATTATTTCTAGGAGTTGGACACATACCAAGTTTAGCTCAGTTCTGGGCATCTTTGAAATACCATACAAACTTGTTCCTACATAGTAACTTGCAACTTTGAATGAGAATGTGCTTGCTTACAGCAACGTGCTATATGTTCTGAATGCCCGAATTGGGAATCTGTGTCAAAATTTGTTAGAAATTATGTGATCCTTACTAGCTGGAAGTAAAGGAGATGGGGCATGAAGTTATTTCTAGTAGTTGGACAGATACCAAATTTAGCTCAGTTCTGGGCATCTTTGAAATTCCTATACAAACTTGTTCCTACATAGTAACTTGCAACTTTGAATGAGAATGTGCTTGCTTCCAGCAACGTGCTATATGTTCTGAATGCCCGAATTGGGAATCTGTGTCAAAATTTGTTAGGAATTATGTGATCCATACTAGCTGGAAGTAAGGGAGATGGGGCATGAAGGTATTTCTAGGAGTTGGACACATAGCAAGTTTAGCTCAGTTCTGGGCATCTTTGAAATACCTATACAAACTTGTTCCTACATAGTAACTTGCAACTTTGAATGAGAATGTGCTTGCTTACAGCAACGTGCTATATGTTCTGAATGCCCGATTTGGGAATCTGTGTCAAAACTTTGTTAGGAATTATGTGATCCTTACTAGCTGGAATTAAGGGAGACGGGGCATGAAGTTATTTCTAGGAGTTGGACACATACCAAGTTTAGCTCAGTTCTGGGCATCTTTGAAATACCTATACAAACTTGTTCCTACATAGTAACTTGCAACTTTGAATGAGAATGTGCTTGCTTACAGCAACGTGCTATATGTTCTGAATGCCCGAATTGGGAATCTGTGTCAAAATTTTTTAGGAATTATGTGATCCTTACTAGCTGGAAGTAAGGGAGTTGGGGCATGAAGTTATTTCTAGGAGTTGGACACATACCAAGTTTAGCTCAGTTCTGGGCATCTTTGAAATACCTATACAAACTTGTTCCTACATAGTAACTTGCATCTTTGAATGAGAATGTGCTTGCTTATAGCAACGTGCTATATGTTCTGAATGCTCGAATTGGGAATATGTGTCAAAACTTTGTTAGGAATTATGTGATCCTTACTAGATGGAAGTAAGGGAGTTGGGGCATGAAGGTATTTCTAGGAGTTGGACACATACCAAGTTTAGCACAGTTCTGGGCATCTTTGAAATACCTATACAAACTTGTTCCTACATAGTAACTTGCTACTTTGAATGAGAATGTGCTTGCTTACAGCAACGTGCTATATGTTCTGAATGCCCGAAATGGGAATCTGGGTCAAAACTTTGTTAGGAATTATGTGATCCTTACTAGCTGGAAGTAAGTGAGATGGGGCATGAAGTTATTTCTAGGAGTTGGAGACATACCACGTTTAGCTCAGTTCTGGGCATCTTTGAAATACCTATACAAACTTGTTCCTACATAGTAACTTGCAACTTTGAATGAGAATGTGCTTGCTTACAGCAACGTGCTATATGTTCTGAACGCCCGAATAGGGAATCTGTGTCAAAACTTTGTTAGAAACTATGTGATCCTTACTAGATGGAAGTAAGGTAGTTGGGGCATGAAGGTGTTTCTATGCGTTGGACACATACGAAGTTTAGCACAGTTCTGGGCATCTTTGAAATACCTATACAAACTTGTTCCTACATAGTAACTTGCAACTTTGAATGAGAATGTGCTTGCTTACAGCAACGTGCTATATGTTCTGAATGCCCGAATTAGGAATCTGTGTCAAAACTTTGTTAGGAATTATGTGATCCTTACTAGCTGGAAGTAAGTGAGATGGGGCATGAAATTATTTCTAGGAGTTGGAAACATACCAAGTTTAGCTCAGTTCTGGGCATCGTTGAAATATCATACAAACTTGTTCCTACATAGTAACTTGCAACTTTGAATGAGAATGTGCTTGCTTACAGCAACGTGCTATATGTTCTGAATGCCCGAATTGGGAATCTGTGTCAAAACTTTGTTAGAAATTATGTGATCCTTACTAGCTGGAAGTAAGGGAGATGGGGCATGAAGTTATTTCTAGGAGTTGGACACATACCAAGTTTAGCTCAGTTCTGGGCATCTTTGAAATACCTATACAAACTTGTTCCTACATAGTAACTTGCAACTTTGAATGAGAATGTGCTTGCTTCCAGCAACGTGCTATATGTTCTGAATGCCCGAATTGGGAATCTGTGTCAAAACTTTGTTAGGAATTATGTGATCCTTACTAGCTGGATGTAAGGGAGATGGGGCATGAAGTTATTTCTAGGAGTTGGACACATACCAAGTTTAGCTCAGTTCTGGGCATCTTTGAAATACCTATACAAACTTGTTCCTACATAGTAACTTGCAACTTTGAATGAGAATGTGCTTGCTTACAGCAACGTGCTATATGTTCTGAATGCCCGATTTGGGAATCTGTGTCAAAATTTGTTAGGAATTATGTGATCCTTACTAGCTGGATGTAAGGGAGTTGGGGCATGAAGATATTTCTAGGAGTTGGATACATACCAAGTTTAGCACAGTTCTGGGCATCTTTGAAATACCTATACAAACTTGTTCCTACATAGTAACTTGCATCTTTGAATGAGAATGTGCTTGCTTACAGCAACGTGCTATATGCTCTGAATGCCCGAAAAGGGAATCTGTGTCAAAACTTTGTTAGGAGTTATGTGATCCTTACTAGCTGGAAGTAAGTGAGATGGGGCATGAAGTTATTTCTAGGAGTTGGAGACATACAACGTTTAGCTCTGTTCTGGGCATCTTTGAAATACCTATACAAACTTGTTCCTACATAGTAACTTGCAACTTTGAATGAGAATGTTCTTGCTTACAGCAACGTGCTATATGTTCTGAATGCCCGAATTGGGAATCTGTGTCATAACTTTGTTAGGAATTATGTGATCCTTCCTAGCTGGAAGTAAGTGAGATGGGGCATGAAATTATTTCTAGGAGTTGGACACATACCAAGTTTAGCTCAGTTCTGGGCATCTTTGACATACCTATACAAACTTTTTCCTACATAGTAACTTGCAACTTTGAATGAGAATGTGCTTGCTTACAGCAACGTGCTATATGTTCTTAATGCCCGAATTGGGAATCTGTGTCAAAACTTTGTTAGGAATTATGTGATCCTTACTAGCTGGAAGTAAGGGAGATGGGGCATGAAGTTATTTCTAGGAGTTGGACACATACCAAGTTTAGCTCAGTTCTGGGCATCTTTGAAATACCTATACAAACTTGTTCCTACATAGTAACTTGCAACTTTGAATGAGAATGTGCTTGCGTACAGCAACGTGCTATATGTTCTGAATGCCCGAATTGGGAATCTGTGTCAAAACTTTGTTAGGAATTATGTGATCCTTACTAGCTGGAAGTAAGGGAGATGGGGAATGAAGTTATTTCTAGGAGTTGGAGACATACCAAGTTTAGCTCAGTTCTGGGCATCTTTGAAATACCTATAAAAACTTGTTCCTACATAGTAACTTGCAACTTTCAATGAGAATGTGCTTGCTTGCAGCAACGTGCTATATGTTCTGAATGCCCGAATTGGGAATCTGTGTCAAAACTTTGTTAGGAATTATGTGATCCTTACTAGCTGGAAGTAAGGGAGATGGGGCATGAAGTTATTTCTAGGAGTTGGACACATACCAAGTTTAGCTCAGTTCTGGGCATCTTTGAAATACCTATACAAACTTGTTCCTACATAGTAACTTGCAACTTTGAATGAGAATGTGCTTGCTTACAGCAATGTGCTATATGTTCTGAATGCCCGAATTGGGAATCTGTGTCAAAACTTTGTTAGGAATTATGTGATCCTTACTAGCTGGAAGTAAGGGAGATGGGGAATGAAGTTATTTCTAGGAGTTGGAGACATACCAAGTTTAGCTCAGTTCTGGGCATCTTTGAAATACCTATGCAAACTTGTTCCTACATAGTAACTTGCAACTTTCAATGAGAATGTGCTTGCTTGCAGCAACGTGCTATATGTTCTGAATGCCCGATTTGGGAATCTGTGTCAAAACTTTGTTAGGAATTATGTGATCCTTACTAGCTGGAAGTAAGGGAGATGGGGCATGAAGTTATTTCTTGGAGTTGGACACATACCAAGTTTAGCTCAGTTCTGGGCATCTTTGAAATACCTATACAAACTTGTTCCTACCTAGTAACTTGCAACTTTGAATGAGAATGTGCTTGCTTACAGCAACGTGCTATATGTTCTGAATGCCCGAATTGGGAATCTGTGTCAAAACTTTGTTAGGAATTATGTGATCCTTACTAGCTGGAAGTAAGGGAGATGGGGCATGAAGTTATTTCTAGGAGTTGGACACATACCAAGTTTAGCTCAGTTCTGGGCATCTTTGAAATACCTATACAAACTTGTTCCTACATAGTAACTTGCAACTTTGAATGAGAATGTGCTTGCTTGCAGCAACGTGCTATATGTTCTGAATGCCCGAATTGGGAATCTGTGTCAAAACTTTGTTAGGAATTATGTGATCCTTACTAGCTGGAAGTAAGGGAGATGGAGCATGAAGTTATTTCCAGGAGTTGGACACATACCAAGTTTAGCTCAGTTCTGGGCATCTTTGAAATACCTATACAAACTTGTTCCTACATAGTAACTTGCACCTTTGAATGAGAATGTGCTTGCTTACAGCAACGTGCTATATGTTCTGAATGCCCGAATTGGCAATCTGTGTCAAAACTTTGTTAGGAATTATGTGATCCTTACTAGCTGGAAGTAAGTGAGATGGGGCATGAAGTTATTTCTAGGAGTTGGAGACATACAACGTTTAGCTCAGTTCTGGGCATCTTTGAAATACCTATACAAACTTGTTCCTACATAGTAACTTGCAACTTTGAATGAGAATGTGCTTGCTTACAGCAACGTGCTATATGTTCTGAATGCCCGAATAGGGAATCTGTGTCAAAACTTTGTTAGAAATTATGTGATCCTTACTAGATGGAAGTAAGGGAGTTGGGGCATGAAGGTATTTATAGGAGTTGGACACATACCAAGCTTCGCACAGTTCTGGGCATCTTTGAAATACCTATACAAACTTGTTCCTACATAGTAACTTGCAACTTTGAATGAGAATGTGCTTGCTTACAGCAACGTGCTATATGTTCTGAATGCCCGAATTGGGAATCTCTGTCAAAACTTTGTTAGGAATTATGTGATCCTTACTAGCTGGAAGTAAGGGAGATGGGGCATCAAGTTATTTCTAGGAGTTGGAGACATACCAAGTTTAGCTCAGTTCTGGGCATCTTTGAAATACCTATACAAACTTGTTCCTTCATAGTAACTTGCATCTTTGAATGAGAATGTGCTTGCTTACAGCAACGTGCTATATGTTCTGAATGCCCGAATTGGGAATATGTGTGAAATCTTTGTTAGGAATTATGTGATCCTTACTAGCTGGAAGTAAGGGAGATGGGGCATGAAGTTATTTCTAGGAGTTGGACACATACCAAGTTTAGCTCAGTTCTGGGCATCTTTGAAATACCTATACAAACTTGTTCCTACATATTAACTTGCAACTTTGAATGAGAATGTGCTTGCTTTCAGCAACGTCCTATATGCTCTGAATGCCCGAAAAGGGAATCTGTGTCAAAACTTTGTTAGGAATTATGTGATCCTTACTAGCTGGAAGTAAGGGAGATGGGGCATGAAGTTATTTCTAGGAGTTGGACACATACCAAGTTTAGCTCAGTTCTGGGCATCTTTGAAATACCTATACAAACTTGTTCCTACATAGTAACTTGCAACTTTGAATGAGAATGTGCTTGCTTGCAGCAACGTGCTATATGTTCTGAATGCCCGAATTGGGAATCTGTGTCAAAACTTTGTTAGGAATTATGTGATCCTTACTAGCTGGAAGTAAGGGAGATGGAGCATGAAGTTATTTCCAGGAGTTGGACACATACCAAGTTTAGCTCAGTTCTGGGCATCTTTGAAATACCTATACAAACTTGTTCCTACATAGTAACTTGCACCTTTGAATGAGAATGTGCTTGCTTACAGCAACGTGCTATATGTTCTGAATGCCCGAATTGGCAATCTGTGTCAAAACTTTGTTAGGAATTATGTGATCCTTACTAGCTGGAAGTAAGTGAGATGGGGCATGAAGTTATTTCTAGGAGTTGGAGACATACAACGTTTAGCTCAGTTCTGGGCATCTTTGAAATACCTATACAAACTTGTTCCTACATAGTAACTTGCAACTTTGAATGAGAATGTGCTTGCTTACAGCAACGTGCTATATGTTCTGAATGCCCGAATAGGGAATCTGTGTCAAAACTTTGTTAGAAATTATGTGATCCTTACTAGATGGAAGTAAGGGAGTTGGGGCATGAAGGTATTTATAGGAGTTGGACACATACCAAGCTTCGCACAGTTCTGGGCATCTTTGAAATACCTATACAAACTTGTTCCTACATAGTAACTTGCAACTTTGAATGAGAATGTGCTTGCTTACAGCAACGTGCTATATGTTCTGAATGCCCGAATTGGGAATCTCTGTCAAAACTTTGTTAGGAATTATGTGATCCTTACTAGCTGGAAGTAAGGGAGATGGGGCATCAAGTTATTTCTAGGAGTTGGAGACATACCAAGTTTAGCTCAGTTCTGGGCATCTTTGAAATACCTATACAAACTTGTTCCTTCATAGTAACTTGCATCTTTGAATGAGAATGTGCTTGCTTACAGCAACGTGCTATATGTTCTGAATGCCCGAATTGGGAATATGTGTGAAATCTTTGTTAGGAATTATGTGATCCTTACTAGCTGGAAGTAAGGGAGATGGGGCATGAAGTTATTTCTAGGAGTTGGACACATACCAAGTTTAGCTCAGTTCTGGGCATCTTTGAAATACCTATACAAACTTGTTCCTACATATTAACTTGCAACTTTGAATGAGAATGTGCTTGCTTTCAGCAACGTCCTATATGCTCTGAATGCCCGAAAAGGGAATCTGTGTCAAAACTTTGTTAGGAATTATGTGATCCTTACTAGCTGGAAGTAAGGGAGATGGGGCATGAAGTTATTTCTAGGAGTTGGACACATACCAAGTTTAGCTCAGTTCTGGGCATCTTTGAAATACCTATAAAAACTTGTTCCTACATAGTAACTTGCAACTTTGAATGAGAATGTGCTTGCTTACAGCAACGTGCTATATGTTCTGAATGCCCGAATTGGGAATCTGTGTCAAAACTTTGTTAGGAATTATGTGATCCTTACTAGCTGGAAGTAAGGGAGATGGGGCATGAAGTTATTTCTAGGAGTTGGACACATACCAAGTTTAGCTCAGTTCTGGGCATCTTTGAAATACCTATACGAACTTGTTCCTACATACTATCTTGCAACTTTGAATGAGAATGTGCTTGCTTACAGCAACGTGCTATATGTTCTGAATGCCCGAATTGGGAATCTGTGTCAAAACTTTGTTAGGAATTATGTGATCCTTACTAGCTGGAAGTAAGGGAGATGGGGCATGAAGTTATTTCTATGAGTTGGAACATACCAAGTTTAGCTCAGTTCTGGGCATCTTTGAAATACCTATACAAACTTGTTCCTACATAGTAACTTGCAACTTTGAATGAGAATGTGCTTGCTTACAGCAACGTGCTATATGTTCTGAATGCCCGAATTGGGAATCTGTGTCAAAATTTTTTAGGAATTATGTGATCCTTACTAGCTGGAAGTAAGGGAGTTGGGGCATGAAGGTATTTCTAGGAGCTGGACACATACCAAGTTTAGCTCAGTTCTGAGCATCTTTGAAATACCTATACAAACTTGTTCCTACATAGTAACTTGCAACTTTCAATGAGAATGTGCTTGTTTACAGCAACGTGCTATATGCTCTGAATACCCGAAAAGGGAAACTGTGTCAAAACTTTGTTAGGAATTATGTGATCCTTACTAGCTGGAAGTAAGTGAGATGGGGCATGAAGTTATTTCTAGGAGTTGGAGACATACAACGATTAGCTCAGTTCTGGGCATCTTTGAAATACCTATACAAACTTGTTCCTACATAGTAACTTGCAACTTTGAATGAGAATGTGCTTGCTTACAGCAACGTGCTATATGTTCTGAATGCCCGAATTGGGAATCTGTGTCAAAACTTTGTTAGGAATTATGTGATCCTTACTAGCTGGAAGTAAGGGAGATGGGCCATGAAGTTATTTCTAGGAGTTGGAGACATACCAAGTTTAGCTCAGTTCTGGGCATCTTTGAAATACCTATACAAACTTGTTCCTACATAGTAACTTGCAACTTTGAATGAGAATGTGCTTGCTTGCAGCAACGTGCTATATGTTCTGAATGCCCGAATTGGGAATCTGTGTCAAAACTTTGTTAGGAATTATGTGATCCTTACTAGCTGGAAGTAAGGGAGATGGAGCATGAAGTTATTTCTAGGAGTTGGAGACATACAACGTTTAGCTCAGTTCTGGGCATCTTTGAAATACCTATACAAACTTGTTCCTACATAGTAACTTGCAACTTTGAATGAGAATGTGCTTGCTTACAGCAACGTGCTATATGTTCTGAATGCCCGAATAGGGAATCTGTGTCAAAACTTTGTTAGAAATTATGTGATCCTTACTAGATGGAAGTAAGGGAGTTGGAGCATGAAGGTATTTCTAGGAGTTGGACACATACCAAGCTTCGCACAGTTCTGGGCATCTTTGAAATACCTATACAAACTTGTTCCTACATAGTAACTTGCAACTTTGAATGAGAATGTGCTTGCTTACAGCAACGTGCTATATGTTCTGAATGCCCGAATTGGGAATCTGTGTCAAAACTTTGTTAGGAATTATGTGATCCTTACTAGCTGGAAGTAAGGGAGATGGGGCATCAAGTTATTTCTAGGAGTTGGAGACATACCAAGTTTAGCTCAGTTCTGGGCATCTTTGAAATACCTATACAAACTTGTTCCTACATACTAACTTCCAACTTTGAATGAGAATGTGCTTGCTTACAGCAACGTGCAATATGTTCTGAATGCCCGAATTTGGAATCTGTGTCAAAACTTTGTAAGGAATTATGTGATCCTTACTAGCTGGAAGTAAGGGAGATGGAGCATGAAGTTATTTCTAGGAGTTGGACACATACCAAGTTTAGCTCAGTTCTGGGCATCTTTGAAATACCTATACAAACTTGTTCCTTCAAAGTAACTTGCATCTTTGAATGAGAATTTGCTTGCTTACAGCAACGTGCTATATGTTCTGAATGCCCGAATTGGGAATATGTGTGAAATCTTTGTTAGGAATTATGTGATCCTTACTAGCTGGAAGTAAGGGAGATGGGGCATGAAGTTATTTCTAGGAGTTGGACACATACCAAGTTTAGCTCAGTTCTGGGCATCTTTGAAATACCTATACAAACTTGTTCCTACATAGTAACTTGCAAATTTGAATGAGAATGTGCTTGCTTTCAGCAACGTCCTATATGCTCTGAATGACCGAATTGGGAATCTGTGTCAAAACTTTGTTAGGAATTATGTGATCCTTACTAGCTGGAAGCAAGGGAGATGAGGCATGAAGTTATTTCTAGGAGTTGGACACATACCAAGTTTAGCTCAGTTCTGGGCATCTTTGAAATACCTATAAAAACTTGTTCCTACATAGTAACTTGCAACTTTGAATGAGAATGTGCTTGCTTACAGCAACGTGCTATATGCTCTGAATGCCCGAATTGGGAATCTGTGTCAAAACTTTGTTAGGAATTATGTGATCCTTACTAGCTGGAAGTAAGGGAGATGGGGCATGAAGTTATTTCTAGGAGTTGGACACATACCAAGTTTAGCTCAGTTCTGGGCATCTTTGAAATACCTATACAAACTTGTTCCTACATACTATCTTGCAACTTTGAATGAGAATGTGCTTGCTTGCAGCAACGTGCTCTATGTTCTGAATGCCCGAATTGGGAATCTGTGTCAAAACTTTGTTAGGAATTATGTGATCCTTACTAGCTGGAAGTAAGGGAGATGGGGCATGAAATTATTTCTAGGAGTTGGACACATACCAAGTTTAGCTCAGTTCTGGGCATCTTTGAAATACCTATACAAACTTGTTCCTACATAGTAACTTGCAACTTTGAATGAGAATGTGCTTGCTTACAGCAACGTGCTATATGTTCTGAATGCCCGAATTGGGAATCTGTGTCAAAATTTTTTAGGAATTATGTGATCCTTACTAGCTGGAAGTAAGGGAGTTGGGGCATGAAGGTATTTCTAGGAGTTGGACACATACCAAGTTTAGCTCAGTTCTGGGCATCTTTGAAATACCTATACAAACTTGTTCCTACATAGTAACTTGCAACTTTGAATGAGAATGTGCTTGCTTACAGCAACGTGCTGTATGCTCTGAATGCCCGAATTGGGAATCTGTGTCAAAACTTTGTTAGGAATTATGTGATCCTTACTAGCTGGAAGTAAGGGAGATGGGGCATGAAGTTATTTCTAGGAGTTGGACACATACCAAGTTTAGCTCAGTTCTGGGCATCTTTGAAATACCTATACAAACTTGTTCCTACATAGTAACTTGCAACTTTGAATGAGAATGTGCTTGCTTGCAGCAACGTGCTATATGTTCTGAATGCCCGAATTGGGAATCTGTGTCAAAACTTTGTTAGGAATTATGTGATCCTTACTAGCTGGAAGTAAGGGAGATGGAGCATGAAGTTATTTCCAGGAGTTGGACACATACCAAGTTTAGCTCAGTTCTGGGCATCTTTGAAATACCTATACAAACTTGTTCCTACATAGTAACTTGCAACTTTGAATGAGAATGTGCTTGCTTACAGCAACGTGCTATATGTTCTGAATGCCCGAATTAGGAATCTGTGTCAAAACTTTGTTAGGAATTATGTGATCCTTACTAGCTGGAAGTAAGTGAGATGGGGCATGAAGTTATTTCTAGGAGTTGGAGACATACAACGTTTAGCTCAGTTCTGGGCATCTTTGATATACCTATACAAACTTGTTCCTACATAGTAACTTGCAACTTTGAATGAGAATGTGCTTGCTTACAGCAACGTGCTATATGTTCTGAATGCCCGAATAGGGAATCTGTGTCAAAACTTTGTTAGAAATTATGTGATCCTTACTAGATGGAAGTAAGGGAGTGGGGGCATGAAGGTATTTCTAGGAGTTGGACACATTCCAAGCTCAGCACAGTTCTGGGCATCTTTCAAATACCTATACAAATTTGTTCCTACATAGTAACTTGCAACTTTTAATGAGAATGTGCTTGATTACAGCAACGTGCTATATGTTCTGAATGCCCGAATTGGGAATCTGTGTCAAAACTTTGTTAGGAATTATGTGATCCTTACTAGCTGGATGTAAGGGAGATGGGGCATGAAGTTATTTCTAGGAGTTGGAGACATACCAAGTTTAGCTCAGTTCTGGGCATCTTTGAAATACCTATACAAACTTGTTCCTACATACTAACTTCCAACTTTGAATGAGAATGTGCTTGCTTACAGCAACGTGCTATATGTTCTGAATGCCCGAATTTGGAATCTGTGTCAAAACTTTGTTAGGAATTATGTGATCCTTACTAGCTGGAAGTAAGGGAGATGGAGCAGGAAGTTATTTCTAGGAGTTGGACACATACCAAGTTTAGCTCAGTTCTGGGCATCTTTGAAATACCTATACAAACTTGTTCCTTCATAGTAACTTGCATCTTTGAATGAGAATGTGCTTGCTTACAGCAACGTGCTATATGTTCTGAATGCCCGAATTGGGAATCTGTGTGAAATCTTTGTTAGGAATTATGTGATCCTTACTAGCTGGAAGTAAGGGAGATGGGGCATGAAGTTATTTCTAGGAGTTGGACACATACCAAGTTTAGCTCAGTTCTGGGCATCTTTGAAATACCTATACAAACTTGTTCCTACATATTAACTTGCAACTTTGAATGAGAATGTGCTTGCTTTCAGCAACGTGCTATATATTCTGAATGCCCGAAATGGGAATCTGTGTCAAAATTTGTTAGGAATTATGTGATCCTTAATAGCTGGAAGTAAGGGAGTTGGGGGATGAAGGTATTTCTAGGAGTTGGACACAAGCCAAGTTTAGCACAGTTCTGGGCATCTTAGAAATACCTATACAAACTTGTTCCTACATAGTAACTTGCAACTTTGAATGAGAATGTGCTTGCTTACAGCAACGTGCTATATGCTCTGAATGCCCGAAAAGGGAATCTGTGTCAAAACTTTGTTAGGAATTATGTGATCCTTACTAGCTGGAAGTAAGGGAGATGGGGCATGAAGTTATTTCTAGGAGTTGGACACATACCAAGTTTAGCTCAGTTCTGGGCATCTTTGAAATACCTATACAAACTTGTTCCTACATAGTAACTTGCAACTTTGAATGAGAATGTGCTTGCTTACAGCAACGTGCTATATGTTCTGAATGCCCGAATTGGGAATCTGTGTCAAAACTTTGTTAGGAATTATGTGATCCTTACCAGCTGGAAGTAAGGGAGATGGGGCATGAAGTTATTTCTAGGAGTTGGACACATACCAAGTTTAGCTCAGTTCTGGGCATCTTTGAAATACCTATACAAACTTGTTCCTACATACTATCTTGCAACTTTGAATGAGAATGTGCTTGCTTACTGCAACGTGCTATATGTTCTGAATGCCCGAATTGGGAATCTGTGTCAAAACTTTGTTAGGAATTATGTGATCCTTAGTAGCTGGAAGTAAGTGAGATGGGGCATGAAGTTATTT